>NC_091801.1:81838333-82154166 GCF_041296235.1 Equus asinus | reverse complement strand
CCGCACAACTCCATTTGTATGAAATTCTAGATCAGACAAAACTAATCCCTAGTGACAGAAAACAGATCCTTGGTTGCCTGCCAGGGTGGGGTGGGGCTGCCCTCAGGGGGCGTGGTGGAAATGTGTGTCCTTGGGGAGATGGAAACGTTGGAATCGTGATTGTGGTGGTTGGTTACCAGACTGTATGTGTTTGTCAAAACTCATTAAACTGTACACTTAAAATGGATGCCTTTTATTGTATGAAATTACATCATGATGAAGGTCGTTTAAAAAGCAACAGAAGGCACCGTCTCTGCTCTTATGGAGGCAGCGGGGCTGAGCGGTGCAATTCAGGTAATGACAGAAGTGCATGCAGAGTCAGACCGTGATGAGAGTCCTGCAGAAACTGTCAGGGGCTCCAAAGGTGCCCCCCTCGCAGGGGGTGCCCCAGAAACAAGAGACCAAGACCACTTGGGGGAGCTGAGGGGAGTTTCCCAGTAGAGATGAACTCCGACCTGGGACTTATCATCATCTGCATTACAAATGTTTTTTTCTTATTGCCAAAGCAACACTTTTGAGTATAGAGAAAGCAGATATGTAAAAGGAAGAAGAGGAAAAACCTCTCGCATATACTCACAATCCTGCCTCACAACAGATTTCTGCTGCTGCCCCTTCCAGTGTGGACCCCTCCAGACCTTTGTATTGAGCCAGCCTTGAAGGACAGGACGGGAGAAGGGAGGGGCACGCTGGGAGGAAGGAACAGCGTGTATGAAAAAGGGGGCATGGAATAAACTCCAGGCAGGCGATCAGACTAGGAATCACGCTACCCACTGCCATCTGAGTTAGCGACCACATTGGAAAAGGGGGGCCACAATCTCAGCTGTGGTTAGGGCTGCAAAGAGGGAATGGCCAGGGCCCAAATTCCTGATGTGGGAGGTGGAGGAGGAGACGGGAAGGGGTTCAGGCCCGGCTTTGATGTAGGAATGCACCATTGTCCCCATGGATCCGTGCCTTCAGGCTTAGAAAATTTAGCTCTTGATTCACAAACCACAAAACTCTTAATTCCACCCATCAGTGATTAGGCTCAGAAATAATGGGGGGGGGAGGCGTGGAATCAGGTCCCCCAGGGCATTCATGTGTTTCCCCCATGGCCAGATTCCTCTCCAAGCAGTGCTGGCTTAATGTCTCCTGTGTCACTAACACCCCTATTGTCTTTCGCTGCGGCTGTGGCCATTACAATGAACACCCCTTTGTGTTTCTAATCAGAACCCATCACTTTCCTGGGTCTGGGTTTAATGGCAAGCTGGAAACCCGGAGCGGCTTGGTGTGTGGGCTGAGAGCCATGGGCTGCTGCCCTTGACAGCACCCCAGATTCTCCTTCAGCAAGGACTACATAGAGCTTTCATCGCACACACAGAGCAGCCTCTGCTGCGAACCCTCCCGCCCCAGCTCCAGGGAACTGAACTCGGCCCAGGTGGGAGGTGTTTGCAAAGCACTCACCCTCAGACCAGGAGCCTACTCCCCGGGTCTGGATGCCTCTCAGCCTGGGGCTCCTCCAGGCACCTCGACAAGCTCTGTCTTCGCTGACCCTGCCAGTGACTCTGTCACTGTTGCTCATTTTGGCTCAAAGTTTCATTATTTCCTAGTAGGGTTTGGCTGGTCTGTGTGGCCCCAGGCAAGCTTCTTTGGCTCTCTGGGCACCCCCTTCCCCAGCCATAAAGGAAGAATAGCACTGGTGTGAGGATTCAGTGAGCCAGCCACACAGAGCACACAGTAAATAAATGTCCATCCATCCACTCACGAAGTTGCCCTATGAGTAAGCAGCTGTGTCTGCATATGTCCTGGTTTGCATAGAAGGTCCTGGTCTACACCTTTTGAACCAGGGTAATTATTAACAAATGCTCCTTCTACTCTCAAAAGCATCCCAGCTTTGGGGACCGGCCCCGCGGCCGAGTGGTTAAGTTTGCGCGCTCTGCTTTCTTTGGCCCAGGATTTTGCAGGTTCGGACCCTGGGTGTGGATATCACACCGCTGGTCAGGCCATGCTGAGGCGGCGTCCCATATGCCACAACCAGAAGGACCTGCAACTAAAAATATACAACTGTGTACCAGGGGGCTTTGGGGAGAAAAAGGAAAAATAAAATCTTTAAAAAAAATTGTCGCAGCTTGGATGACAAATGATACTGCCACCCTATCGCAAACCAACCACCTCCATCCTTTCTCAGCTAGGAAGGAAAAAGGAGCCATTTGACTGCTTGTTTCATGTCACTTTGCAGAGGGAACCTACAGCTGGGAGTGAGCCAGCATCCCACAGGAACAGGAACCTGCTCAGACGAATGAGAGGAAGACCCAGGGCTGCAGCCCACGCAGATTCCAGATGTGTTACAGGTCTGGATCGGTTTGCCTAGAATGCACGCCCTGTAGCTTTACACTTCTTACATGGCAAGACATTCAGCCTTTGGGAGAATCCTCACCTTTTTATTTTTTAGAGATCTTTAGAGCAAGGTGGTTTTTTTTTTTTTTTTTTTTGGTAAGAAGTCTCTTGGGACTCGTTTGTCTTAATTTCAAGCAACAAGCAAACGTTCACATAACTACAGCTAACACAGTGAGCATTCAGGAAAGGCCAATCGGGAGCAGAGAAGGCACTGCCACCCCCTGAGAACCGGGGAAGGGCCATCTCAGCCCTTGCAGCACCCGTGTCAGTAAGTTTCTCCGTCTTCCCGCATGGTCTAGAAGAAACGAGCCCCAGCACAGGGAGCTTAGAACGGCATGAAAATGCCTCGCAGGCCACGACCTTGACCTGGAGTCCTGTGGTGCACCGTGGCCTAGCCATGACGGGATATTGTATAGTCCTCAAAAATGAGATGCAGGGGCCGGCCCCGTGGTCGAGTGGTTAAGTTTGCGTGCTCTGCTGCAGGCGGCCCAGTGTTTCGTTGGTTCGAATCCTGGGCGCGAACATGGCACTGCTCATCAAACCACGCTGAGGCAGAGTCCCACATGCCACAACTAGAAGGGACCCACAACGAAGAATATACAACTATGTACTGGGGGGCTTTGGGGAGAAAAAGGAAAAAAAAAATGAGATGCACACACACAGAATGATGCACAGTTGTCCCAAATCTGCTGCCTGCTGTCCACTACCTCCTGTCATTGGTCTGGTTGGATTTTTTTTTTTTTATGAGGGGAGGAGAGGATAGGGTCATTAACGTCAGAAAAAAAACTTTACATAAAGGTTTTGAAAAAGATGTTTATACATAACGTGCAATGGCATGCAAAATGCGTTTGTTAAATGGAAAGCAGGCTATGAAGTCGTATGCACACTGTGATTATAACCATGTTAATAGGAAACTTGGGTTAGAAAAGGTCTGAAAAAGCTTGGGGAAGTAATTTTCCATTGGTATCTCAAGTTTCTGCATGCGTTCAGTATTAAGGAATATTAAGGAATCAACAATACATATTCAATAAAGTGTCTTTAAACAGAAACACACATAAAACAAAGTTATTTATTGTCCAGTTGACGAAAATGTTGTGACAGAGGTTCACAGGGACCTAACCCTGTGTGTGCCCAAGAAGTTGTTCAGCATTTGCTAATTCAGTGTTGGCCCGTGACTTTGATAACTACCCCGAAAATGAATATCAATGGTATTATAAAGAAAAAGAAGCAGACATGCTCTTGTGATGAGGAGGTTGCCAAGCACTACTGCAGGGCCCAGAGTTAGGCCAGGACTCAGGCCCTTTTGTGAACTGGTGACGTAGGGTCCTCCTGACCTCCATCTCAGACCCACTCACCCAACCTGCAGGTGTTCGTGTTCTGCCATTGCCCTGGGGACATTTCTTCACTTTGGTGAACCTCAGTTGCCTCCCCTGTGAGATGAGAATAATGTGTACTTCCTGGCAGTCAACTGTGTGAACCCCTGCCCTGCGCCCCCAACTTCCTATAGACGGTGATAGTGAGGGTCAGAGTCGCCACCTCGCTTGCCCAGAGTCACAGGATAGAGAAAAGATTCAAATCCAGGGCTCGCTGACTCCAAACACTGCATTCTTTCAACTACAATTCCTACATAGTTGAGCCTTCTTGACTCTTTCTGCATCTGGCCCCCAGTACACTGCAAGTCTCATCCCTTCTCTTATCTGAACTGCAGCCATAAGGCCCACACCTCCATTAAGAAAGTTTTGGAAGGAAAGAAATTTGCCCCGTATTCCTCCACTATCCCCACCCCATGCTTTCCACGTTTGTAAATTCCCTCCTAAGCGTTCACCATGTGCAGATATATTTTAAGAATTACGTTCTTATTCTTTGTCCAACTTGGCATCCTGCACTTTTGCTTAAGATTAAAGTATTTCTCCTGCTCTTTTGAATGATTGTTCACTGTTCCTCAGACTAGTAGAAGGAAGTACATTTAATTGCTGGCAGTGGTTGTGTTATAGTAATGCAATTATGGAATATTTTTCTTCTTTCCCTCATTTTTAGATTTCTCGCGATACATTTTAAGATTAAAAATAGGGCTGAAATGTCAACCCTGCTAGCTGATATATTGAATTCTTACCCATCCTGTCTCAGCACTTCCTTTGGCCGTCCTGCCCCAACTCATGTTTGAAAGGAAACACTTGTCATCCCTCCCAGGAGTGCACACTGGATATTTTCAATCTGAAGATGAGATAAGCATGGTCTAACTCATATCCACGTTTAAGGGAGGGAAAAGTGTCCTGAAAATCTGGCAGCTTATGATGGAGTTTTATCCCCACTTCCTTCCCCATGCACTTAACAAATACAAGACCACCCTTGAGTTCTGGCAGGCCGGGACTTTTCCTGTTCATTAGTTTCCCCAGCGCGCAGTACTGGGCCTGGCACATAGTAGGTACTTAGTAAATGTTCTGAGAATGTGAGTGATTCACTTAATTAAGATTCACAGTGCCCCCGGGGGAAGGAATTTAAGACTCATCTAGAGTTTATTTCAAGGGATCCAAGCAGTGATCAGAAAAATAAGCCTTTAAAGTTGATGAAAAAATGTCCTTCAATCAACAATCAAGTGAAAAATGCCATGGCAACAATGCGAGAGAACATTCTTCTGTGAGTGCACTCAATTGATCCAACGAGGGCTGCCTTCAGAGGCCATCTTCTCCCGTCTTATGAAATGAACTGCGTGCCTTTTAATGAGAAATCCCTCATCATCGAGACAGAAGAACACAGGCCTCTGGCTTAGCCACGACCTTTCCATGGAAATACACTTTTTTGAGTGTTCTCTCCTGAATCTATATTAAAGATATTGACTGAAGTAGATTTATTTCAGGAGTGAAAAAATAAGCATGAATTCACCCGGAGCCAGGCTTCGGAGGGCTGCAGCCCCTGCCGCTCCAAGGGTGCACACGATTACACAGGTATCTGGAGGTGCCCCCAGCTCTGAGGGCACGTGCCTGCTATGCGCATACTCCTCCTCCCTCACCATGCGTGGCGGACTGAATTATGGCCCCCACAGACATCCCCAGCCTAATCTCAGGAACCTGTGAGTATGTTGCGTTACATGGCAAAGGGGAATTAAGATTGCAGATTAAATTACAGTTGCTCATCAACTGATGCTGCTAACCTAGGGAGATTACCCTACACAATCTCCGGTATGCCCAATGTAATCACAAGGGTCTTTAAAAGAGGAAGAGGAATTTAGAGTAGTCCAAAATCATAAAGACAGAAAGTAGAATGGTGGTTGCCGGGGCGAAGGGGAAGGAGCCATGGGGATTTACTGATTAATGAGTATAGAGTTTCACTTTTGCAAGATAAAAAAGTTCTGGAGGTGGATGGTGGTGACGGTTGCATGACAATGTGAATGTACTAAATCCCACTGAACTGTACACTTAGAAATGGGTATATACTGGGGCTGGCCCTGCGGCCGAGTGGTCAAGTTCGCACGCTCTGCTTTGGCGGCCCAGGGTTTGGATCCTAGGCACAGACATGGCACCACTCACTAGGTCATGTTGAGGTGACATCCCACATGCCACAACTAGAAGGACCCACAACTAAAATATACAACTATGTACTGGGAGGATTTGGGGAGAAAAAAAAAAAGCAGGAAAAATGAAAAAAGAAGATTGGCAACAGTTGTTACCTCAGGTGCCACTCTTTAAAATAATTTTTAAAAAATGGTTGTATACTAAAAACTACTGAATTATACATTTTAAAATGGTAAATTTTATTTCCGTGCGTTATATCTCAAATAAAAAAAAGACGGCCCAGCCCCATGTCCGAGTGATTAAGTTTGGGCGCTGTGTTTCAGCTGTTTGGATCCTGGGCGTGGACATGGCACTGCCCATCAGGCCATGCCGAGGTGGTGTTCCATATAGCACAATCAGAGGCACTCACAACTAGAATATACAGCTATATACTGGGGGGCTTTGGGGAGAAGAAAAAAAAAAAGAAGATTGGCAACAGTTTTTAGCTCAGGTGTCAATCTTTAAAAAAAAAAAAGAGATGGGAGACAGAACAACTCCTTTTTTCTGCCTCTGAGTTTGATATATAAGGATGTGATGCC
This sequence comes from Equus asinus, assembly GCF_041296235.1. Lineage (NCBI taxonomy): Eukaryota > Metazoa > Chordata > Mammalia > Perissodactyla > Equidae > Equus > Equus asinus. The sequence continues at coordinate 82,147,664 of NC_091801.1, read as the reverse complement.
TGGAGCTGCTGCAGCCATCTTGCCCCCATGAAGGACACAGGACACACAGAGAACAGCCCAAATACAAAGCTGTGGGGCCCCTGGGCACATGATGACTGTGACAAGCCCCTGAAATAACTGACCTACCCCTGACTTCTTGTAATGTGATGTAATCAATGTCCTGATTGTCGAAGCCAGTTAATGGGGTTTTTGGTTCCTCATAGCCAAGAGCATCTAGCCACAAAGCCCTGAGCACACTGTGCACCATTTAGGGGTTTCTCCCACCAGGGGAGCAAGTCTCATCCCCAATGCTGGGAGGAAGAGGCACGCTCTCCTGGCTTTGCTCCTGCTGTCTTCTCCTCTCATGCTCCTCCCCCAGCCACACCCTTCTTCGCCCACCTTGGGGCCGAAGCTGCCCCCTTGGTTGTCCTTTCTGGTCCCTCTATGCGCCTCTCTTAAGATCACCCTGCATCACTGGCCCCAGGGACCAGAGTTGACCACGTGTCCCTCAACCCCCTTCCTGGGGCCAGCCCTGGCCTGATTCATTGGGCCTCCTCAGAGAGGCCAACACAGGCCCCACTCTCAGTAGGTCCCCAGGAATTGTTTACTGAGCTGATCACAGAGGTGAGAGTGGCTTGGTCAAAGTGCATGCGATGAGACAAAATCAGCCTTGTTAGCATTCGAGAAGTTCCCGTGGAAGTAAGAGCACCTACTGTGCGCCAGGCCCCATGCTGGGCTCTTTTCAGGCCCTGAGGCATTTAATCTCACAACTGGCCCCTGAGGTAAGCTTTACTGTCTCCCTTTTACAGGTGAAGAAGGGAGGCTCAGACAGGTGAAGTCACGTGCCCAAGGTCACACAGCTGCTAAGGGGGCAAGCTGGGATTCAGACACTGTTCTCGCTAAATCTGAACTCTTTTCTTAAAAAAAAATGAACAGTAACAACTAACCCTTATACGGTCATCACTATGTGCTGCTCTTACTCATTGAACCTGACAGCTCTACAACGTGAGTATTGTTATTAACTCCATTTTATAGAGGAAGAAACTGAGGTCCAAAGAGGGTAAAAGTCCCACAGTTAATAAGTGGGGGAGCCTGGCATTGGAAGCTGGGGGTGGGCTCCAGAGTCCCTCCTTGCCCCTCCCGAAGTCTCCCAGCTCTACCTCACGACTTGGCACTAAGGCTCACACCACAGCCTGGACAGGATGTTGGGTGGAGGAAAAGCGGTCAGTTCCTAAAGTGGTTTTGGTCCAGCGGATGGTCACAAGTCAGGCCTGCACCGGGATTATGGAGCTGGCGAGGGGCTTGCCTGCCATCCGGGAACTCCCGGCTAGGGAAGAGGCAGAACTACTCAACCAGGGCACGCCTGCCGCCACTGGGGCACCGGGTAACGGACCCGGGTCACATGGGTACAGTGCTCAGGCCAGGGGCAGGGAGTGTTCCAGAAAAAGAGATAGATTGGAGCGAGGAGGTGGCACGTGTGGAGCCAGAGTGGAGCCAGAGAGGGAGCTGGCCAGTAGACAGTGGTGACAAGATGACTAATACTATGCACCAGCCCGAGGCCCTGGGGTGAGTCAGACATTGTTTTGAAACACTGTTTACTAACCGTAGGCTCACACTGGCCCCTCTGGTTTTTGAAATCCGACAGACCTGGGTTTTGCCTCTTACCAGCTCTGTGACCTGGGGCACATTGCTTCCCTTCTCTGAGCCTTGGTCTCCTGGAGCGTAAGCTGCGGGTGTAACGTATGCACAGGACAGTGTGAGGCTTGGGAGTCTATATGGACAGCTCATAATGGGCTCCCTAAATGATGGCTAGAGTCTTGTCATTGAGACTCTTCCTCTCGTCAGGGCTGGGTCTGCTTCCTCCCTGTGACGGGCCCAACACTGGTCCCCACACATGTCCATGTTCTGGTGCCAGAACCTGTGAACATGCTACCTTACCTGGCAACAGAGACTTTGCAGATGAGATAAAGTTACCGACCTTGATTTGGGGAGATTATCCAGGATAGTCCAGGTGGGCCCTGCGTAAACTCAGGACCCCTTAAAAGAGGAAGAAGGAGGCAGAAGAGTCAGTCAGTCAGTCAATGATACAAGAAGAGGCAAGAGGGACTCACAGTGTGAGAGGGACTTAACCAGGCCTTTTTCACTTTGAAGATGGAGGAAGGCAATTCTGGGGGCTGGAGCTGGGCCCCAGCTGACAGCCAGGAGGGACAGGGGGCCCTCAGTCCTACAAATTCAAGGATCTGCATTCTGCCAACAACTCGAATCAGCCAGGAAAATGGATTCTCTCCTGGAACCTACTGGACTTCCGTACTACAGAACTGTAAGAGAATAAATTTGCATTGTTTTAAGCCTCAGTTTGTCATAATTCATTACGGCAGAAAAGAAAATGAATACACTCCTCAGGCTCCCTTTCCTTTGGGAATGAGGGACTGTGCTCATCTCAGCCGTGAGTCGCTCCACACGCTCTGGACTCCCAGCCCTGATCTCCTGAATCAATGTGCAAGATCATTTCCCACTGTCTCCAGCTGGAACGTGGACAGGACGGTGGAGGCTTGAAAAGGCCAAGCTTACTTGGCTTTGCGCCCAAATAAAGCTCTGGCTATGAGCATACTTGTTTAAAAAAAAGCCAAGTGTTGACCCACTTTTTCCTGACGGCTCTGGCTCAGACATGTCCCTCCAAAAGGAAATTTATTTCCAGTACACGCTGTTCCCATGGCTGACATCACCCACCTCGATTGAAAGGAGACGCACTCACAAGTGCTCTCAGGGGCTGGTGTCCAACATCTGATAATGGAGCGAAAGTTCCACAAAAAGCTGGCATTTTTTTAAACTGAATCAGCCTGGCGAGGGAGGGACTGGGAGTTTGAGCTGAGTTAGAATCTCCAGCCAGGAGAAAAGGCGCACAGCTTGCAGTGCCCGGTGCTCCCGCCCTCCCGTGCAAACCCTGGTGGGCCACTAAGCCGCAGCAGCACTGCGGATTGGCACAGGGGCTGCGATGAGGACAGAAAGCCTGCCCTGGAAGACGGCACCTTCTGAGTGGCCACATATTTGTGAGCAGGTCTGGGCTGGGTCCAGGTGGCTCTTCTGATACCCCGTCCGAGGCTGGCACTAGCACTGAGATGGGAGATGCACCAGGTGGAGTCAGAGAGAGAATGCAGACTTGAGAGTCGGCCAGCCTCTGCTTAAATCATGGCTCTTCGCTCACTAACTGGGGGACCTCACAACGAGCCTCAGTTACCCCATCTGTAAAATGGAGATTGTGTTAATTTCCTATTGTTGCTGTAACAAATTACCATAAATTCCGTTGCTTAAACAACACAAATTTATTATCTTAAAGCTCTGGAGGACAGAAGTCCTGAAATCAAGGTGTCAGCAGGGCTGTGTTCCTTCTGGAGGTCCTAAGGGAGAATCCATTCCTTTTCTAGCTTCTAGGGGCACCTGCATTCCTTGGCTCATGGTCTCTTCCTCCATCTGCCAAACCAGCAATACAGCACCTTCGAATCTCTCTCTCTGACCTCTGCTCCTGTCATCACTTCTCCTTCTCTGACTCTGACCCTCCTGCCTCATTTTATAAGGACCTTTGTGATCACATTGGGCCCACACTGGATAATCCAGGATAATTTCCCATCACAAGAGCCTTAATTTAATCACATGTGAAGAGTCTCTTTTGCCGTATAGGGTCACATGTTCAGAGGTTCTGGGGATTTAGGGTGTTGATACCTTTGAGGCCATTATGTTGCCTCCCACAGGGATGATCATGCACATTTTGAAGGATGTTGGGACGTTTCAAGATATACGTGGTCTGTTGGTTCACTGGGGCACCTTTTTGTAGTCCCCCTTTCACAAGGAGGAGGGCCCCCACTATGAGTTTGGATCCCGGCCCCTGGTTCCATGTCCCGTCATCCAGGACACGGGGCACTGCTGATCCCCACGCCCTTCCTGGGTTTAACTCCCGCCCTCCTCTGCCAAGTTTAGGACCCCCACCTTCCATCTGGCTTCATCTTGTTTCTTCCATTTCTGGTCAAGGGAATTGTTTTTGTGAACAGTTATATACATTTTTAATTTCCCTCTTTGATATCTTCTCCATCATTGCTGTAATTTGGAACAGAAGGGGCGCATTGAAGCTTGAATTTACCCTCCATCTTGACTAGAATTCCATTCCCTGAGAAGTTGTCTATACTAGACCAATGACCTGAAGACTTTTTGAAGAGTTCTCGAACACTACGTGCATCCTCAAGTGGGTTTTATGTTGATATCCAAGTGTTTCCCACTTTGGTTTCCTACTTATTGAAAATAAGTCTCTTAATGAAATAAACATTGTTATTTTATGGACCTGCAAATATTTATTTTCTGCTTGAATGGGAGAGACTGAGCACCAATCTTATTGCTAGTTTTAGTCTTTGTGTGTAAGTGTTGAGAACCTTGTTCACATGAATAAGTAGATGGAAACAGAAAAAACTGTGTTATAGCAGAATCTCTCAGTTCTATGAATTCCTATAACAAAAATCAGATAGTGATGTAAGATCAAAAATCATTTCTAGTGATTTATCAACTACCAACTCAGCAGGTCTTCCTTCAATTTTGGTGAAAGAAAATAACTGAAATTAGTTAATTTGCAAAATGATTTGTTACCCAGTTGTTAGAATCATTTAGGTTCTTAATTCCTGGGCAGTACACCAAAAGTTCAAAATTTTAGGTCAGTACTACGAAGTAGCAGCAAGTGACCTCAATATACCTGTTACTCTTTTACTTAGAGGCACCTCCTTCAGCCTAACATGCACAGGAGAAGCTGGGAAAATCGAAGCTTTAATTCCAGTTCACCTTTGCCAAGTAAAGAGAAAAATTAGTATGAATTCACAGTATCCAATAATATTTTGGGAAATGAAAGTAATTGTCTTCTGAGCCTGAATAGTGCTCATAAAAATTTTTATTTTCATGTATCTAGATGAAACATTGATCTGTCAAAAGGAAACTGAAACTTTTTTTTTTCCAAATGAAGCTTTTGATCTCTTCCGCCTTGAAAGTATGCAAAATGTGCAAGTGAGTTACAGACTAAGCTGTGGGAAAGTGAAGATACCCACAAACCCTTGGTAGAAACCAGATCATTGCTGAGAACAGTAAAAATGGAGAAGAGTCTTCCCAGAAGATTGGTTTTCCCCAGCATGCTTTTCACACATCTCAAAAACTCTAATTGTAAGGAAAAATGGTGGTGTAATTTGGGGCTTTTATAATGTTGTCAGGGTCGGTGTTAAGTTCTAGAAAACTGACAGTGATGCAGGATTCTTGAGCTATAGCAAAGCGAATTCATGTTGTCTTATAGCGATGCAAGTGAGGAGATTACAATCCAAACGTCCAGCTCTATTTTGTACTCATTTTGCAGTCTTATTCCTGTATTATTTCTTTCAGGAAATACAGATTTGCTTCTCTCTCCCACATTCTTTATTTGAAACAGCTTTATTAGCCAGCTGTTTCTTTCATGAAGGAGTTAAGTTTGTTTTTTCTTTTCTTTTCTTTTTTTTTTGAGGAAGATTAGCCCTGAGCTAACATCTGCTGCCAATCCTCCTCTTTTTGCTGAGGAAGACTGGCCCTGAGCTAACATCCGTGCCCATCTTCCTCTACTTTATATGTGGGATGCCTGCCACAGCATGGTGTGCCAAGCGGTGCCATGTCTGCACCCAGGATCCGAACCAGCGAACCCCGGGCCACCAAAGTGGAACGTGTGAACTTAACCGCTGTGCTACTGGGCTGGCCCCAAGGAGTTAAGTAAGTTCCATACAGGCTCACTGTATGTATTTGTTATCAACTTTAGTGAATATATTATTACATATAATAAAATGTACCCATTTTAAGTGTAGAATTCAATGAGGTTTCATTAATGTATATACCCGTGTAACTACTGCCAGTCAGCTCCAACCTGGGCCCCAGGGAGCACTTGATTAGATCTGTCTTTTCTAGAGACTCATATACACGAAGTCATGTCAGCCTTTCTTTCACTAGCAATCTAGGTGCGTCATCCACCTCGTAGCACCTATCAATACTTTGTTCCTTTTCTTTGCTCTATACTATTCCCATTTTCCTGTTGATGGACAATGGCTTATTTCCTATGTGTGACAGTTATGAATGAAGCTTCTGTGAACATTCATGGCCATATGTTTTGTTCCTCTTCCTAAGAGGGGAATTCCTGGGTCATATAGTAAATGTATGCCTGTGGAATGGAAATTGACAAATCTTATTCCAAAGCATTTATACCATGTTACATTCCCATTAACAATGTTTCTCTGGTTAATCTGTCTTTTGTTAGTCTAATGTAGAGGGCCCCAGCCAGAGGACACAATACAGGAGAGGAAGATTTCTTTTTCCTCCCTTACACATACACACTTGGGTAGACAGCCCAGGAGCTCACACACAACTTTATGAGTTAGCTCTCTCCTTTCCACTCTCTGTCTCCTCAACGTAGTGAAACTGGTTGTCTTGGAGTTACCTCTCTCTCTGCCTCGGATCAGTCATGGACTCCAGGCAGAAAGCCAGTGTGATCACGGAGCTCACCTCATTTGTTTCTCTTCCTTCAGGGAACAGTCCTGAGCTGCCTGTCGTCCAATGTCTGAGAACAGTTTTCCTTTTCCTCCCAGTTTTCTAGTTGTTTACAGTGGGAGGCTAAATCTGCATGCTGTTAACTTCCCCATATTTGTTTTTCACTTTTTGAAAATTATATTTTTACATAATTTTAAGGTAGATACTTGGCTAATGCACGGGGCTTTGCCCTGAATTTGTTGTGCAGGTGAAATAAGTCATCTCCACTTTTGATAGTCCCTGCCGTCTCTTTCTTGGCTCTCACAGACGCTCCCTTAGGTGGGAGAGGAGATTCTGTGCTTCTTCTACAGTCTAAGGTAGATCAATTCTGGGAAACAGTACATGTAGACATTGGGATTTTCAATGGGGAGACTGAGTCCCTTAAAACAGTGAGACAGTGCATATAGTGCTTAGAACAGTGTCTGTCATATTGTAAGTGCTCAATAAATGGTAGCTATTATTAGTACAACAAAATTAAGTAGGTGAGGTTTACATTAATGACTGCCTTCTTTGTAGCATGCTACTTGATCCCTTGAGGCTCACAGGGTCTTTATGTTACCCTTGCCAGCCCAGAGTCTCTGATCTAAGCCTGCTTTCCTGGGCTCTAGCCCATATGCCATTATAATTTCTCTTTTTATTCAGTAACAACATTCCATTGAAGTCCTTACCTGGTCCTGGTCCCTGTGCTAGAGATGAAACTCATAGAACCATGAGTGGGTCTGCTATGAGAGCTGTCAATCACAGTAAGGGGTGGAAAGTCCTAGTGAAAGATGCAGAGGGGATTGAGGGAGCCCGGAGGACAGAGTAACTCCTTCTGCCTGGGGAATCAGCGGTGGCTTCGCAGAGGATGAAGGACTTGAATTAAGATTTGAAGAATGAGTAGAAATTTGCCAGACGGGCATGGTAGGGAAGAGAAAGAGAACAGTATCTGTAAGAACTCAGAGGTATGGAAACAATGACATTCAGAAAATTGTAGCAGTTTAGCCAGGCTGAACCGGGTGTGAGGGCGGGATGGCAGGGGCGAGGCTGGATTGGTAGAAAGGAGCAATTTTTTTTAACAACTAGATTGAGATATAAGTCACATGACACACAATTTGAAGAGTACAATGCATTGGCTTTTAGTGTGTTCAGAGTTGCATGCAACCACAGGGAGCAATTTTTGAAGCCCTTGGACAGACCTATTGAAGGTGGCCTCCCTGAAGTGTCTTTTGGGGGTTGTGTGGGTACAGAAACACTAACTAGGGGAAGCTGGAGCAGCATTTGGATCCAGACCGAAAAGAAACAAGGCAGCAATCCTTGTGTTAAGCAAGGTTTCCTGTGGAATGTGAGGGAAGGGAAGGAGGGTCCCCAAGAGCCCACACCAAAAGCCACAGCTTCTACTGCCTGGGGCTGTGTCTTAATAGTCAAAGCAAAGGGACCATGAAACACAAAGAATGTGGCCCTGGACGAGGCCGAGGCTCCCAGAGGTCCTCCCTTCGTGACAGATACCTAATGGAGGCCAGGTGCCCCAGAGCCTACCTGGAAAGTGCACCGAAATGGGCACTTGCAAAGAGGTTCTTAGTTTTCTTGTTTAAAGTGGTACTTTTTTTTTTTTAAATGGGAGAGGAAGAGTCTCCAGTTTAATGGCAGAAATGGAAAATAAACACCTCAGAGATTGGTTGAATGAATTTAACTAGCAACTTGTACGGAACAGGTTTTTTTTAGCTGCCCCGGTGATTATCTGGATGAAAGGAGGATGAAAGGAAATTGGTCTGCACGTACAGGCTGTTCTTCCTCTTCTCGGGCTGTGGAAGTAGCTACTTTCCAAAGCTGGCTGTGTTTTTAAAAATATACATTTCAAGGCCACACCTCAAATGCTGTCATTCAGTACCTCTGAGTCAGGCCAGGAAATCGTGGTGTATTTTTAACTGCTTGGACTTTCTTTGGAATTCTCTTTTAAATGTCTTTTTAAACCACAGCAAACTTAAGTTTCGAGTACAGTACAAATAACTTGTTTTCCTCAGCCATTTTAGAGTAAGTGCTGACCTGTGCCCTAACACCCTTACTAAAGAGTTTAGTGCATATTTGCCACACACAAGGACCTTCTCCTGCTTAACTACAACACAGCCATCAAAATCGGGAAATTAACATCGATACATCATTCCCTCGGGTCCTCAGGCTCCATTCAAACCTCACCAGCTGTTCCAGCAGCTTTTTTTTTTAGCAAAATGCTGAGGTCCAGAATCACTCATGAGCTTTAGTTGTCCTGTCTCTTCAGTCTTCTTCAATCTGGAATGGGCTTCTCAGTCTTTCCTTGACTGTCATGAACTTGACGCTTGCTTTTGAAGATCACAGGCCAGTTATTTTGTAGAATGTTCCTAATTTTGTTTTATCTGTTGTTTCTTCAAGATTAAATCCGGGTCATGCATCTTTGGCAGCGATATCACATAAACTATATTCTCTTTATTGCGTCCTATAGGTGGTGCATGATTTAGGTTTGTTCCATTACCATTGGTTCAGTCTGATCTGAATCTTCTTTTTTTACATTGAGATATAATTGACATATAACATTGTATAATTTTAAGGCATACAATGTGTTGATTTGATACATTTATATATTGCAATATGATTACCACTGTAGTGTTAGCTAACACCTCCGTCATATCACATAATTATTTCTTTTTTTGTGGTGAGAACATTTATGATCTAGTCTCTTCATGACTTTGAAGTATACAATACGATTGTTAACTATAATCACAATGCTGTGCGTTAGATCTTCAGAACTTATTCATCTTCTAACTGGAAGTTCATACCCTTTGACCAACATCTCTCCATTTCCCCCATGCCCCAGCCCCTGGGAACCACCATTTTGTTCTGCTTCTATGAGTGATCCGACTCTTCTCTCTCTGCTTCAGAGAAAGAAGGAAAGAAATGGCAAAGGTATGGATAATTGAGATTAAAAAAAAGCTTCCACTTGATCAATGTTATTTGAATAATTTGATCTATGTCCTTTGAATAATTTAGATATATTGTGTATAAAGTTGGCAGATAGCAGAGATGTAGCCTCTTTCCTTTTAAAAATTAGCCTTAGTGCTGCAATAATTAAGACACACGAAAGGTATAAAGAATAAAATAACTTGAATTATTATATAATAACTTGGTATGTAATCCCAACATATTCCCAATTGGATGATTGTGTATTACTTTATATGTAACATACAAAATATATAATGTGAGGTACTGTAATATAAGTTGAATTCTCGAACTACCCAGTTCAAGAATTAAGCCACTGGCAGTTCAGCTGAATCTCTCTTATGGATTCCTTCCTAGCTTCAGTCTACTCTGAATTTGCCCAGAATTGACTGACCCAGGCTCCCCTGACAAAGTGAAAAATCCAAGGTTTTGGAGGCAATTACATCCTAATTCCGGCCAGACGTGGCTGTTTTGTACAGTAGCTACTTAGCTTGTTCCGGCATCTGGTGGTTGCTTATGGAACTGCAGCTATTCTTATGTTCCCTTTCTTAGGATTTTTCTTTTTTTTGAATTTTTTTTCTTATTTAAACTTTATTTTGAAATGTAAAATCCAATTTTCTTAAGTTGGAAATATTATAACATCTTTACAAGCTTTATGGTTCTACAAGTGACCACCACGCATTGGTGAGAACTCAAGTATTAGCTGCTCACATTAATAATTTTTCAGTCTTTTCAATATAGCTTTTTGGTGTGTGTATATGTATATATGTATGTGTGTGTGTTTGGGGGTATTTTTCCTTTGTTAATTCCAAAAATTTATTGCTAATCTATGACCGGCACTGAGGTAGATGCTAGCATGAAAAAGAACAAATTGGATGGCAAATCAACCTAGAGTTTCTGATTATACTCCATGAAACAGGAAATCTCTTTATTAGTCTATAATGGAAAGAAACCCATCATAGTAAATAATATTTACTGATCACCTATTATCTGCTAGGTGAACACACGTCACTTTCCCGAAAGTGTCACAGCACATGTGCAGTTTGAAAAGTAGTAAATTACAGTCATTACAAGGCTGTTTGGTAGTCATTCTGTGGATGCCAAATTTTTTGGTGAAAGTTTGAAGAAGATATAGGCTATTTATGTAATCTTAAAGTATCTTTCCACAAATTACATATAAATTGCAACAGGAGAAAACAGTAAACTGACAGCTTTGGGAGACTCCACCTTAGTCAGGCGATCAGAGTTATCACAACAGGACAAACCAACATCATGCGCCTCCTGATATAACATGCCAAGGACTCACATCACCTCTGTGCTATGTTTTGCAAAAAATACATACCCTGAATCTAATCATGAGAAAGCATTAGACAAACTCAAGTTGAGGAACATTCCACAAAATAGCTGGCCTATATTCTTCCACCATACTAATATCATGAAAGACAAAGACTGAGAAACTGTTCCAGATAAAAGATAAAAAAAGATATGACAAGTAATCGCAACGTGTGATCCTGGACAGGGGGAAACAGCTACAAAGTACACAATCCGGATATATTTATATCTATTTATCTATCTAGAGAATGATAAAACAAATATGTAAATAAATAATTGGTGAAATGGATACAGTGTGTATAACAGTTCTTTTTACGATAGGGACAGTTTCCGTGTTTAAAATTATACTTTAAAAAGTTAACCCCAAAAATGGGTCCCCAAAACAAGCTCTTTGAAGACAAAGAACTAGTCTCTTTAAAAACGATTTACTTTTCATTATGAAATCATTGTACGTATGCTTTTTAAAGAAAAAATGAGGAGATACAGAAAAGTAAACACAAGAAAAACCATCAATCACCCACAGTTCTCTCACAGGCCAACGCTGCCTGGAAAGCTTGTTTGAAAGGAGCACCATTTCAGCGGAAAGTCAAGGAGCAGGAATGTGCAAGGTGGAGGACACTCGGGACTGAAGGGATAAAACTGAAAAGACAAGCGGGGAAGGGCATGGCTTAGGGAAAAATAAGAAAAGAGCCGTGGGTTTGCTCTGAGGTCGGGAAGCCTGAGCTTGAAAACTGAGCAGATGAGTAGTGGAGGGGGTAGGACTTCCAAGAAGGGCGCCACGTGCGCAGTTCCGATTCTCCCCCGTGACCGGTCCCAGATGCTTAGCACACGGCCGGCGCCTGATACATATTTCTGGCCTGAATGAATTGGTACACACAAAGCAGGCCCTAAACCCCTTCCCGCCACGTACGGTGGCCTCGCAGCCACTCCGCCGCGGGCGCGCTGCTCAACACGCCAGCACCCGCCCCTCGGGGCTGCTGACGCGCTCGGGACGCAGGCGAGGAGCCCGGTTTCCAGGGCAACAAGCGCCGGGCCTCCGTTCTTCCGCCCCTGCTCATGCGTCACTTCCGGCCGCTCGCCGCAGGTCTCAGCCTCCTGGTGGAGAGGTTCCCATGGGAACAGGATCCCCTCGTCTACTTGGGGCGTGGTGGTGGGGATGGTATTAGCCAAAATGAATCTTCGGTTGTGCGGGAGGAGCAGGTGGAGGGAGGCAGGTGGAGTTTGGCTTCCGTCCCCCCAGCCAATCGCTTTCAAATCCGCCCCGTGGGCGGTGCAGGGAAGAGGACGCCTCTCCGCCGCCAGATGTAGAGCATGCGCAGTCCCACCCAGGCAGCCGCGGGGATCCAGTGTTCCGGGATTTCCGCCCATCCGGAGGGAAGCCAGGGGGGCGTGGCCTGGGTGGGGGGAAGCGGGGCGGGCAAGCGATGGTGTTGATTGGCCAGTTGGAAGCCGGCCGGTGGAAGCGCCGTAGACCCCTGTGGCGGGCTGTGGAGTTTCATTCATTCATTCATTCATTGAATGGATTGATTCACCAACTTTCACTGAGAGTACGCTATGTCAGGCGCTGGCACTCAGAGATGAGTCGCACCTGGTCCCTGTCTTCCAGGAGCCCGCGATTTTGCTGACACTCTGCAGTGTCCTCTCCTTTCTTCCTTTGCAACCTTATCGCCTCTCTTTTCCTAGATCTGGTGTGATAGAGTTTTTGTACAGGGAGGTGACACCCAGCCCATTTTAATGCAGGGACCTTCCCTGAAAGGTGCCCATCTCTGAAAGCAGCAGTTGACACTGAAAGGCCGGAAGTGGAATCTTGGCTAGCAGCTCAATTACTGAGCCACTTCCATCACTTTACAGTCACTCCTGAAGAGAATAGTTATTTGCTGGGGGTTGTGAGGCTTAAAATGAGCTCTGCCATTTATCTTGGAGTTGAATGCCAGTTTTACCCCGATTAGCTTGTGTGACTTTGGGACATTGAGGGGAGGCCTCTGGTTGTCCAGCGCTGGCTGAGACTAGAATCTGAATAATTCTAAGGTGAAGGATTTAGTAAACCAAAACCAAACTTTTGGCTCCAGATCTAAAGCACCCTCCCCAAACAACACTGGTAATAAAATGGACTTGTAAATAGCCATTGTCTGATTCTTGTGTCTTATTTATCAAGTGTTCCACACTCAGGAAGGGAAAAAAGGAGTGTTACTGCTTAGTCTCTTATATTAGGAAAACCTACCTTATAGGGTCATGGTGAGGATTATATGAGAAATTTGTGCTAAGCACATTGCATGTTACCTGCCAGGTAATGGTAGCTACCACAATGGTATTATTTTGAAGGAATAGATGTGAAAGACCTGCTCAGGTGGCTGGTTCTTAGTGGTGCCAAATAAATGTAGTTAAATAAATGAGTCTCTTCCCTCCTGGCTTGGGAACTAGAAAGCCCAGGTCAGACACGGCACTATGGACAGGTATCTGAGTGGACTGCATGTTAGAGAGCCCTACAACATGGAAAGGAGTAAGGAACCCTTTATAAAACTTTTGGGGGATCAGAAATCCCAACATGATGGACTTTGCCCAATGTAGGCTGATCACATCATGCAACCAGAACACTTTTAGCTACGACGATAGGCAGAAATTGGGATTGTTCCAGGCAAATCAAGATATATGGTCACCCTACCCAAAAGCCGTACAAATAGCATGTGACAGAACTGAGATGGAACTTAGATCTGTCCCACTCAGTCTTAAAGTGCTTTCCCATATTTGATTTTTTTAAAACAATTGTTAAGAAATCTTTTATTTTCTTTTTTTTGAGGATTAGCCCTGAGCTAACATCTGCTGCCAATCCTCCTCTTTTTGCTGAGGAAGACTGGCCCTGAGCTAACATCCGTGCCCATCTTCCTCTACTTTATATGTGGGCCACCTACCACAGCATGGCTTTCCAAGTGGTGCCATGTCCACACCCAGGATCCGAACCAGCAAACTTAGTGAGTGATGGATTGGGTGCTCCGACCTGTGCTTTTTTGTTGTTGTTGTTTTCTTGTTTGTTTTTTTAAAGATTGGCACCTGGGCTAACATCTGTTGCCAATCTTCTTTTTTTTTCTTCTTTTCCCCAAACCCCCCCTAGTATACAGGTGTGTATTCTAGTTGTGAGTGCCTCTAATTGTGCTGTGTGGGATGTTGCCTCAGCATGGCCTGATGAGCGATGCCATGTCGGCACCCAGGATCTGAACCCAAGAAACTCTGGGCCGCAGAAGCCCAGCACGTGAACTTAACCACTCAGCCATGGGGCTGGCCCCCGACCTGTGCTTTAGACTCATGTGTCAGTGATAATTCTCAACTCCACGAAGCCTCTTTGGGCATTGGTCCTCATCTTTGAGAGTGCATGATTAGATATTTCAGGGAAGCAGATTCTGCCTCATTTTACTGGAGAACTTTCTAATAGGGCTCCATATCATCAGTGCTTTCTGTCTCTGTTAGCACCTTCATAGAGGGGATCTGGTGTGGGTGTGAGGCTGGACCTGATGATTTTAGAGGCTCCTTCCAACCCAATTTTAGGTGTCCACAAACTCCTTGAGAGCAGGTTTGGTATATTTGAATTCTCAGCATTCAGAGGATATACCCAGGAAATGTTAAAGCTATAAAAGGAGAACAACCCTAGGAGTAAGACAGCCCTGGGATTGGTCTGTACACCCCCATTTGATGGCTGTGGGGCGGTGGTAAGCCCTTACATTCTCTGAGTCTCAGTTTTCTCATTGGTAAAAAAGAATAGTCACCTCTCTCCCCCATAGATTTGCAGAGACAATAAAATAAATTAATATAAGTGAGTATGTTGTAAACAGAGAAACATTGTACAAAAATAGGAATGTTCTCTTTTGCCAGCTTTCAGTCTTGCTTTCCAAATTGCTTGTCTTATCCATTTATAGAGAGAATGAGAACAGACAAGGACTATGGAAAGAGTACAGGCCATAGAGTCAGACAGCCCCGGATTTGAATCCCTAAATAGCACCAGCCACTTGTGTGGTGCTAGCCAAGTGGTGTGTCCTTTCTAGACCTCAGCGCTAAGAATAGCTACCTTGCATGGATCTTATGAAGGCTGTGAGCTAAGCATGGAGCTCTATTCCTGATACAAAGACCTCCATAAAGAGTGGCGTCTTTTTTTTTATGGTGTATAATCCTTTTAATGTATTGTGGAATTGAGCTTAATTTTTTTTATTGAGTTCATAATAGTTTATATCATTGTGAAATTTCAGTTGTACGTTATTTCTTGACTGTCACCACATAAGTGCTCCCCTTCACCCCCGTGCCCATCCCCCAACCCCCTTCCCCTGGTAACCACTGAACTGTTTTCTTTGTCCATGTGTTTGTTTATATGCCACATATGAGTGAAATCAACTGGTGTTTGACTTTCTCAGTCTGGCTAATTTTGCTTAGCATAATTCTCTCCAGATCCTTCCATGTTTTTGCAAATGGGATGAATTTGTCTTTTTTATGGCTGAGTAGTATTTCATTGTATATATATACCACATCTTCTTTATCCAATTATCAGTCAATGGGCACTTGGGTTGTTTCCATGTCTTGGCTATTGTGAATAGTGCTGCAATGAACATAGGGAACGTATGTTACTTTGGATTGTTGATTTCAAGTTGTTTGGGTAGATACCCAGTAATGGGATAGCTGGGTCCTACGGTAGCTCTATTTTTAGTTTTTTGAGGAATCTCTACAGTGTTTTCCATAGTGGCTGCACCAGTTTGCAGTGTATGAGGGTTCCCTTTTCTCCACACCCTCTCCAACATTTGTTATTTTTAGTCTTAGTGATTATAGCCATTTTAACAGGCATAAGATGGTATCTTAGTGTAGTTTTGATTTGCATTTCCCTGATGATTAGTGATGCTGAACATCTTTTCATGTGTTTCTTGGCCATCTGTATATCTTCTTTGGAAAAATGTCTGTTCATCTCCTTGGCCCATTTTTCGATTGGGCATTTTTTTTTTGTTGTTCAGTTGTGTGAGTTCCTTATATATTATGGAGGTTAACCCCTTATAGGATATATGATTTGCAAATATTTTCTCCCAATTGGTGGGTTGTTTTTGTTTTGATCCCAGTTTGTTTTGAAGAGTGGCCTCTTTTAATATCTGTTTTCTGTGTTCTGTAACTGTCAACCTGCACTCTTTCTTTTAAAGTTAATTTTTATTGAGTTAATGATAGGTTACAATCTTGTGACATTTCAGTTGTACATTACTGTTTGTCAGTCGTGTTGTAGGTGCACCACTTCACCCTTTGTGCCCACCCCCACACCCCCTTTCCCCTGGTGGCCACTCATCTGTTGTCTTTGTCTACATGTTTAAATTCCTCATATGAGTGGAGTCATACACAGATTGTCCTTCTCTATCTGGCTTATTTCACTTAACACAGTTCCCTCAAGGTTCATCCATGTTGTTATGAATGTGACAATTTTATCCTTTTTTATGGCTGAGTAGTATCCCACTGTATATATACACCATATCTTCTTTATCCAATCATCAGTTGATGGGCACTTAGGTTGCTTCCACGTCTTGGCTATTGTAAATAATGCTGCAATGAACATTGGGGTGAATTGGACTTTTGGAATTGCTGACTTCAAGCTCTTTGGATAGATACCCAGTAGTGGGATGGCTGGGTCATAAGGTATTTCTATTTTTAATTTTTTGAGAAATCTCCATACTGTTTTCCATAGTGGCTATACCAGTTTGCATTCCCACCAGCAGTGTATGAGGGTTCCTTTTTCTCCACAACCTCTCCAACATTTGTTACTTTTTGTTTTGGTTATTTTTGCCATTCTAATGGGTGTAAGGTGATATCTTAGTGTAGTTTTGATTTATATTTCCCTGATGATCAGTGATTATGAACATCTTTTCATGTGCCTATTGGCCATCTGTATAATCTTCTTTGGAGAAATTCAACCTGCACTCTTAATCCCATGGAGCAGCCACCTTGGGCAGCTTTTGTGGTGTTCTGAAGGTACCTCTCTGTCAGGCTCTGGGCACCTCTGTCGAAAATTCTTCCTGGCTATCTGGCATGCTGCAAATTCATTCCACCTGTTTTGCCCTGAAGATGTGTTCTGTTTATAACTCATTTCTACTCCTTGGAAAACAGTTCAATAAAAACTCAATTGGTTTTCCACTAGCCCAGGGCAAGGATGAGAAATAGCATATTATTATTTTAAAAAAATATGAATAATAAAATAAGACATAAAACAGCACTGGGCACATAGCAGAGAGTCAATAAATGCTTGCTGGCTCAAAGCAAAAGTGATGGCTCAGTTTTTCTGTGGCTGCTGTATCTGCTGAGAGAGCCACTCCTGTCCTCCATTACATTTTTTAATTGAAAACGAAATACATGTATATGGTAAAAAATTCAAACAAAACACAAAAATACATAAGGGAGAGAGGGTCCCTGGTCCTCTTTTTTCTCAGCCCTCCCTTGAGACGCCACTTTTTACAACCCCTTGTGTATCTTTCTAAATAGGATACATGTGTTCTAAGGTATGTATGTAAATTCCTTTTTGTTTTATTTATTTATTTTTAACATAGAGGGGTTTAAATCCAAACTGGGTGCCTTAGCCCTGGAACCAACGGACAGCTGTCTCACACCCAGGGCCTGTTCCGAGCCTTTGATGTGGATCAACTACTGGGGCCCCCAAAGTCTGGAGTGGTTTTACCCACGAGTGATGGGGACCACGCACCAGCACTCGGGCAGTCTGCTCCTGGCTCAGGCTCTGCCCTCAGCCTCCTGCCCCCTCCAGCCCCTGTGACTGTGCAGATAAAGCACGCCCGCCCGGGGAGCACGCTGAGACCGTGAGTGCCCGTTTCTCAATCTGAAAAAGGAGAAAATTATGCTCCCCGCAGGGGTAGTTCTGAGCATTGGCGACAACGCCTGTGGGTGCTTGGCCCCCGGAGCGACACGAAGCCCGGCTCGGCGCGGGGGCAGGTGGTGTGATCCTGTAGGGGTTTTGCAGGGGCCTCCGCCGAGGGCTCCACTAGGAAGGTGAAATTTGAGCTGCGTGCCGTGAGGGATTAGAAACTGGCGCGGAGACAGGACTGGCCCCTCCTTCGGGATGCGCCGCCCCAGCAGCAAAAGCTTTTCTGTCTTTGCTACTCTCCCTCCCCGGTCTCCCTCCCTTCCCCCTCCTGGTACCCCCTTCCCCCGCTTCCTTCCTCGCTCCTCCCGCTCCCCCCATTCCCCCTGCTTCCCCCCTTCCTCTCTCTCTGTCCGTCTTTCTGGTCTCTTTCCCTCCTCCCCAGCTTCCCCGGCGTCTCTCTCAAAACCCGGAGCGGATCGCCGGCCCGGGACTAGCCTCGCGCACGCGCAGGAGCGCCGCCGGCTAGGTCGCCAGTCGGAAGCGCCAGCTCTGAGCCGGGGAAGCGGCAGCAGAGGCTGCTCGGCCCCGCCGCCCGCCAGGCCGTTGGCTCCTGCTCCGGGCCCGGGGCTACCGGCTGTGTAAGTGCGAGGTGGGGGGCTACCGGGCCGAGGATCAGGCCGGCTGCGGGAGGGCCGCGAGTGTGTCAGGCGTGGAGGGCGCGAGTCAGCGGGTGTCCCTCTGAGGGGCGCGCGCCAGCCCACACCTGCCCGGGCCTCCGACCCCGGCTGTTACCCCGCCTGGCGCCCCGGTCACACCTGTGCAGGGCCGTGTCCGCAGCCGTCCCCCAGCCGGCCCACACCTGCCGCCTCGTGGGCCCCGGCCCCTGCCTCCTCAGTGTGCAGCCGTCGACCCCTTCCCCTCCTGCGCCGGCGGGTCCTCTCCGCTCGGACTGGCTCTGCTCGGCCAGCGGCCCCGATCCCCGGACCCGGCGGGATCTGGGGACCTCCGGCCGGGGCAGGTGTCCGAGCTGGGCTGCAGCCCACGGCCCCGGCCGCCCTCCCGGCCCAGCGACCCCGGGGCTTCACTCCTCTCCCTTTTTCCTCAGTCTCTCTGAATTAAAAGTGCTTCAGATCCAGCCCGGCGACTTCAGGCGCTGTTTCCCAGGATGAGATCCTAGTGTTGTAAACTGCAGTTTATCCCAACGAAGTCCCGGGGAAAGAGTGACAGTACTGTGCTTGCCTTGGGTCTTCTGCCTCTGGCGGTCCCGTCCCAGTTCCCCTTCCCGATGTGAATGCCTCTTAACCCAGAGTTTTCTGGTTTTAGGATGGCGGGGGGGGGGGTGCCTGATTGCACATGTTTTTATAGAGAGAGGGATTGACATGTTGAAAGCAGGTCTCGGTTTAGTTCAAAATGAGCTGACAGGCTTGGAGCTGTGACATCCTCCATCCCCCCATTCGCCCCCTCCGCCCCCCCCCCCCCCCCCCCCCCCCGGTTTAAACTAGTGACTGTCAATTTTTTAAAAGACAGTTAACAGCCTTGTAGTCCAGCCCAGCTAGTATTTAACAGGAAGCAACAGCACTAGAGGCTTGATGTCGGAGACCCAGGTATATTGCAGTCCTCAAGATCTCCTGACAAGGTTTCATTTTGTTTGTTTTTCTTAAACTGTATGGCAGACGAGTAGTATAGGAGTAGGACAGAGGGAAACAGAGTTGTCGAGAAATATTTTTTAAATAACAGCTTTATCGGAGTATCGTTCACATACCATAAAATCCACCCATTTAAAATGTGCAAGTCAGTGGTTTTTAGAATATTCACAGTTGTGCAACCATCACCGTGCCAGAACAATTTCATCACTTCAAAAAGTAACTTCATACCCGTGGGCAGTCACTCCTCCTTCTCCCCTCCTGCAGCCCCTGGCAGCCTGGAATTTACTTTCTGTCTCTATGGGTTTGCATATTTTGGTCATTTCATGTAAATGGGATTGTACAATATGTGGCCTTTTGTGACCGGCTTCTTTCATTTAGCATAATGTTTTAGAGATTCATCTGTGTACTAGTGGTATCAATACTTTGTTTCTTTTTCTGGCTGAGTAATATTCTATTGTACGGATGGACTACATTTTGTTTATCCACTCATCAGTCGGTAGACATTTGTCTTGTTTCCACTTTTTTGGCTATTAGGAATGATGCTGTTGTGGACATTCATATACAAGTTTTTGCGTGGACATATGTTTTCAAATCTCTGGTCTACACCTGGGAATAGAAGTCCCGTTTATATGGTAACTCTGTGTTTAACTTTCTGAGGAACTATCAAGTTGAAGAAATATGTTTTTGAAGTTTTAATATGTGTATTAGATTTGTCTCAGAAACAGAACTGGCTCAGTGCCAGGTCTTATTTCATCCTATTTTCTCTTGAAGAAACCAGTGGAAAAGCGTGGACTCTGGAGCCTGGCTCCAGCTGGTCGCTTAGAGATTAGGGGACCTTGAGCTAATGACATAGCCTGGGGTTCTTCGTCTGTAAGACTGAAGATAGTAACGATTGTTCCTTAGGAGTATTGTGAAGTCTAAATATGATAAGTTGTAGAGAGCCCAGTGCAGTTCCTTCCCCACCTTAGAGGAGACACATTTCCTCCTGTGTTAGATGCATATTTTCCGTCTAGGGCAAAAGTGAACAAGAAGCTTGCTGATACTGAGCTGCTTCAGGGGAGAAACCCGTGCCTGAGGTTCTTAAGTTTATTGAGCTGTGGCATGGATTTGATTGCTGGTCTGCTTTTCAGTGTCTAGTTAGAACTGGAAGGGGCCTAGAGGGATCATTTAGTCCAGGGTGACTTAGTTGTTTAGATGTCATAGATTGGGAAATTCCAGAAAGCTGGAGGGTCCATAACAGGGCTGTCAATTTTTATTTTCGCCCAGATAGGACAATGGAAAACAACCGCCAGATACTCTCATCATCATTTTATAAAAGCTGGGATGTTTCAGCTCCAAAAAATGGGGGAAGATCGTAACCTAAAAAGAAATGATAAGAATAATAGTTAATATTTATAAAGCGCTTACTACATTTTCTTAAGTTTAGTTTTATGAAGAGCTCATACATTATTCTTATTTTTCTCATATTACTTCAGCCTAGAGAAGCTAAGCACCTCCTGTCCTCAGACCTGTGTCCGAGACTCGCTGTCCCCTGCCTTCAGGCAGGTCTGGGTCTGTAACACGCTGCCTTCTCTGGCCCTCTGTCTTGCTTATGGAGGAAGGGTGTTACAGGAGCAGCATCGTCTATTGACAGATGAGAAGGGCCGAGGCTCTGAGACTGGCTAACCTCTTGAAAACTAGTCTATCAGCTTCTTGAAGTTGGACCTCCTTTCTTTTTTAAGCCCTTAAAAATTTTGAAATATATAATACATCAAAGGTATATGTGATGTTTACGTACAGTTTAAAGAATAGCAAAACAAATGCCCTTGTATTTACCATCCAGCTGAAGAAATAGAGCATAACTTCTACTTCTGAAGCCTGCTGTTTCCCTCTAAAACTGCATTCCTCTTTGCCACCCAAGTAACCACCATCCAAAATTATTTTTTCTTTCTAGTTTTACCATATGTATAAATATCCCTAAACAATACATTGTTTAGTGTTGTCTGTTTTTGAACATTATATAAATGGAATTGTACTGCTTGTGTTAGTTCACAACTGGCTTTATTTACCCATTATGTTTTTGAGATTCGTCCATGTTCCTGCAGTGTGATTCGTTTTCATTGTTCTGTAGCATTCCATTGTGTTAAAAGATCACAGTTTCTTTCTGCGTTCCCCTGACAGCGGACATTTGTGTTGTCTCTGGTTCGTGCCTCTAAGAACCTTTGTTTATGTCTCCTGCCATCCATGTGCCAGAGTTCCCCTGGGAGGGGAATTGCCAGGTTTAGGATCTACCAGTCTACACGCCCATCTGTCATACGAGAGAGTTACCTTTGGTCTACATCTTTGCAAACACTTGATGTTTTTCATGGTTAAAATGTTTTGTCTGTACAGCCATGTTCAACAGCATTATTCACAGTAGCCCAAAGCTAGAAACAACCGAAATGACCTTCGATGAATGAATAAATAAAATGTGGTATATACATACAATGGAATATTACTTAGCATTAAAAAAGAAGGAAATTCTGACACATGCTACAGCACAGATGAACCTTGAAGACATTCTGCTGAGTAAGATAAGCCAGTCACAAAAGGACAAATAGCGTATGATTCCATTTCTATGAGGGATCTAGAGCAGTAAAATTTGCAGAGACAAAAAATAAGAAAAAAAAAAGGGAAGAATGGTAATTGCCAATTGCTAGGGAGAGCGGGAGTGGGGAGTTCTTGTTTAATGGCTACAGAGTTTTGGTTGAGGAAGGTGAGAAATTCTGGAGATAGTTGCACGACAACATGAATGAACTAAATGCCACAGAACTGTACACTTAAAAATGACAAATTTTATGTTGTGAATATTTTGCCACAATAAGTTTTTTTTTTTGGGTGGTCAGTCTGGTAGGTGTGAAACGGCCTATGTCTGTGGTTTTGATTTGCTTTTTCCTGATTGCTGTTGAAGTGGGGCGTCTTTCTGTACATGTCTTGGCTATGTGAGTTTTCTCTTCAAAGGCGTCTATTCGAGCATTTTGCCCATATTGTGATTGGGTTGTGTATTGTCGATGAAAATAATCCATAACCAATCTATAAATGGAAATTTAGGAGAGGTTATTCTGAGCTAAAATGTGAGGACCATGGCCCAGGGCCTTTCTTCCCGAAGGAAGAAAGGGCACCAAAGAAGTGGGGTGTACAGAGTGGTTATATGCCCCCATAGAGGATGTTTCACATAGGATTGGAATGTCCTTTTTACAACAGTCACGAGACTGCTCTGTTGGCACAGCAATTGATGGACACAGCAGGTAGGTCTGCTGTCTTGATGGACACAGCAGGGTGGCAGGTCTGTTGTCTCGAGCTGGGTGGTCACACGTGAGCTGGGTGGTCAAAGGTGAGCACAGCAATCAGTTCCTAGCCTAAGGAAAGATGCTTATTGCTAAGGAAATGCCAATGTGGGGGAAAGTTGCGCCTTTATCTTAAGGCCATTTGTTCTTGTCATAGTAAAAGTTTAAAGCAGATATACAATGTGTGCTCGATGGCCATGTCAGGCCCTTTTGCAAAAACAAAGTCAGGCCGAATTAGGTTTACGCCAAATGGCTTCCTCATATACTCCAATATATCCAATTGCTTGCCATTTCTATTTGCTGGTATCTTTTTCTAACTCATAGATTGCCCGTTGTCCTAGTGCCAGTTGTTAGAGTCTGTCCTTTCCTACTGCCCTACAGTGACAACTCTGCTGCACTTCAAATTTCCGTGTATGTGTGAGTCTGGTTCTGGGCTTGATTACATTCCGTTTTTCTCTTTATCCCTCTGCCAATACTGTGCCGGCTGTAGCCTTTTATTTGGTCTTCCCCTCCCCTCACAGATTTATTGAAATATAATTCATATACAGTCAGTTCACCCATTTAAATAGACAATCTAGTGGTTTTTAGTGTATTCACGGAGCTGTGCAGCCATCACCACAATCAATTTTAGGACATTCATCACCTCAAAAAGAAGCCCTGTACCCCATTAGCAGTTATATCTGGTCTTGCTATCTGGTGGGACAAATGCCTCTTCCCAGTGGTGGTTCTTCAGGAGTTTCTGGGCCATTCTTTTTCTTTTTTTTTCAGTTATTTTATTGAGATCATAATGGTTTATAACACTGCGTAATTTCAGGTGTACATTGTTATTTATCAGTTCTGTATAGACTGCATCATGATCATCACCAATAGTCTAATTTTTACCTGTCACCGTATATATGTGCTCCTTTACCCCTTTCATCCACCCCCCTACCCCCTTCCCCTTTGGTCACCACTAATCTGTTCTCTTTATCCATGTGTTTGTTTATCTTCCACTTGCAAGTGAAATCATGCTGTCGTTGTCTTTCTCTGTCTGGCTTATTTTGCTTAACATCATACCCTCAGGGTTCATCCATGTTGTTGCAAATGGGACAATTATATCTTTTTCATGGCTGAGTAGTATTCCATTGAATATATATACCATATCTTTATCCATTCGTCAGTTGATGGGCACTTGGGTTCCTTCCATGTCTTGGCTATTGTGAATAATGCTGCAATGAACACAGAGGTGCATAAGTCTCTTTGAATTGTTGATTTCATGTTCTTTGGATAAATACCCAATAGTGGGATAGCTGGATCATATAGTATTTCTATTTATAATTTTTTGAGGCATCTCCATAATGTTTTCCGTAGTGGCTGCACCAGTTTGCATTCCCAACAGCAGTGTATGAGGGTTCCCTTTTTGCCACATCCTCTCAAACACTTGTTATTTTCTATCTTGGTAATTACAGCCATTCTGACAGGTGTAAGGTGATGATATTGCATTGTCGTTTTGCTTTGTATTTCCCTAATGATTAGTGAGGTTGAACATCTTTTCATGTGCCTGTTGGCCATCTGTGTACCTTCTTTGGAAAAATGTCTGTTCATATCCTCTGCCTATTTTTTGATCAGGTTGTTTGTTTTTTTGTTGTTGAGTTGTATGAGTTCTTTATATATTTTGGACATTAACCCCTTGTTGTATATATGATTTGCAAATATTTTCTCCCGGTTGGTGGGTTGTCTTTTCTTCTTGTTGATGGTTTCCTTTGCCTTGCAGAAGCTGTTTAGTCTGATGTAGTCCCATTTGTTTATTTTTTCTTTTGTTTCCCAGCCCTGAGTAGACATGGTATTCGAAAAGATGCTCCTAAGACCAGTGTCAAAGAGTGTACTGCCTATATTTTCTTCTAGGAGTTTTATGGTTTCAGGTTTGTTTATTATTTTTTTTTTTGAGGAAGATTAGCCCTGAGCCAACATCTGCTGCCAATCTTCCTCTTTTTTTTTTGCTGAGGAAGACTGGCCCTGAGCTAACATCCGTGCCCATCTTCCTCTACTTTATATGTGGGATGCTTACCACAGCATGGCTTGCCAAGGGGTGCCATGTCTGCATCCAGGATCTGAATCAGCGAACCCTGGGCTGCCAAAGCAGAATGTGCGCACTTAACTGCTGCACCACCACTGTTATTGTGTTGCTGTTAATTTCTCCCTTTAGGTCTATTAATAGTTGTTTTATATACTTTGGTGCTCCTGTTCTGGGTGCATACATATTCATAAGTGTTATGTCCTCTTGGTGGAGTGTCCCTTTTATCATTATATACTGCGCCTCTTTGTCTCTTGTTGACTTTTTTATCTTAAAGTCTGCTTTGTCTGATATAAGTATGGCAACACCTGCTTTCTTTTCTTTGCCATTTGCTTGGAGTATTGTCTTCCATCCTTTCACTCTGAGCCTGCGTTTGTCTTTAGAGCTGAGATGTGTTTCCTGGAGGCAGCATATTGTTGGTTCTTGTTTTTTAATCCATCCTGCCACTCTGTGTCTTTTGATTGGAGAATTCAATCTATTTACATGTAGAGTGATTATTGATATATGAGGGCTTAATACTGCCATTTTATCTCTTGTTTCTGGTTGTTTTATATTTCCCTTCCCTTGTATTTGTGACTTCCCCCTTCAGTTTGGTGGTTTTCTGTGATGGTTTTCTCATTATTTATGATTTGTGTCTCTGCTCTGATTTTTTATTTAGTAGTTACCATGAGGTTTGTATAAAAGATCTCATAGATGAGATAATCCGTTTTCCTTAAAAAAATTTTTTTCCTCTTCAAAGCCCCAGTACATACTTGTATATTCTAGTTGTAAGCCTTCTAGTTCTTCTGCTTGAGCTGCCACCACAGCGTGTCTGCTGACAGATGAGGGGTGTCATTCCATACCCAGGAACCAAACCCAGGCTGCTGAAGTGGAGTTTGCCAAACTTTAACTACTAGGTCATCAGTATTGGCTCAAGATAGTCCGTTTTCTGATAGCCTCTTATCTCCATTAGCCTAATCAGGTTCCACCTCGTTCCTCTTGCCCTTCTAAGTTGTTGTTGTCATCACAAATTATTTGTTTGTGATGAAAATGAAATGTTTATAGTTATTTTTGATGCTTTCCTTCCTTTTATCTTTTATGTTATAACTAAGTGTTTGCTAACCTGTTCTGATGGAGAGCTGCAATTTTCTGATTTTTGTCTATTTATCTCCTTGCTCAAGGCTTTGTAAACCTTTGCCTTTTTGTTTCAGGGAAGAGGGCATCCTTGATCATTTCCTGTAGGGAGGTCTGGTGGCAATGAACTCCCTCAGCTTTTGTTTATCTGGGAAAGCTTTTATTTCTCCATCATATCTGAAGGATGGTTTTGCTGCATAGAGTATTCTTGGCTGAAAGTTTTTGTGTTTCAGTATTTTGAATATATCATTCCCCTCTCTCCTGGCCTGTGAGGTTTCTGCTGAGAAATCCACTGAAAACCTGATAGGGGTTCCTTTGTAGATTATTCTCTTCTGCCTTGCTGCCCTTAATATTTTTTCTTTGTCATTGACTTTTGCCAGTTTTACTGTTATATGCCTTGGAGAAGGTCTTTTTGCATTGATTTAATTAGGAGTTCTATTGCCTTTGTGTATTTTTGTACACAAAAATTCTTGTGAATTTTCCCAGGTTTGGGAAATTCTCAGCTATTATTTCTTTGAACAAGCTCTCTGCTCCTTTCTCCTACTCTTCTCCTTCTTGAATACCTATAATCTTTATATTGCATTTCCTAATTGAGGTGGATATTTCTCGAAGAATTTCTTCATTTTTCCTAAGTCTTAGTTCTCTCTCTTCCACCTGAAGCATTTCTACATTTCCGTCCTCTAAATCACTAATTCTCTCCTCCATAATGTCAGCTCTGTTTGTTAAGGTTTCTAGATTGTTTTTTATCTCATTCATTGTGTTCTTCATCTCCAGAATTTGTTTGTTTTTATGTCTAGAGTTTCAATCTCTTTGGTGAAGAATTCCTTCTACTCATTAATTTTATTCCTGAGTTCATTGAACTGTCTTTCTGAGTTTTCCTGTAGCTCATTGGGTTTCTTTATGACAACTATTTTGAATTCTCTGTCATTTAGATTGTAAATTTCTGTGACTTCAGGATTCATTTCTGGAGACTTGTCATTTTCCTTCTGCTCTGAAGTGTTAATGTAGTTCTTCATGGTGTTTGATGAAGTGATCCTTTGCTGGTGCATAATGGTAGTATCAGGTTGCAGATTCTTCCTGCCACTACTAGGGGCTGGCAGGAGCTGTGTTTTATGAACCTACTGCATCTATTGGAAGTTGTGCTGATAGGGCTTGTCTGCATCTGCCCGTTGGCTGCAACTGCTTAACAGGTCACACATGCATGTGCAGGTGCTCTGGTGCAGATCCACTGCCTTGCCCAGGGACCACCTGAGCTGCTGTGCTAGGTGGGAGGGGAGGGATGCTCTCTTTTGTGCATATGGGCCTGCTCTGCGCTCATGGGTGGTTTGTCTGGGCTGCTGCGCCTGGTGGGGGTGCCCACGCGGTGGCTGAGCTGCGCCACTCGGTGTGGAGCATTCCCATGGACTGGGCTGCTACTCTGAAAGTGAAAGCACTTGCGTGCAGGCCTGCCTGTTCCCTGCCTCCACTTCAGTCATGCACCAGCTGTTGTGTGAGGACCCATGACACCTAGATCACTGTTGCTGGGGAAGAGGAGCGGGAGGGGATCTGCTCACCTCCTTCCACTGCTTCCTGGGGATCCAGTACCCCAACCTTCAGATGTATGGCTGTGTGGATCTCTCAGATGTCCTATTGTGCTTTGTAGGGAATCCTCTGTTGGTTACTGAATGTCTGTTTGGTTGTAACTTAGTGGGGAGAGATTAAGGGAACAGCTCACTCCACCATGATGCTGACATTACTCTCTTGGCTATTCTTGACCATAAATTAACTTGTTACATTCCGTGCAAAATCTAGTAGGAATTATAAGCAGAATTGCATTGAATTTATAGATCAAATTGGAGGGCATTGACATCTTTATGACATTAATTCTTTCTACCCACAAATATGTCTGGGACCCTCTCTTTTCATCTGTACAGAGCCTGGCACATAAGAAGTCCTCACTAAACATTGGGTATGTGAATGATGAGATTTACAGATCATTAGTTTCAACTGTAGCCTTTCACAAAAGAGAAAACTAAATGTCAGTAAAACTCCATGATTCACTTCTGGTCACACAGAGTCACAGCCAGTGCTTGAACCACCTTGGCGGACTGGTGCAACCAGAGTTCCCTGCCACCTACTGCTAATGCCACAGCAGCATCCTTTTTGCTAATAATGCATGCCACTTTAAATTTTACTAATTTGATCTACCTGTAGGTGACTTTTCTGAGGTAGGCCTATATGTGATTTGTGCACATGTTAATAAAGATCTGTATTTGGGAGAACTCCATGCCTAGTGTAGTGCCCGGCACAGAGTGATCCACTGAGCACTCACTTGAATTGGGGAAAAACCACAGTAAGGGTTGGAATTTCCGTTATGCTTCCAAATTCTCAATTTCTAGAACCTGTTATACCTTGATATAGCCTACCTTAATTTTAGATGCAAACATATTGAATAACTTGATGAAACTTCATTGTACAGTATTGTAGAAAGAAGGCTTTGTATGACTTTTTCTTTTTTCTAACCCTTGTTCTCCTGGGCATTGTAGGTCCTTCATCTCCTCAGCTGTGCCCAGGGCTTTCTTGGTGCTGTGATGAGGCAGTATTTGTTACTAAGGCCCTTTCCTCATCTGCTCTGGACCTCCGTTTTCTTCTCTGCACAATGAAGGCTTAGACCAGATAAATGTTTTTCAGTTTCTTTTAAACCCATGCCTCCTTTCGAGAAATGCAAAACTCTCAGATCTCCCTCCTCAACCCTAACCCTTAAGATTTTGGTACTTCTCCCGAGGGGTGCCATGCCTCTTTGTGGAAGGGTCTTGTGATTTTGCTTCTTTCCAAGGTGGTGCAGAAAAGACTCTCCAGAGAAGTTTTGCAGAGAGGGAGCAGGAGAGAGGCAGAGGAGAGAGTGACATCATCCTTCAGAGTGTGAGCGTGGAGTGGGGGGCTTGGGTTTAAATACTGCCTATGATGTGGCCTCTCTATGATTTTGCACAATGTAATAAACCTCTCTTTGCTTCATTTTCTTCATCTGTAAAGCTGAGGTGATATTTAAAGGTTTAAATGAAGTAATATTCACATAAACCATTTATGTTCTGGATAGAAACAAGATATGTTAAGGGGCCAGGGATTCCTTTAAAAAAATCTTATTCATACCCCTCTGTCCGTGTATATTTTGAAGTTTGTGGAAGGTGAAGGTTCAGATCTAAAATCCATCATGAGTTAGGTGGCCTCAGGGACTGCATGTCCAAAATTCCTCCCAGTCCTCTTCCTCTCAGTCCAGGAGGAAATCCCTGCCATTAGAATTATACAGAGGTCTTGTAGAAATGGCCTTTTAATTTTGTTGTTTCCTCTGGGAGTGCTACTGCCATGATATTTGCAGTCAGGTTTTGATGACCTGCAGGTTGTGCAATTTGGAGTTCCTATTTAAGAAAAAGTTAGAAATAGGGCCACGGAAGGGGCTCTTGCAAGTGGGGCCTGAAGCCTAAGCTTGGTTAGCTTTGGGGGTACAGCTGCCTCTGGCCATGAGTACCCATCCCCATACTGTGAAGTCGGAACCTACTGATGGGTGCAGCGGCAGTGTTCACTGAGTGCATCTGGTGGGCTAGGTGTTTTCCTATTTGTATGGTATTTTCTGTATTTGATACAGTGAGCTCGTTTAATCTCAATATGCTTTTAAAAAAATCAGACTTTTTATTTTGAGATATAATGTAGATTCCCCTGCAGTTCTAAGAAATAATAGAGAGAGAGCCTATGTACACTTTACCCGGTTTCGTCTAATGGTACCATGTTGCAAAACTATAATATAATAGCATAACCAGAATATTGACTCACTAACCTCTTGAGGTATATATTATTATCCTCATTTTTTTTTTTTAAAGATTGGCACCTGAGCTAACAACTGTTGCCAGTCTTCTTTCTTTTTTATTTTCTGCTTTTTCTCCCCCAATTCCCCCAGTACATAGTTGAATATTTTAGTTGTGGGTCCTTCTAGTTGTGGCATGTGGGACACCACCTCAACGTGGCCTGACGAGCGGTGCCATGTCTGTGCCCAGGATCTGAACCAGTGAAACTCTGGGCTGCCAAAACGGAGTGTGCAAATTTAACCACTCTGCCACGGGGCCAGCCCCTATTATCCTCATTTTTATTCATGATTAAACTGGGGTTAAGAGAAGCACACCCGCCTGCCCCAGGTCACCTAGAGGGTTAGTTTAGGGTCAGGGGTTGAACATGGTCTTCTGATTTCCGGGCAATGCCATCTCCATTATGATGGTCTGTGTCAGAATCACTGTGTCCCAAAGTGGGCCAACAGCCCTCAAAAGTGTGCACCTCAAAGTCTTCTTTTTTCTCTTTGGGCAGGGACTTCAATTCATTTGGTCATTCATTCATTCAGCAAAATTTATCGAGACTTCCTATGGGCCAGATGCTTTCATATGGGTTATCTGATTTCATTCTTCAATGGTACTGGGAGTCAGGTAATGTTTTCTTTTCATATCTGATGAAGTTGGCTCAGAGAGGTAAGAAAACTCTCTCAGGGTGGTACAGTTTATAAAGGAGGGGTGATAGATGTATATTATCCCTGCTTTTATGTCAGGCCGAGTACCAGGTGCCTGACATTTGCAACCTCCTTTAATCCAGCCATAGTCTTATAAGGCAGGTTTTATTATCTCCGTTATTTTGCAGCTGAGGAGCTCAGGGAGACGGGAGTTCAAATCCAGATCTGGTGATTCTACTGTGGTTCTTTTCATTATATCCTGCTGAGGGGATGGGGGAGCAGTTCATTCATTTGTTCATTCATTCTTTCAGCAAACATTTTTGAGCACTGACTCTACATCGGTACCTGGCAAGGTGCTGGAAATAGAAAGATAAGAGACAGACCCTTTTCCGCAGGGGCTCAAAGCCTAGTCCAGGGGTTATGGTGTTGTGAATAAGAGCTGTGGTGGCCATATGCAGCACTCTAAGCACAAAATGTACTCCGCAGCTTTGCTCGGGGCTCACCCTGCCTTCCACGTGCCAAGTGTCAGAATCACTGTGTCCCAAAGCGGGCCAACAGCCTTCAAAAGTGTGCACCTCAAAGTCTCCTTTTTTTCTCTTTGGGCAGGGACTTCAAAATGAGCGTCCCTGACTACATGCAGTGTGCTGAGGACCACCAGACTCTCCTTGTGGTGGTCCAGCCTGTGGGGATCATCTCGGAAGAGAACTTCTTCAGGATCTACAAGAGGATTTCCTCTGTGAGCCAGATCAGCGTGCGGGACTCCCAGCGTGTGCTCTACATCCGCTACAGGCACCACTACCCACCCGAGAACAACGAGTGGGGCGACTTCCAGACCCACCGCAAAGTTGTGGGCCTTATCACCATCACAGACTGCTTCTCGGCCAAGGACTGGCCGCAGACCTTCGAGAAGTTCCACGTGCAGAAGGAGATCTATGGCTCCACGCTCTACGACTCCCGGCTCTTTGTCTTTGGGCTGCAGGGCGAGATCACCGAGCAGCCACGCACCGATGTGGCCTTCTACCCCAACTACGAGGACTGTGAGACGGTAGAGAAGAGGATCGAGGACTTTATCGAGTCGCTCTTCATTGTGCTCGAGTCCAAGCGTCTGGATAGGGCCACGGACAAGTCTGGGGATAAGATCCCCCTTCTCTGTGTCCCGTTTGAGAAAAAAGACTTTGTAGGCTTGGACACAGATAGTAGGTAAGTCTGCCTGAGGGCCCAGGTTCCTTGGCTTTGGGCTTGGGTTGTTTCCTTACAGCAAGAAGGGATAAGCAAATGGTGGGATTTTATTGCAGCAAGGGCTAGAAAGCCTTTGGGTAAGGGAAATCCTTTTAGGGCTAGTGGGTACACTTGCTCCCCCTTTCCAGCTGGGACCCTTCGTGGGACCCCCTGTGCTGCTGTCCCGTATGGTAACCGTGGCCACTTGTGGCTCTTGAGCACTAGAGAGGAGGCTAGTCTGAGCTGAGGTGTGCTGTAAGTAAAATGCACATCAGATCTGGAGACTTAGTCCGGAAAAAAGAATGTAAAATATCTCATTAATATTTTTATATTGATTACATGTGAAAATGATATTTTACATATATTAGGTTAAATAAAATATATTATTAAAATCAGTTTCAAGTGCTTGTTTTTTAAAATATGGCTACTAGAAAACTTAGCTTTATTTACTTGGCTTGTATTTTATTTCTCTTGGACAGTGCTGCCCTAGAGCACAGTTTGAAAACTTTTATTCGGTCTCATCCCTTGGGTTTATAGATGAGACGCTGAGTCTGGAGAGGCAACAGAGCTAGGTGCTAGCTGAGCAGGAAGCGGAGCCTGTGTCTCCTGCCTCCCACACCCAGCACTCGGCATGGGTCTGGCCCCTTCTCCCTACCTGGTAGCCACAGCGTCAGATTCCTCGCTTTGCGAGCAGAGGAGAGCGTGTTTATGTTCTCTGTAGAACAGGGAGTGTTGGACAGAGCAGGAAAAGGTCAGTCCTCACATTTACCCTGTGATTAAGTCAACAGCTTTACTTTGCACCAGCATTGCAATTAGCTCTTCTCTGCCCTCTGTTCTGTTCTCTTGTATTGCCATTCTGGCATGTGTTGGGCACAAGAGGACGAGATGCAAGCTTAGGCTGCAGCTCTTTCCAAGAGGTGGTCCTTTTTGCTGGGGAGAGTGTGGGGTAGCGGTGTCTCTCTGGTTTCGTGCCTTGGGCACTGAGTCTCCTCCGTCCTCTGTGGAATTTGGGCGATGGTCTCCAAGGTGAGGACTAAATGACACAGTGTACATGCTGGCAGAGTGCCCACTGCAAAGAAGGCCCTCAGTATGTTTCTTGAATTTACCTAAGATCAAACACTGACTTTCTGGGTGTTGGTAAGTCGGAGGAGAAGATGTCACAGAGTTGAGAAAAAAATAGGCCCAGGCCAGCCCTGCAAGTAAGAAGCACCGAGTAGCACAAGTCACACCTGCATGTGTGACTTTGCAGGGTCTGGAGTAATTTTTATTTTCTTACCTGGACATGTTTATGTGGCCTTGGGAAAGGACAAGGCACGTCATACCCACGACCTGTACTTAATCCTTGCAGTGGCCCTGTGATCTGCATTGCCAGCGCCCCCCTTTTATTGCTTGGATTTGAGGGGGCAGTTTTAGGGGCCTGGGCAGCTGCTGAGGGACAAAGCTGCTGTATGCACCAGAGCACCTCAAAAGCCTTTTACCTCACCTGTTGGGCCTCCTGGGCCATCAGGCGGGGCAGGCACTGGTGGTCATCATCCCTTAGAAAGTGGGTCTGCACAGTGCACCACTAGTGCCCTCTCCTTTGTTACTCCTTTGGTGCTGGTGACATTTTTGGCTCATAGACTCATTGGCTTTGAGGTTGCAGACCCACCAGAGAATCCCAGCTTGTTTTGCCTTTTTAAATCTGTGCTCACAATTTGGCGGGAGTAGGAAGACTGTTTCGGGACACCGTGCCTGGTGCGTAGTGGCTAATAATATTAACAAGTGTTTATCGAGAGCCTCCAGGT
Organism: Equus asinus; assembly: GCF_041296235.1. Lineage (NCBI taxonomy): Eukaryota > Metazoa > Chordata > Mammalia > Perissodactyla > Equidae > Equus > Equus asinus. The sequence goes on along the minus strand of NC_091801.1, from coordinate 82,114,421 downwards.
GCCAGGCACGGCTCTAGGCACTGGAAACACGGCAGTGGATTAACCCTCCCTCCCAGTGGGTCCTTTCTATTCTAGCCGTACTGTAAACACCCAGCCGTCATTTGAACTTCAGTGGGATAATGACACCAGTGACCTCAAATCAAGCACCTTCTCCTCTAATCTCTGTTAATCATTGTTGCTTTCAAGGCTCCATACTTCTCTAGTTTTTCAAAAGATTTGGTGCAGGAACGGAGCCTAACTCTCGTACATCTCTTGGTAGGAGTGATAAAAAGTGTCCAACCTGAAATGAGATCGTATTTTGCAGCTTGAAAGGAAATCTCTAGATGTAGTTTGGTTTGATGCACTGACCACACTGATGGGCCCCATGGCAGGTGGGCCGACGTCCCAGGAGCACTGGGGGTGGGTGGGTTTTACTTCAGGGTTCACATAAGACCCAGCTCATGAAAGCCCCCGGTGAATTCTCGTACACGTAGTGCTGTAGCTGTCGAAGTTATTTTTGTTCTTGTGTGTTTCTAATTTTTGCTTGTTCCTCTTTCTTTTCTTTTCCTTTTTTTTTTCTATCATACCGCCCTGTGAGTGTGTTGTTGGGTCTGAAAAGGTAGGCTGTGAACATATTGCCTTGAAAATAGCTAGATTTCCCTATGCGCTGCCTTCCCATTGCCTCCATTGCTTTAAAAAATGAAAACTTACTGCTGCTTAGATCCATCTGTTATATTGGTCATCTTTTTATTTTCTAATTCTTAAAAATTTTAGCTTTTTTAGTGCATAACCCATTGGTGTTTGATGTCTGTTAAAATACTTGCTTTGGGGAACTTGTTTTGTCTTACTTAGTATTTGGTGACAAATGAGCCTTTATTAATTTTTTGTTTGTATTGAGGACATGAGATGCTAATTGATTTAGGCGGCTGCAGAGGGATTTTTCACGGGCTATTTTAACTCGGAAAGTCTAAGACCACAGTGCCTTGCTTGATTCTGGCTTTTAAATGAACGCATTAGGCACGTGATTCTTGGCTGTTGCTGTGTGATGTGCATGATGGTGCTTATCGACCAGCAGTCACTGGTAAAGGTGTGGCCAGTGCGAGACTATGCTGGCCTCAAAGGGACGCTGTTGGAAGAAGCGGTTACCAGATTTTCTTTTGCTTTCCCCTCAAGCATGCCGTTGATTTGACTTCACCGTAGCCACCTTCCTTCGTAAAGGGACAGAGGCTATTCTCAACTCTATACCAGTCTTTTGCCCCTTTTATGACAGTGACTTCTCCAAGGATCAGGAAAATAAGGCCGTCTCCTAAATAGCTAGTGTGTTTGGATCTGTGGACACAGGACCTCTGTAACTGACTGCCATTCCCTATGTGCCTTAGCCAGTAATGCTCAGAGTCAGCTCTGGGGCCCACCTTAGGCCCCCCTCAGGCCCCCCTTGGCAATCTGCAGGCCCTTACCTGTTCCCGCTTTTACTTTTAACCCTGTGTTGGGAAGAAATAGCTATTTCTGTAATTGTTGAGCCTAATGTCCATCACTGATGGACATGTCATTAGTTTGCCGTAGTGAAACTCCAACACCCAGGGTAGCCCTGAGGGGAGAATCTTTGGCTGGCCTAGGGCCTCGTATTCTTCCCCCTGGTCCATCTCACTCATGGGGAAAAGTTTCGCTGCCACCACCATGCTGGCCAGAAGGCCTTGTTTTTCCTTTAATGATCTGTTCCAAATGTTATCACTTTCATGCTTCACTTACTTTGTCTCCATTGAGACAGGCCAGACTTTCTGAAAGATTCCAGCGTGTTCTGGGGAACAAAACAGAAATAAGTGTAGCAAGTACAAGAAATTGAAGCTGTCTGGCTTTGAAAATGGAGGGCAGGGACCCTGTGATGGCTGGGTGACGCCCTGGACCACAGGGCCTTTCGCGTTGCTTACTAGATCCGGGGGCATCACTGGGAGAATAGCCTTCCCTGGGTTCTTCCGTTCTCACCTGCTCACCTGTGGCAGGTGTGTCCTCTCACTGGGAGCCTTCCTAGACCTTGGACCCTCCGGAGCTCAGACCACGGGAGAACCATGAGTTCCTTTTCCTGGACCGTCCTCTTGGCCTCCTGTGTGGGTCTCAAGTGGCTTCCCCAAGTAACGGGTGCCCGGAGAGACATCCCTCTTCAGTGAGCACCCTCCAGAGGACCATGACTCAGCACACTTTTGCTGTGAGCTGGTTGTGTCCTGTGGTGGTCCTGCGGGACCAAAGCTGGGGTATACTTCAGAAATGACAGGACTTGCCACTGGTTTCAGTGTGGGGGCGAGGGTGAGGAAAACAGGGAGTCAGGTATGACACCTGGGCTTTTGACGGGAACACCTGGGCATGTGGTGGGGCTGCTTACTGAAAAGGGGAAGGCTGGGAGGTGCCTGCTGGGCATCAGATTGCAGAGTAAGTGTTGGACATGTTTTTTAGGTGCCTGTTAGACATTGAAGTGATGATTTCAAAGAGGCAGTTGGATTTGTGAGCCTGGAGCTCAGATGAAGGAGCGGGCCCAGAGGTATACCTTGGGAGTTGTCAATATTTAGCTTGTATTTAAAACTGTGACTGTAGATGAGCTCATCTAGAGAGGTGTAGACAAAGGCGGGAGGAAGGTCCAGGGCTGATCCCTGGGTACTCTGATGTGACCCAGGGGGGTCGGAGGAAAGCCCAGGTCCTGGAGGTTTTCGTAGTATTCTAAGGAGTTTGGGATTTTAGGAGCAGCTGCTATTCATCCTAAAGGTGCTTGGGGGTGGGGGGCAGTTGCTAAAGAAATCTGAAGGCAATCATGTGGGCAGATTTGCATCTTAGAAAGATCACTCTGGCAGCAGCACGGAGGAGGCCAGCCTCCTCAGGAGCTGGAGTCGCGTGGGAGTGAGGAGAAGACGGAGTGCCCCTCATCCTGGAGGCGGGGGGAAGGGCCTGAGGAGGGTCCCAGCCGAGTGGACTGTCTTTTCCATGGAACAAAAGGCAGATGGGATAGGGGCCTGAGGAGAGAGGAGCTGACATGTAGAAGAATTTTTGGATAGTTCTGGAATAGTCTTTTCCCCAAAATTAGACTTAAAAACAAACCTCTTAAGAACATTGATAGCTTCTATCGAGGAAACAGTTCTTTTTTGATCCTTCTAAGTGTAAGGCACTGTACTAGGTGGATACAAGATGCATAGGACAGTTTGTCACAGGGGCTTGATACTTATTAGGGGAGCAATACAAGTCTGAAGGAGGAGGGGAGCGAGGTGGGAACCCACAGGACTCTATGTCAGGCACCAGTCAGCCGTCCTGCCTGCGTACTTCATTCACGTCATATCAGTGCCATCCGAGGTGGCCGGTGGCAGACCCATTTTGCAGAGTGGGAAGCATTCTCAGAGAAGTTAAGTAATTAGTCCAGCCTCACACAGCTAGTAAATGCTGAAGCAGAATTCAAACACGGGCCTGTTCTCTCTACGAATTCTGTTACCTCCCTGTTAGAGTTGTAATGATAAAGTAGATCAGTTTTGAAACCTCTCAGAAAAACATCCCTCATTGAAGTGCTGCAGGTCTATTTCACGAAGCTCAGGCTCTTTTGATGGTTAGGTGGCATCGAAGCGCTTTATGTCCCAGAGACGTGTGTTTTCATTTCACTTCAACCGTGACCTGGTTGTAAACGATGCGTGAGTGCAAAGTAAGCCTTAGAGGCTTCTGAACTTAAGCGCTGTCCACCTTGGGGCGGGAGAGGCACAGGAACTGCCTTTCTGTGAGTTGGATGTAGTAATATTCTGTTCCTCCTAAGTCCAGGGGGCGCATTCCCTGAAGTTCTGTGCAGTTTATATTATTCTCTGCTATCATTTTATATCAGGTGAAGATAAAGAATGCCTACACAGTGCATTATGTTGCTGTCCGAGTAAGATGCTTTCACAGTTGTTTGGGGGACCTTTTCCCCTAATGAGTCCAGTGGCGTGTGACACATAAGTGAGAGTCCTCACATTAGGGACTTGGGCTGTGATTTGGCTTTTGGCTCCTTCCTCCCCTCTTCTCTTTCTCCTCTTCCCAAGTGCCCTCAGAGAGTTCATAGTCCTAACGGAGGGATGGACAGATACCCGGATAGTGACTGCAATCCTGTTGTGGAGGGCAGCCCAGCTGAGAGCTACAGGACATCTCCAGGGAAGATTTCCTGCAGCAAGAGCCCTCTGCATTTAGTTTTAAAGGCAGAGTAAGAGTCAGCCAGGTGAAGGGGCAGGGATGGTGGCTCAGGTGGCAGAAGCAGCCTGGGCAGAGGCCTGGAGGCTTGTGGGGCGGGGCCTGGGCGAGCGCCCTGTGCTGAAAAGCTCTAAGTGGTCCATCTCCCGGAGTTCAGGGTGGGCGTGCTCCTGCTGAGGAGGACGCCTATCAGGAGAGGGCCTGGTCATGTGGGCTTTGCAGGAACTTGGTTTTTAAAACTGACAACAGAGGGAGGCTGTGAGGGATGTCAGCAGGGAGGGACCTTTAGGAGAGGTAGTCCTGGTTTTGTTGGTCCCTTTTGAGACCCATCTATTCATTTGTTTACTCATAACAGACACGGCTGAGTGTCCAGGGGAGAGGGATGGACACACAACAGTAAACAAAGTATACTGACCTTTTTGGAGCTTACAAATGTCAGAAGGTGATTCAGCATAGAATATTCCAGGAACACAGCAGGCACCCCTAACCCAAAGTGCAGAGGCCGGAGGCAGGAAGGCTTCCCTGAGAAACTGGCAGTCCAAATGAGCCCTCAGGAGAGTGGGAAGTAGCTAGGCAGAAAGGGTCAGGTGGAACCTGAGGTCACTGGGGACTCTGGTAATGGAGGAAGGCTGGAGAGGGCAGGGGGCGGTGCTAGGAGGGGAGGCGGGAGCCGTGGGAGGGGGCTAGGACTGTGTTGGGAAGCGCTTCAAGAGTTTGGAGTGGGGGAGTGACAGAATCAGATTTGTGCTTTGGGAAGGCCACTCCAACTGTGTGTGTGTGTGTGTGTATGTGGGCTGTGGTATATGTGTGCGTATGGTGTGTGTCTGTGGTGTGTGTATGTGTGTAGTGTGTGAATGTATTTGTGTGTGGTGTGTGTATGTGTGTGATGTGTGTGGTTGTGTGTGGTGTGTGTGCATGTGGGGGGTGTGTGGTGTGTGTGTATAGGCAGTAGGGACAGAGGGGAGGGCTGGTACAGAATGGGGAGTGTCCGAGAGATCATTAGAAGGCTGTTGGGGTGACCTCTGGGAGAGAGAGCTGTGGGGGGCCTGGTTGGGCATGGCAGGGGCAGTACAGCTGTAGTGTTTTCTTATGGGAAGGCTTGTTGGTGCGGCTGTCCTGACACTGCTGTGTGGCTTGGAAGAAAACAAATGGACGCTGGTGTTCCCTCTTCTCTCCCTCTCTGCCTTATGTGATAATCCTAGTTCACCCAACATTTGGAACAGAAAAGCTAAGTTCCAGGGTAGCCAAAGAGTGTGTTGAGCTCGTTCGAGTTAGATATGATGGGATTTAACTCTGCATTGAGGTCTGTCAATAACATTCATTTAGCTAGAAACTTCTCAGGGCTGGCCCCGTGCCCAAGTGGCTAAGTTCGTGTACTCCGCTATGGCGGCCCAGGGTTTCGATGGTTTGGATCCTGGGCGCAGACATGGTACCACTCATCAGGCCACGTTGAGGCGGCGTCCCACGTGCCACAACTAGAAAGACCCACAACTAGAATATACAACTATGTACTGGGGGGATTTAGGGAGAAAAAAGCAGAAAGAAAAAAAAAAAGATTGGCAATTGGCAACAGTTGTTAGCTCAGGTGCCAATCTTTAAAAAAGAAAATAGCTAGAAACTTCTCATCTTTTGGATTTCTATTGGGGTTTTTATTCTTGATAAGATTGCTTTCTTGGTCAGGGAAAGTTTAATGCAGGTGCTATTTTTCTTAGAAAAAAATCGTATCTTTTAGGAAATTCAATATTAAAAAGAATAGGAATATTTAAAATTGATAAAGGAAGATTTTGGCATAGTTTCTTTGGTTTCTGAGTTGATAGGGAGTTAGAAACCTTTGCATTATTTAATACCACATCCTTGCCCATATTTAAAGAGCTGTTGGTGAGTGCTCAGGCCCCACCCTCTCAAAGCATTATTAAAGTTTGCTCTGAAATACTGAAGATAGAGGTCTTGTTTGCAAAAACCAAATGGTTGGCTTATAATACGCCACATAGCTCTCTTTATAAAATAATAATAGGTTTCAAGTTAAGAAACTGGAAGATAATTGATTTTTTAAAAAGCTGAAACATAAACTTTCTTGTGCTAATGTTGCAATTGGAAAATTTGGAAAGAGGAATCCTACCTACTATTGTCTAAGTGAAATGTATGGTAGAAGTCCTAGGTACCTATTACGTTTAGAAAATAACTTGGCAGTAGTTTTTGAAGTTAGGACCTTTCCAGCTCATGTACCTGGCAATGATTAGTTTCTGGCTTTCAATTATAGAGCCTAATGTTGCCTTCTTAGCAATTTTTTTGTAGTGAGAGAGTTGAATAGTGCTTAGCCAGTGTACTTTTGGGGTAGAAGTCGTGCATTAACAGTGATTCATTTCCGTGCATTTTATTTTTTAGACATTACAAGAAGAGATGCCAAGGACGCATGCGGAAACATGTGGGGGACTTATGTCTTCAGGCCGGGATGCTGCAGGACTCCTTGGTACATTACCACATGTCGGTGGAACTTCTCCGCTCAGTGAATGACTTTTTGTGGCTTGGAGGTAAGATTATCTGATGAAAATGATCAGATATATAATTATGGCAGCTGTTATTTCAAATAAGAGAAAACAGAAAAAATAGCTCTGAAAATAAAAGATCAGGGAGGAGAAGCAGTCAGCTGCGCTGGTTGCTGTGGGCATCGCCTGGGGTAACTTCCCGCCTTATCTCCTGCCATTTCCCCACCAGGCCTGCACTGCAGTCCTGCTGAAACCCGCATGTACTTCCTCGAAAACCCACTGCCTCTCCTTGTTCCTTCGTTGTTTTTTAGTACAACTTGTCCTCTGCTTAGAATACCATTCCCTACATCTGTCACCTCTTACACTCATTCTTCATCTGTATATCAGCTGATGAATGGAGAAACACTGTGTGATATATCTGTACAGTTACTCAGGAATGTTCAAATGTTCAGTGGAATGTTAAAAATGAATGAAATACTGATACCACTGCAACATGGACAAACCTTGACAATCATGCTAAGTACAAGAAGCCAGACACAAAAGACCATATATTCTATGATTCCAATTATCTGAAATGTCCAGAACAGGCAAATGTACAGAGGCAGACAGCAGATTAGAGGTTGCTAGGGCCTGGGTGGAGGAGGGCTGGGGAGTGACTGCTAAAGGGTTTGGGCTTTCTTTTGGGGTGATGAAAATGTTCTGGAATTTAGGTAGTGGTACTGATTGCACAACTGTGAATATACTAGAAACTGCTGAATTGTACACTTTTAAGTGGGTTAGTTTTATGGTATGTGAATTATATCTCAATTTGAAAAACTAAATCAAAACAAAACAACAAACCTACTTCAAAGGGCAGCCTTTTATGACCCCTCCAGGCAAAGGGTGTACAGAACTCTCTCTATTGTGGAGCTAACCCTTTGTGCTGGAATTGCGTATTTAGCTGTTTTTCTCCTTCAGGGACTGTCTCACAGGAGTGGGAGGCATGGTCTGTGTGTCTCCATCATCTGGCATATTGTAGATGTCCCATAAATTCTTGTTAAATGAATGTTGTGTGAGTAAGAATTAAAGTAGGGTTCTTTCCTTGAGGAAGCGGTTTAGTCTGTCGGTCACTTATGATAATACAAGTCAGAGTGAAGTAACCAAGTAAGTTCTTTGATGGAAGCTTAACAATGTGCTGTAGAACACATTAAATATAAGAATATTTAAAGTGGACTTAGGTTTCATAATTTGGCTTCTTAAAGAGGATAGAGAAATAAAAGTAGGAAAGAAAAGGAGTGAGAACTAGGAAGAGATGGCGGAAAAGAAAGAAAGAGATAAAGGGTTAAGCAGGGTGAGAAAGACAGAATATGAGTTTTACTTAGTTTTCTTGAAAGAGAAGTCTATAAATACCTGTTGTTGATTGGTGGAATATAACTGTATCCCCTCGAGCTATAGCATTAGGGCCTCTGCAGCAGGTACTTATCCAGAAGGCATGGTACCCACTTGTGTACCTCACACCCAGAGAGTGGTCACCAGGGTTGGTAGGGTTCCTAAAGAAGGTGTGTGGAGATCTTTGTTTTGGGGAAAAATTGGCATTTCCACATTATCTGTTCAAATCATTCTTAGCCGTTGCAATTTGAGCTAATGATGGGCCACTAACTTTACTAATTGTACTTTTTTTTTTTTAATGCCCAGCTGCCCTTGAAGGGTTATGTTCAGCTTCTGTCATCTATCACTATCCTGCTGGAACTGGTGGTAAGACTGGAGCTCGAAGGTGTCAGGGCAGCTCTCTTCCTGCTGAAGCAGCCAACAGACATCGACCGGGTAAGCTCCGCTCTTTCCTCTGACCTGGCCTCATCTACGGTCTTGCAAGTGGGAGTAATTTACTACTTGTCCCTCTGAGTTAAGGCTGACTATTGTTTAAAGTATAAAACCGGTTGAATCAGAAATCTTGCGCATGAGACATTTTCTTCTGATTTTATTGGATATTTATTGATCTTCTTGAATCTTATTGAATAATGTTAATAGAGTACAATGATTGGTTGATTCCTGGAAAACTTGCATAAAATTTCATGGTAGACCAACCTTGAAGTTCTGTTTCTGGGTCTTTTTTATAATTTCTGTGAGTTATGAAAATTATGATTTAATAGCTAAATCAGGGCCTGGGGGCTGTTTCTTATTTTCCTGGTTCTTGAAGTTCTCTTAATGAGTTAAATTTGATTTGCTTATGTTTGTTAGCACCAATGAAGAGTGAAAAGTCTTCTTTGGAGGAGCAGACCCACAAATGCTTGTTGAATAAACTTGACCCTTTTGACTGTTAATGAATGAACTTGCCAGGATATAGTTGTCATATTGCACAGATCACAAAGATAATAACACAGAATGCAGAGATCAAGGCTATACACAAAACTGCCAGGTGTTTTTTAATCCGTGAGATTTTTAGATACCTTTTTCCTCAAAGAGAAAGCCTACGGTAGTTGGCATGTATTGGTTGGGGAAGAGCCTTAAATTTCTTTTTTTCCTGCATTATGCCATCCCCTATCACCAGCAAAGAATGCAGAGCCGGCCTTTCCGAACCAGTTACAGTAGCCGCACAGTCTGAATCTGGGTGCGCTCTTTGTAGAACTGCTTAGATGAATCTATAATGGTTCTCGAAGATATTTTATTGCTCTTCAGCACAGCATTCCTAATGGTTTCAGTGGTGTCTCAGTTATTTGGGAGGAAAGTAAAGCAGGCTGAGAAGTGACGTAGAAAGTCTGAGGTTGAGGATCTCTCTGCTCCTGCCTTTCCTGAGCTTTGGTTCTGACCTGAGATGTTCCGTCAGTGTTCACCACCTGTGTTATTCCTTGTCGTTATAAGTGCTGTCTCTGGTATGAGATTACGGCGTTTTAAGTCGTATTGTCTTCTCTAGTCAGTGACCAGATGCTAAAATCTCCAGCACACTCAGAGAGGTGAAAACGTGCCTTATGTTCTCTTTAGAAGAGAGTTTTCTGTGCTCTCCATGGGCGTCCTTTTGCTGGAGGTTGTTTTTTGTCCCCTGTGATCTGAAGAGTTATAATGCACCGAGGCTGTTCTGTGGATGTGATTAGTGAGACTCGAGAGTCTTGGAAAGTGTTTCATTTTTGCCCCTTGCTGAGTGTAGACAAAAACAATTTTAAGCTTTTTTGAAAAACTGCTCTGTCTATAGTAGAGAAATGTCTTTATTTAGCTTTACATAGTGTAAGAACCTTGAGAACTTTTACTGTTGGAGACGGTCTTTGGGGAAAACCTCCAGTGAAACCCAGACTAGAGCTGAGAGAGCGCTTATCTCCTTACATCAGTGATAGTGTTACTCCCTTTCCAGCAGTGGGGGGTCCAGATGCATTAATGGGCTTGACAGTGTGAACAGATATGTTACTTCATCTTGGATAATTAATTTCAAGATTATTCAGTTTGTAGTGGCAACCTCGTCTTACATCAGGAATTTATGGCGTCTACTATCTGAGGTGAAGACCAGACAAACTAATTATTTAACATTCTTCCTTGAATTTATATCTCAGGTTCCTTTTTCAACAGCAAAACAGAAGAAATACAGGCGTCATTTAATGTCAGCGTGACCTGGAACAAGTTGCTTAATTTCCCTGTGCCTCAATTTCCTTATCTGTAAAATGAGGAAGATAACAATAGTAACTTATAGGGTTCTTGTGAATGAGAGACACATATAAAGTTCCTAGAACAATCCTAGCCAGCACTTGATAAATGTTAGCAGCTATTATTAATACTATTGTTATTATTGTTGATTGTTCAAGTTGTTTTAAGACTTGGTAGTATGAGTTCATGAATAGTGTTAAAAGACTCTAGATATCTCAGATCCAGATGACATAGTATTCAAGCAGATTTCCTCTGAGAAAAGAGATTTTTTTCCCTCTTAAAACTGAGTCATCTTAGTTTCAAAAAGAATTCTGTAGTCCCTAACTCTTTTTGCTTTAATTCTCCTTTTGTTTTAATTTTTTTTTTTTTTGAACTTTACTTTCTTAGTATTCAAAGGTTAGAAGCCACTAATTCTTTTTTCTGGGGACTTGTATATGAACCTGTAAGTCTATAATTAACAGACAGAACTTGGTTTATGAAAAAAACCAATAGGACATTCTGCACTCAGTCCAAAAGGTAATGCTTCTTGACATGTAACTATTTCTCCTTTATGGTCTATCTTAGTTTATTAATAGTAATCACCATCATCATAATTATCAACATAGCCATGAATTATTCGGCACCCACCATAGGCCAGCGGCTGTGCCAAATGCTTTCTGTTTTACCTCAGAACAGGCATCTGAGGGTAGGTATCAGTGCCTCCTTTTTGCAGGTGAGGAACTGAGGTTTAGAGATGAGGTAACTTGCCCCAAATCATGTGCTTGAAGGCTCCGGACTTGAACCCAGGTTGGTATGACTGCACAGTATGCATTAATTGCTCCTCTCATCAGCCTCCCATTGACTGGTATTCTGAAATTCTGTGAGTTCGTAAATGACAGATTTTAGTGGTCTCAGCCTGAGAAGGTCTTAAAAGAAGAGCTATCAGTGAAAACATGAGATAGAGTTGCATAGATTAAAATTGTGCATTTTCACAAATGTTTTATTCTCAGCTAAAAAAACTAAAAAGTTAGTATCTTTTTGTTTTCTCAATTCTGTAAGCACAGAAAATTACAATGCAAAGAGCAGTGGGTTTTGAAAATCTACCATTGCTAATGACTTATTTCTTGGTTTTCTCTAGTGATGCTTGTTGAGAGAAAAAGTGATAAAGACTGAATTGGTTTTATGTAGTCTTTAGTACGGAAGAAAAGATTAATTCAGTGAATGTTGAGCGAAAGTAAAAATCTATACTCTTTTCTTTCCTGATGATGAATATATAAGTTTTATGGACGTGGGACTTGTCAGCTTTGTACTTATGGCCTAAGTATATTTCCTCATTTGTGAACTTAGAATAATGTTATTTACCTTGTAGGGTTGTGAGAGTTAGATACTATGTATGTAAAGCCCCTAAGAGGTGCTCAGTAAAAATTCGCCATCACAATGACATAGATTGTTTAGAAGCAGCAAGTTTGAATACTGAAGAGGGTGATTTATTTCTGGTGCTTATTCAACACGTATATGCATATGATATATATGAATATGATTTAAAGTGATAAGGATTCAGTTACTTTCTTTTAGTGTGATATGAAATTTTGATGAAATCAGTGTCATTCTAGTAGGATAGGGAATAGCTAAATTGCCTTAAGCAGAAGAACTTAAATATTATGTGTACAGAATGTATATTTTTACAATTCAGAATTCATATTGCCATGTAATCGTCCACTAAAACCTTTCAATCACTAGGAATTTGACCATAGCGATTAAGTTTAGAAAAATTGATATTGAGCTGTTTTCAGGGAATAAGCTTATCTCTTTGGTGATTGAAGAAAATTTTGATTTTTTTTTCTGTACCTTAGTAGGTTAAAAAAAATTAAACTGTTGATTCGACATCTGTCACTTTTCCTTTATAGAGAGAATAAAAGGGAGCTCATGCTGTTTTAATATGTCAATAAACGTTTTTGTATTTCAATAAAATTGTGTGTTGTGTAGTTACTAGCCCTTTGGGAAGTATTTTGCAAGACTTAGACTTCCCACTATTGGAAAAATGCAGATGTGACTTTTATGAATATAGGGTTAGTATAGATCCCTTGGTTTTTGGTATAGTGCAAGAGACAAGGTGTAGGAGTAAGCTTTGCTACAGCTTGCTAGAAGGACAGATTCCCTGGGTCTCACCCCTCTATCTGTAAAGTGAAGAGGCTGGACTGAGTGCCTAAGATTCCTTCCTGTTCTAAGATTAGTTACCATGATCCTGTGTTTTTTGTTTATATTCAGCATCATTAAAGATTTAAGATTAAGTACTGACTTCCACTCCCTTCCCTGAAGTAGAATTCAGTATGTGCTAGCTAAGCTTTTAGTTATGGTCTCTGAGCATCCTATTTTTAAAATCCTTACTGATCATTGCTTATATGCAGCCAATTTTTGGGTTGCATCTTTTCCAGCAACTTGGGAAGCCTTTTTTGGCCATAGGTGGCGCTGTTGCACTTTTAAAAGTCAATTTTCCTGTTTGTAAAAGAAGACAACGTTCCTTTAATTTGATTTCTTTGTTTAATGCTTCAGCATAGCACAATGTCCATTATGTCTGGATACCTAGAAAAAGTATTCTAGTTATATCTTATTTTTATTCTCTCATCTCAGCGTGAAAATTTCAGACTTGCTGTGCGAACAATGGCGAAATTAGACTTTTCTTCCAATATTAGAAACCAGTCAGCCATGATCTTATAAAAAAGATAGAAAAGGTCTCTGGAGCACCTTAAAGCTGAAAAACGAATTGAACTCTCTGAGTATTGAACTTACTGTTGTATGTTAATTAATGGGCGGTCATTTGCTATCGTGGAGAGAGCCCAGTCTTTTGACTTGGGTTTGAGTGTGCAGTCATGCAAATTTGAGTCAGTTCTTTCTCAATTTTTTCCTTGTCTGTAAAATGGGAATGCTAATATCGTCTTTGTACAATTGTCAATATTAGAGAGAAATTAAGTAAAGTGTTTAGAACAGTGGTTGTTTCATAAAAGATCTCCCAAAATTTAGCTATTATTTTGTATGAAGCCATCATTTTATAGTCTTTGGCAATTACTAAGAAATTAAAATGGGAAAATATGATTTTTATCAGGAAAAATTCAGTTAAGAAATAAGTGAAATCTTTGAAGAGGATCGGTAGTTCCTATACTCATGATTTAGCAGCAGCATCAGAGAGAGGGACGTTGTGCAGCCACCCTGCACCTACGTGAAACCATTGAATTATAGTTAATTAGTATACGTTGAGGGTTAAGGGGGCCCAATAATTACAGTCCAATTTTCTCCACCAGGCAATTGAGAGATGAGACAAAAGAGTAGGCAGGTGGAGGTAAATGTCACCTTTATGACTGATAAGGCCACATTCTCCGTGAACTTTAGGGATACAGGAAAATGGGTAACTTAATTCTCTATCCAGGATCTGGACAGACTCAGCCAGTCCCAGGCAGCTTTGGGCCACAGCAGGCCGTCCTATGAGAGGACCTGCCGCTGTCATACTCAGGGCGTGGAGGTGGGAGACGTGTCCAGCTTGTCTCCCACCGCTAGTCCTCCTCGCGTAATGGAGTGATTTATGAGTTTAGGGAGTTTGGGAGACAAGCAGGGCATGTGAAACCCTTCCTGTTCCCTCGGGTGCTGGGCACCCTCAGGAAGCACCCAGGGTGCTCGGCTCCTTCACGTCCCGAGTCAGGAATTTTGAGGGAAAGGCCTTCCTCGTGGAAACCAGAGGAACAGGGAGGAAGTGTCCCTTTGCCTCAGTTTAAAGAGGTCCCGGGATGGACAGAAAGGCGCTTCCCGAGAATTGGTAAATAGGGTAATAAGGCTATCCTTTGGCACGTGGACTAGCAAGGAAATGCAAAAGACAATTGGAATGGAGATTTATAAAATCACCTTAATAGTTAACATCTGTTGAGCACTTAAAACGTGCTACAGACTTTTCTAAGCATTTTATATAAACTGATTTAATCTTTTAATCCTCACAACAACCCAATAAGGTAGGTTTGGTTATTATCCCAATTTTACTGATGTGGACATTGAGGCACAGAGAGGGTGAGTAACCTGATCAAGGTCACAGAGCTAGGAAGTGGCAGAGCTGGGATTTAAACCTTGGCAGTCTGGCTTCCAGGCCCCCAGAGATTGGCTTTGGGGGTTCAGTAGTATCAGCATGTCTGTAGATCTATATGTGCATCTATGCATCAGGCAGGGGGTTGGCCAGCCTAGAGAGGGCAGGAAAGGGAGAGTTACACAAGTGTTCACAGTTGGTCTGGGCCGTGGTCCACGCAGACTGCACTGTGATCAGCATCAGTCGTTTGTCTAGGCAGCAGGTCTGTCCCTGTAACAGAAGTTCAGTCGGTCAAATTAATCTAGAAAACTCCGCTCGATCTGCTTCTGTCCATGCTTGCCGTACAGCCTCCTGCCTGTGGTGGTGCCGTGGGGAGAAGATGTGCCGATTGTTGAACTCTGCCTGATAATTTTTTGTCTCCTGTTACATTAATAAGTTAAGCCTCTGGTTGTCTTACATCAGTTTCCGATGAGTCTGGTTAATGTGAAATTAGTTCATTGGAGCCGAATGGTGCTGATCACCACATATCTGAGCAAATCAAGGTGCTTCTGCCTGTGGAGACCTGGCTGGAGGGTGCCCCTCCTTCTCATCGTGTGATTTCTTCAAACAGCACTCGTTGTTATTCCCCCTCCCACCCACACAAGACAGGAAGCTTTCTTTTTAAAAATTTTTTATGTTATTTTTTTTAAGAAGCCTTCTGAGTAGGCCAGATAATCAGATAGCAACGTCCATGTGTTACTCGCACCAATCAGAAAACTATTAAGTACCTGGAAGTGAGTTCAATAAAAAAAAGGGCTTCCAGGAAGCCAATTAGATATGAAAGTCCATTTGGTAAAAAGCTGTCCATTTTTTCATGGTTGAACTTTTTCTTTGGTTTTTGAAAAAATTATCTGGGCCAGGTGGCTTACAGATCCACATTGGATTAGATGAGAATTTAAAAAGCCGAAAGGGGTTGTTTCGAGTGAGAATGATAGTCAACTGCCTGTGTGAGGCATGAGACAGGAGAGATTTTTACAAATTGAATAAAATAGCTTTAAAAGCCCTGTAATCTGAGTGCACTTAGCATGGGGCCCAGTTCCTTACTGGACGCTGAGAGGTCAAATAATTGATGATTGTGATAATGACTCTGAGGCATCAAAAAGTTTCAGTCGTATTCCCTATTTAAAGGACATGGCACAGGATAATTTATGTGACCGGGTTTTTCACTGAACAAAAAGCTTTTAGGGTTATCTGGAAACCCAGAGTCCCCCAAGGCTCCACATGGCTGCATGTCTCTTCAGCACAGATCTGTCAGCTCGTGTCGTGGGCGTGGCCTTGTGGAGAGTCGGGCGGTGGAGCATGCCTCATTCTCCCTCTGCAGCGGGGTCCATCATCCGGGTCTACTTTGTGGGGCTGCTCTGAGAACCACACCTGATGGTTGTCGAGCACTGTGCTGGGCGTATAGTTGGTATTCAATAGCAAGCACCTGTTTTTTATTAGAATTGTGGCTTCTAGAGTGCAGTGATTTTTAGTCTGCATTTAAAAATAGAGATTGACATACACAAAATAGCTCTTAAATAGGACCATGATCATGGGGCCTGTTCTCTATATAGACAATTGAATGGATACGCTATTTCAGTAAGAATATCTGTTATTGGGACATACCTTTTTGACTCTTGTTAATGTGTCTAAAAATGATCATAGCTAATGATAAACATGACTCTTGGAACCAGAAACTCTTAGGGTGTGTTTTGGCATCTTGGGAAATTACATTCTACAGAGAAGGCTGATTGGATCAAATATCATTGATATTTGGATAGTTTAGCAGATGATCAAGGCTTTCAAAAGCTTCTTGATAATAATGAGATTAACCATTTTGTATTTTAAACTAATTACAAAGCTATCTTCTCAAAGTTGGAAATCTTTAGCTTGTGAAACGTCCAGTAATTCATTGTGTGGGTGTGCGTGAGGGTGTGTGTGTGTGTGCAAGTGTGAAATTTAGGAGGGTAGTGATAAGCTCTGTCTAACCTCTGGTACCTTTTATCCCCTATTTCAAGGTGTGAGCATATATCTCATATATTTGCGCAAATGAATTACTCTTCCTTTGTCATTTGGCATATGTGTGGAATTAAGATATTCTCATGCTTGTTTAAGAAGAGCTGGGGAGCATGAGTGTAGAAAGTGGCAAGAGAAAGAGGCAAGGAGGCACTTATTGTGCAGGATCTGAGGAATAGTATTCTTTTCTTTCCTTCTAAAGCAAAAAGGCACTGAACTTGTAACATACTGTTACTCAGAATTACTTTTCTGATCAGGTGGAAGTGTCTCAGATTTTTCAAGGCTATATGAATTATGAAATGTGATTTAGTAGTTATCTTTAAAAGTAGTTTTGTTTTCCAAATAAAAGACCATAATCTGTTCTTTCTTCCAGGGGCACAAGAAGTTCTCATTGACCCAGGTACATGATCTATGTGCTCAGTTTCTTTTGGTTGTTTTTTTAAGTGCTTGTTTCATGGTGATGTGAATGAATGCTTAAAATTTCTGGATGATGATCTTTGGAACATTCTGATTTAAGTAATTTTAAATCAGAATTGTTAAAAAACCTGATTATTGTTTGGTCTTTGTTTGATGGGGCACTCTGTTGATTTATGTTGTCTGTTGAAGAGGAAAATTCTTCCTCAGCATGGTTAAGTGAATGATTTGCGAAGTGTGCGTTTAAAATTCTTTGAATGCATTGAGCATGCTTGTCTAGTTAATTTTGAATTTATTCATAGTAATGACTTTGCTCTGATTCTATGCTTTATGCTCCTCTCAACATGAATTTGAATTCTCTACTGCATTTCGCATATGTGTTCTTAACAGGGAAAGAAATTTTGCATTTTTTACTGAGGTGGGTTTTCCTTTCCCCTCTTAACAGCTTCTGTAATTAATACAGCAAAAATCTCTTTTATTGCAGTGCTTAATTATTTCATAATGAGCTCTATTATTTTCTGGCTTAATCAGAAACAATGACAAAGGGTAAATAATAAAAAAATGAAAAACTTCCTTCCTCTGAAGAATAGAAATCAGATAGGCATGCTTCCACATGCTTTGTCACAACACGTGTGCTTGCATTTCCTTGTGTATCTTGATTCTGAAATGAAATTGCTTTAGGTTTGCAGATTTTTGTTTGAACATTTGTGTTGAGTCCTTTCTCTAGGCTGATGTTTCTTGATAAGGTTTATGGAAAGTGAAGAGGAAGCAAAACCAGTGCTTTGTTTTGTTTTCAGGAGACCTGAGTTGCTGATGAGAAACAATGGAGGGGTGGGCCAAGGGGCTGAAGGACATCCCCCCACCTCCGACCCCGGCCGAAATCGATAAACAGTTAAATCGATGTTAGATGGATTGGTGTTTGACCAATAGAAGTTACTGAGTCCACTCTAGCCAGTGGAAAGTATGCCTGATGGAGAGTACTGAATTTCAGTGTGTCGAGCATCTTACTTACAGGAGAATTAGGTGCTTATACTAAGTAGAAGAAGCTTAGAGCTATCAGAAAAATCAGTCATCTGTTGAGATAAACAAAGAATATTTTTTATTTCTGAAATTTTTCAAAATAAGGTTATACAGAGATGAAATTAAGTGTAAAGTGCTGGGAGTAAAAGTGAGGTGGTTCTGTGGGGCCCTGTCATTCGGGGATGTATCAGATCTTGCCGTAGAGGTTGAGGCTAGCAGGGAAAGGACACAGGAACCAGCATTTGGGGTCTGAGGGCATCTTCTGTATTGGTCCCAAATTAGAAAAATGTAGACTTGGTCTCCATTACCCGAGGGAGAGCAAGTAGACAACCGAGACTCTGCTCTCCCCGCACATTCCAGTTCCCGCTGTGGCCACTCCAGTTTGCCTGGCACCTTCTGGCCTCCGCTCAGAGAGGCCTGTGGACCAGGACTGCCCGCAGCTTTTCTTCACTTACTAAGATCTCCTCTGTCTTTCAGGCCTTAATCTCTTCTCTGCTTTTAAACCCTGGCGAACGTATCGTTGGTAAACGTGTTGGTGGGGAGTCGCTTCACAACCCCCAGGAGCAATGTGATGGGCTTCTCCTCATCCCTAAGTCTGAACAGCAAGCGTTCTCCGGGGGGTGGTGAAATTGTTCAGCCCCGTAGAAAACCCATCCGCGTAAGGCTGTCACACAAGTACATCGCTTTTCTTTTTGAGTTTTAAACAGATATACTATTCGAAACAAACCGTTGTAGATTTTTTTTGCTGCCTGCTTTTCCCACAACCGTTTTGAAGGCCAGAAGGAAAAGCGCTTCCTCGTCTTTGGTGCTGGCTTGCGTGCGTGTTTTAAGAACCAAGCTTCTCCCCAGTCATTTGGAGGGTTCCAAGCCGTTGATCTGTGTTTGAAACAGATGCTTCGTGGCATCTAGCTGTTTTTTCTTGTCGTTTCTGAACACTTCATGTACGTCCAGCACTGCTTCAAGTGAAATGAACTTTTGGCCAATTTCAATTACTCAAATTTGCTTTTCCAGTTTTCAAGTTGTGAGGAGTTTCCTCTTCCTATAATAAAAATTAGCAGTCTGCTTACTTCACTTACTGCGTGAAGGCAAAGGTGCTTTTTATTTCTTTTTTAACAGCTTTAATACAATTCACCCGTTAAAGCGTATGGTGGTTTTTACTGCATTCCAAAGAGGTGTGCCCCCATCACCAAAATCAATCTTAGGACGTTTTCGTCCCCCTCACAGGAAGCCCCGTACCCGTGAGCAGTTCCTGCCCATTTCCCCAGGCAACCACTTGTCTGTCTCTGTGGATTTGCCTATTCTGGACGTTTCATATAAATGGAATCATACAACATGTGGTCTTTTGTGACTGACTTCTTTCACTTAAAATAATGTTTTTAGGGTTCATCCATGTTGTAGCGTGGCTCAGTACTTCATTTTTTTTTTTTTTTAATTGCTGAAGAATACTCCGCTGTATGGATCTACCACTTTTGGTTTACCCATTCATCAGTTGATGGACATTTAGGTTGTTTCTAATTTTTGAGTATGATGGTATCATTACTATTTTTTATTTTTATTTTTATTATTTTACTATTTTATTTTTATTTTGAGTATGATGGTATCATTAATATTATGAGTGATGATGCTATGAACATTCATGTATACTTTTTATATGGACATATGTTTTCAGTTCTCTTATGTATATGACCAGGAAGTAGAATTGCTGGGTCATGTGGTAACTAAATGTTTAATTTTTTTTTTTTTTACGATTTTATTTTTCCTTTTTCTCCCCAAAGCCCCCTGGTACATAGTTGTGTATTTTTAGTTTCTAAATGTTTAATTTTTTGAGGAACTGCCAGATTATTTTCCAAAGTGGTTGCACTATTTTACATTCTCTCCAGCAGTGTATGAGAATTCCAATTTCTCTACATCCTCGCCACCGCTGGTTACTATCTTTTTGATTATAGCTGTCCTAGTGACTGTGAAGTGGTATTTCATTGTAGTTTTGATTTGCATTTCCTTGATAGTTAATGATATTGAGCATCTTTCCACTGTGCTTTAGTGGCCATTTGTATATTTTCTTTGGAAAATTGTCTCTTCAGATCCTTTATCCATTTTTAAATAATTTATCTTTTTATTATTGAGTTGTAGAAGTTCTTTTTATATTCTAGGTACAAGTCCCTTATTAGATATATGATTTGTAAAAATTTTCTCCTATTCTGTCTTGTCTTTTCACTTTCTTAGAGGGTAGAAGTTTTAAATTTTGATGGAGTCCAGTTTATGTATGTTTTCTTTGTTGCTTGTGCTTTTGGTGTCATATCTAAGATCTAAGGTGTTTTGTATAAACCTTACCTGTAAAGCGGTTTAATCCTCAGAACAATTCTAGGAGATAGGCACCGTTGTTATCTCCGGTCTATAGATGAGGAAACTGGGTTGCAGAAAAATTCATTGACTTGATCAAGGTCTCAGCTAGTTAGTGGTGCTGTGGGAATTTAAACCCACAGTTTTGTCTCCAGCATCTATTCTCTTAACCACCATACTCTATTCCTTCCTCTATGAATCAGTTATTAACAAGTCTTTGCTTATTTTCTTTCTTACAGGTTTTTCCTCATTGAGGACCTCATCTCTTCATTTACTTTGCAGAGCTCGGTGTGGGTTTATTTTAGGTGTAATGTGGGCAGAAGCATTGCTATTAGTTAATTTCTGCATTACTTACCGTCTGGTGATGATTGTTGCTAATTGATCAAACAAATCATACGTAAGGCTTTTCTGGTCACTACACTGAAAGTAGAGTCATGACTACAGAATGTTCAAAGAAAGTATTTGATTGATTGCATTTTGCTAACCAATGAAATAAAAACCCCAGTGTTGAAATAGATTGTAAGCCTTCCAGAATAGGGCCGTTGTCTTCCTTCTGATTCATCGTTTGGTCGTAGCGTCTAGAAAGTGCCTTATGGTCCAGCAGGTTAGTTAGAACCTGGTGCTCATGAACCATTGTCTATATTGACAGAATTTTGACGACAGTATCTATTGTTTGTTTCACGAGGGAAAGGATAATATAGAAATATCCCTCAGATCTATCTTAAAAGTCTGCAATTTTGAGAAGAGTTCCACAAACTATACAAGGGTCTTTTCACCAATTTTAGGTCTATCTAAGACACATTGTGGTTACGTAACAGAGTAAATTCATTAACTAGATTAGACAAGAGATGTGTAATATTGATTATTTGTCTTAATTAAAATATTCTCCTTAGTTAAAGTAATTAGTGCCTGTGAGTAAACAAAAATAAACTTGCCTTTATGTGTGATATAGGGCAGAGTTCCTATAGTATATATGTGTTTCTATGTTTTTCAGAGCATTTTTATAGCTTTTCAACAATATTCTAACTTTAGAAATCCATTTAAAAAAATGCTTTCTGTGTCTAGTGCAGTTTGTACTGAGTTTCTCCTGTCTTATACACAGAATTCCACTGTCTCCTAGGTAGAGACTTTCCTCTCATTGTACTGAGTTAGTGTCACAGGTATAGGAACTGTGACTTCTAAGCCTTTTCTTTCCATGTCTTTTTTTTTTTTTAAAGATTGGCACCTGAGCTAACAACTGTTGCCAATCTTCTTCCCTCACCACACCCCACCCCACCCCCGCCCCAAATCCCCCCAGTACATTGTTGTATATTTTTTAGTTGTGGGTCCTTCCAGTTGTGGCATGTGAGATGCCACCTCAGCATGGCCTAATGAACGGTGCCATGTCCCCACCCAGGATCCAAACCCGTGAAACCCTGGGCTGCTGCAGTGGAGTGCGCAAACTTAACCACTTGGCCATGGAGCCGGCCCCTTTCCATGTCTTTGAAGATGGCTATCAAATAGGATTTTCCCTTCATTTCCTGGGTTTTTAGTATTCAATTAGAATTTTTGAAAATGAATTTGTTATAATATGTTGTACAAATTTTACTAGAAACTTGATGTATTTGTGCTTTTAAGTTTCCAGTTTATGAAAAACTTAAAAATGCACTCTTGTTTTTAAGTAGTTATTTTTCACTAGGTATTTTTTTGTACTTCTTTGTAATTAAAAAATTTTTTTTCAATGAGTGATTGGGTATGCGTGTTTTAAAAAATATGTTATTTGCCTTATTTTAAAAGTCATGTTCACTGTAGAGAATGTATAAAATAAAGATAAGCAAAATAAATAAACTAAAAACTTACCTATAATCTTTCCACCTAGAGATAAGTTGTAGTAAGTTTTGAAATTGGGAAGTGTAGGTCCTCCAACTGTCTTCTTCTTTTTCAAGATTGTTTTGGTTATTCTGAGTCCTTTGAATTTCCATATGAATTTTAGGATCAGCTAGTCAAGTTCTGCAAAGAATCTAGCTGGGATTTTGGTAGGGATTATGTTGAACCTATGGATCAACGTGGGGAGGATTGTTATCTTAAGAATATTAAGTCTAGGGGCTGGCCCCGTGGCCGAGTGGTTAAGTTCGCGTGCTCTGCTGCAGGTGGCCCAGTGTTTCGTTGGTTCGAATCCTGGGCGCGGACATGGCACTGCTCATCAAACTACACTGAGGCAGCGTCCCACATACCACAACTAGAAGAACCCAAAATGAAGAATATAATACAACTATGTACCGGGGGGCACTTTGGGGAGAAAAAGGAAAAAAATGAAATCTTTAAAAAAAAAAAAGAATATTAAGTCTTCTGATCCATGAACATGGGATGTCTGTCCATTTGTTTAGGTCTTCTTTAATTTTGTTCAACAATGTTTTGAGTTTTTTTTTCAATAATGTTTTTCAGAGTGTCCTTTTATACTTTTTTTGTTAAATATATTCTTAAGTATTTTATACTTTTCGATGTTATTGTGAGTTGAATGATTTTCTTAATTTCATTTTCAGATTGTTTATTGCAAGTGTATAGAAATACAATTAATTTTTGTATATTGATCTTATTTCCTGCAAGCTTACTGAACTCGTTTATTAGCTGTAATGGTTTTTTTAGTGGAGTCCTTAGGATTTTCTCTATGCAAGATCATGTCTACTGAAAACAGTGACCTGAAAAGAGAGAGTTTTACTTTTTCCTTTCCAATTTGAATGCCTTTTATTTAATTTTCTTGTCCAATTGTCAGGGCTAGAACTTCCAGAACCTTGTTGATAAGAAGTGGTGAGAGAGGACACGTTTGTTTTATTCTTGATCTTAGGGAAAGCATTTAGTCTTTTATTATTTTCTGTGGGGATGGGGAGAAGCCAAGGTACATTATGCTTGCTTTGCCTTTTGTTGAGCTGAAATCTGTGCACTTGCAGCTTTGGAAACTCTCAGGAGGACCCCCAGACGCAAAATCTAATTTTTCTAATGTCTAAAAATGTAACGACTGATTCTGATGTGTTACTTAGTTATATCTGAATATACATACATTTATATGCCAAAATAAAAAAATGTAAAGGGAAAAAAAAAAAGGTTTGTTGAGGTTTCTATCGTGCAAGGGTGTTGAATTTTGTCAAATGTTTTTTCCTTGACTATTGAGATGATGATGTGGTCTTTGTTCTTTAGTCTACTGCTTGGTGCATTATATTAATTGATTTTTGCATGTTAAACCAACCTTACATTCTTGAGATAAATACCACTTGGTCATGTTGTACAATTCTCTTTTATGTTGCTGGATTCAGTTTGCTAGTATTTTATTGAAGATTTTTGCTTCTATATTCGTAAGAGACAGTGGTCTGTAGTTTTGTTTCGATGTGTTTTTCTGGTTTGGGTATCGGGGCCATATTGACCTTATAGAATGATGTGGTTAATGTTCCTTCCTCTTACATTTTTGGGAAGGATTTGTGAAGAATTCTTCCTTAAGCATGTGGTAGAATTCACCAGTGAAGCCATCTGTACCTGGACTTTTCTTCGTGGGAAAGTTTTTGATTGCTGATTCAACCTCTTTACTTGTTATGGTTCTGTTCAGATTTTCTGTTTCTTCTTTAGTTGGTTGTGGCAGTTTGTATCTTTCTAGGAATTTGCCCGTTTCTTCTGGCTTATATAATTTATTGGCGTGCAATTGTGCATACTGTTCCCTTATAATCCTTTTTATTTCTGAGGTTGGTAGTAATGTTCATTCTTTCAGCCCTGATTTTAGTAATTTGAATCTTCTCTCTCTTTTTCTTGGTCAGTTTGTCAATTTTATTGACAAACTTATGGTTTTGTTGATTTTTCTCTATTTACTTCTGCTCTAATCTTTATTATTTCCTTGCTTCTGCTTGCTTTGAAATGAGTTTGCTATTTTTTTTTTCTAGTTTCTTAGGTTGTTGATGTGAGAGCCGTCTTTCTTTCTTTTTTTTTGAGGAAGATTAGCCCTAAGCTAACATCTGCCGCCAATCCTCCTCTTTTTGCTAAGGAAGACTGGCCCTGAGGTAACATCCGTGCTCATCTCCCTCTACTTTATATGTGGGATGCCTGCCATAGCATGGCTTGTGAAGTGGTGTGTAGGTCCACACACGGGATCCGAACTGGCGAACCCTAGGCTCCCAAAGCAGAATATGTGAACTTAACTGCTGTGCCACCGGGCTCGCCCCTCTGTTTTTTTTTTTTTTTCTTTTTTTTAAATAAAAGTTTTGTAGCTATAAATTTCCCTCTAAGCAGTGCTTTTGCTTGTTTCATTTTTGGGATGTTGTGTTTTTGTTTTCATTCAGCTCAAAGTATTTTCTAATTTCCCTTGTGAAGTCTTTGATGCATTGGTTATTTAGGTGTGTGGTATTTAATTTACCAGTATTTGTGAATTCTCCAAATTTCCTCCTGTTGTTGATTTCTTTTTTTTTTTTTAAAGATTTTCTTTTCCCTTTTTGTCCCCAAAGACCCCCAGTACATAGTTGTATATTTTTTTAGTTGTGGGTCCTTCTGGTTGTGGCATGTGGGATGCTGCCTCAGCATGGCCGGACAAGTGATGCCATGTTGGCGCCTAGGATCCGAACTGGTGAAACCCTGGGCTGCTGAAGTGGAGCACGTGAACTTAACCACTTGGCCACGGGGCCGGCCCCTGTTGTTGATTTCTAATATAATTCTGTTGTGGTCAGAGAATATCCTTTGTGTGATTTCAGTTCATTTAAATTTATTGGGATATGTTTTGTGATGTACATGTGGTCTGTCCTGGAGAGTGTTCCGTGTCTGCTTGAGAAGAGTGTGTGTTATTCTGTTGTTAGGTGGAGTGCTCTGGGAAGTCTGCTAGGTCTACTTGTGGTCAAAGTCTTCTGTTCTTATTTTATTTCTGCTGTAGGATTTTTATCATGCTTCCTCCATCTTCTTTTGGCTTGCTTAAAAGTCACAACTCTTTCAGTATTTCTTCCTGGCTCAATTTCTCTTTAATTCTTTTTTTTTTTTTTTTCTTTTTTAAAGATTTTATTTTTTCCTTTTTCTCCCCAAAGTCCCCCGGTACATAGTTGTATATTCTTTGTTGTGGGTCCTTCTAGTTGTGGCATGTGGGACGCTGCCTCAGCGTGGTTTGATGAGCAGTGCCATGTCCGCGCCCAGGATTCGAACCAACGAAACACTGGACCGCCTGCAGCGGAGCGCGCGAACTTAACCACTCGGCCACGGGGCCAGCCCCTCTCTTTAATTCTTTTGATGCTATAGCTCCAGTCTCTTTCCAGGATTTTCATTTCCTTGGGGAAAAAAACTAGACCCTCATGCTAGACTAAGTTCTTTTTTTTTTTTTTTCCCCTGCTTTATCTCCCCAAATCCCCCCTGGTACACAGTTGTACATCTTAGTTGCAGGTCCTTCTAGTTGTGCTATGTGGAACGCCGCCTCAACATGGCCTGACGAGCGGTGCCATGTCCGCGCCCAGGATCCGAATCAGCAAAACCCTGGGCTGCCGCAGCAGAGTGCACGAACTTAACCACTCAGCCACGGGGCTGGCCCCTAGACTTGGTTCTGTAGTAGGGATCTGGCCTCTCTATCATGGCACCCTGATGGTGACTGTTTCATTACAGTGCACACTGCTGCGATGCTGCATTCCCAGTGCCCAGCCCAGTGCTTGGCTCGGCATTACCTTAAATACCTAAGTGAGCATTTCCTAAGGTGATTCATGTACATAAACACCATACAATGATTAAAGTCAGGAAAATGAACACTGATGCGATATCTTTCTGTACTCTAGAGACCTTATTTAAATTCTACCGACTGTCCCAATACAGTGATTATATTTCCTGAGCCAGGATCCAGCCCAGGGTCACACATTGCATTTAGTTTCCATATCATTTAGGATCATTTTATCTAGAATAGTTTCTCAGCCTTTCTTCATCTTTTATGATATTGATATTTCTGAAGAGTAGAGAACATTTATTTTGTAGAATGTTCCTCAATTTGGGTTTGCTTGAAGTTGCTTCGTGATTATGAGGTTATGCATTTTCCCTGAGTTGGTGGGGGGTGTGCAGAATAAGTGATGTTGTGTCTTTATTGTATTATGTCTGGAGGCACACTATATCAGGAGACAAACTGGTTTGTCCCATTATTGGTGATGTTAACTTTGATTGTTAAAGTAAAGTCTGCTAGGTTTGTCCAGTGTAAAATTATTATTTTTCTCTTTGTAATTAATAAGTAATTTATGTGAAAATATTTTGAACTATGTAGATATCTTATTCCTCATCAAACTTTCACTTAGTAGTTTTGGCATTCACTGAAGATTTACTGCAGTCAGTTATTACTATGATGGTTGCCAAATGCTGATTTTCTAACTCCATCATTCCTTGCACATTTATAGCATCCTAATGTAAGGAAGAACTTTCCTTCCTCTTTCTGTTTCCTTCCTTCCTTCCTCCCTCCCTTCTTCCTCCCTCCCTTTCCCTCCCTTTCTTCCTTCCTCTCTCCCTCCCTTCATTCCTACTTTCTTCCCCCCTCCTTCCTTCGACTGTGGGTCCTTATTTTATTCAGTGGGTTCTAATCCGTTGCTATCATTCTTTATTTTGTAGCCCATTGGCTAAATTTGGCTGATGGAAGGCTTTCCAGCTGCCTTCTGTAACCTTTGGACATATTCCCCATCATTTTTTAAGCACTTCCTTACTTCCTGGGTCACAATATTTGGTTCATTTTGTGTTTTCCCTGTCCCAGCTCTGAAATCAGACATTTCTCTAAGGTGTTCTAGTTCCTTTCATTGGAGAATGGTATTTGGAAACCCAAATCTGGGCACTAAATATGCTTATTGCTACTGAGGGTCGTTGCTTCTAGGACCTGTGAGAAGTCATACTGTTATCCAGAATTCATACTGGTAACTCCAATTCCAACCTAAAATCCCAGGGCTCTTTCCAGTCTTCCCCTGTATCATATTTATATCTTCTTCCTCCAACAGTGAAAAATCTAGCTCCTAAGATTATCAATATATTTACTCATTTTCTCAACCTTACCATGTATGGAGAGTAGTTTCAGAATTACTAACCAATATCACTGTAAAAACAAACCTCTAAGTAGAATTCAAGGATTGTCTTGTGGCTCTTTTTGTCTGTATACTGAGGATAAATATATAAGGTGCTCCGATCAGAAGTTCGTCGGATTTGTTCTTCAGTCCTCCCTCTCGGTGTAATTATGTTATTTATTTGAAATATAGTTAGTGTAGTTAGGCTCATTTGTTTCTGTTTGTATGCCATTACAGGGTTCCCCATCTTTATTGATTGTTTTTTTAACTATATAAAACGTGAACATGGTTCTAAAAGTCAAAACTATACAAAAAGGTACACGCAGAGAAGCGTCACTTCCTCTCTCATCCTCCCGTCTCATTCCCACCTACCCTTGGAGGTAGCTAATCTCATTTGTCCCTGCTTTTTTGCTCCCGTGGGTTTTTGTTGTTGTTGTTGTTGAAAAAAATAAACAGATAGATGTTCTTATTTCTGTTTCTTGTGCAAAAGGTAGTATATTTCATTTGTTCTTCTGTACTTGGCTCGTTTTGTTTTGTTTACCAGCATCTCCTGGAAGTCAGTCCATATCAGCTTGTGGAGATCTTCCTCCTTCATTTCCACAGTGCATGGCACACTATGTGTGTGATGCATGTTGCAAATGTTTTCTCTCAGGTTGTTACTTATGTTTTGGCTTTGTTTATGGTATGTTTACATAATTGAAATTATCAATTTTTTTGTTACATTGGGATTTGAATTACAGCTAGAGAGCCTTTTCTTACATCCAGGTTTTAGAGGAATTCACTCATGTGTATTGAGCTTCTTTTATGGTTTTCTGCTTTACATTTAGATCTTAGACTCATTTGGAGTCTTTTCCTGTGTTTGGTGTGAGGTGTAGGTCTGATTTTATCTTTCTCCAAATGGCCGTCCCAGTATCCCAGTGCTGTTTGTTTAAAGGCCCATGTTTGCCCCAGTCATTTGAGGTGCTGGAGTTTATCGTACCCTCGCCCAGTTAACATCAGATTACTGGCTACACCGTTCTTCTTGCTGTTCCTCTGCTGCGTGGGGCCAGTAGTATGCACGTTGCAGGGTTTTTGTTCTGTGATAGGATAGCCGATGTGAGCGACCTAGTGTAGTGCCAGCCTGTTGGTACTTGCTGGAATCGTTCCCACACTGGTGCCTGCCTTATCTGAGCCCTTGTTGCTCTTCTGTCTTTATGATTTTGCCTTTCTCTCTTCTTCCTCATTTGTCTCTGCTTTATTCCGTCTTATTTCTGCTTTGTTTTACCTCTGTGTCTGTTGACTTTCCAGTTTGGTGCCTTGTATACAATCTTGCACATGATAGGAGCTCAGTAACTCTCTCTTGAATGAATGATTAAACGATTGTTGGATTGATTCTTAAGACCCCTTGTGGTGATTTTTTTTTTTTCCAACTTTTCCCCCACTTCTTAACTATGGCTCTTCTTTTCCTTTTCTCTGGCCTGGGTCTCAGCCTGCCTGTGGCATTGATTTTTCCTGTCTGTTGACTCAAGACTCTGGTCTTGATGATTCCTTCTTTCACTGGCTCACAATAATGTTACACATGGGCTGTCAACACTTTACAGATGTCAAGAAAGATCAAATCTGGGGTCAGCCCCATGGCCGAGTGGTTAAAGTTCTGTGCTCTGTGCATCAGCAGCCTGGGTTCGCAGGTTCAGTTCCCGGGTTCAGACCTACTGCACTCATCAGCCATGCTGTGGTGGCATCCCACATACAAAGTAGAGGAAGATTGGCATGGATGTTATCTCAGGGCTTATCTTCCTCAAGCAAACAAAGAGGAAGATTGGCAACAGATGTTAGCTTGGGGCAAATCTTTCTCACCAAAGGAAAAAAAGGAAGATTGAATCTATTGCACACTAGTATTTTTAGACCTTATTTTATTTTTTTTTTTTGAGGAAGATTAGCCTTGAGCTAACTGCTGCCAATCCTCCTCTTTTTGCTGAGGAATTCTGGCCCTGAGCTAACATCCGTGCCCATCTTCCTCTACTTTATATGTGGGACACCTACCACAGCATGGCTTGCCAAGCAGTGCCATGTCCGCACCTGGGATCTGAACTGGTGAACCCTGGGCTGCCGAAGCAGAACGTGCGAACCTAACCACTGCACCACTGGGCCAGCCCTTAGACCTTATAATTATTTTATTGAGTAAAACTAAATTAGTCTGACTCACTAAGCTCTCTCGTGAGCTCTGCTCTTGTTACCTTCCTACAGATTATATTGTTCTGGGTCACTGCAAATGGCTTCCCCTCCCCTCAGCTTCAGTACTGGAGTCAAGTTAATCATTAAATGAACCCTCATTATCACTGGTGCCCTTTCTTTAAAAGATAGACGGAATGTTTACTCCCTCTCCCTGGTTGGGGACTTCCTAATCATGTCCTATTTGGATGAAGTACCATATGAAGAAAGAAGAACCCACCTCATTCTGACCCCATTGTCTTTCCCTTCCTTTCTCCAAGGGAAAAGAGTAAAATTCAACAATATAAAGGCAAATTGTTAGAGTTAATGAGATAAATCCAGATGACCTATCATTTATTAAACATCACTTCATGCCAGAAATAAATGTGTTAGAACACATGAAAAACGCGCAAAGCACGGGAGTACACACCTGAGCTCAAATCCTCCTGTGGAGTAAGCAGCTCTGTTGTCTTGAGAACTCATAGGAATGAGTACTTAACCTCTCTAGCACTTGTTTTCTCACCTGCAGAAAGGGGCACACTAGGAGGACCTCCCTCATAGCGTTGCTGTGGTTGTAAATGAGACCATGTGTGGAAGTCCTTAGCATAGGTTCTGATTCCTTGTAAGTGCAAAATAATGTAGCTGTTGCTGTGGTGGCGTTATAGCCGCCTTGCGTAAACTCTGCTTCAAAGGGATGCTTGGAGATGGAGTTCTCGACTCTGTAAGTACCCAAGGATTGTGTCATTGGGCCTTGATGATTTGAATCTCTTCTTTAGAAAGTGAATATTTTTTTAAGCCTGCCCTTTTTTTTTTATTATTTATAGTTCTACCCTCTCATCTCTCGTTGTGATTTTCACAAAATCTGCAGGAAACACAATCCTAAGCCACCTGCCTCTTCACAGTTGTCTGTTGTGGTTCTTTCTTCCCTGACTAGAAGAGGATTTTGCATAGGCAATGGATTTTGCATAGGCAATTTTCTTTGTTCCCTTTTCTCAGAGTCTCTCCATTCATTTGCTCATCTTTCACCTGTCCATCTATCCTTTTATCTGTCCACTCATTCTTCTGTCTTGTTCCAAAAACCATTTGAGGCAGCTTACAGAGAAACAGAATACCAAATAAACAGGTGAGAAGATTGGACCAAGATTAGACAGCAAGGGCAGAGATGATCTGGCATGAGCGTTGTGGGCAGTGTGAGAGGCGCGCCTCTGCCCTGTAAGTTATAAAGATTGACAGTAGACATGTGCCAGAGTCTCCAGCAGACACGAGGGAAACGGGATCTGTGGGAGATGCTCTCTGTCCATTAGATAAACAGTGGTTTAGGGGAGGGCCAGCTTCTCCTGCTACTGAGGCTTAGGAGAATATTTTTTGAGTGTTCTATGAAATTAAAGGATATTTCCTCTTTTTTGTGTCAGAGTTCTATGTGTAGTTGATTACATTCTGTAAATGGAAATTTCTCCAAAACTCTCCCCATATGAGTTTGATGGCTAGGGAATTAGGTGGTTCTGCTTATTGACAGGGGTTGGCCAGAAATAGAAAATGACAGCCACAGAAAGGATATTAGTATTTATAAGTTATATTTTTTTTAGTGCTGTACCATTCAGAAAATGCTTTCATATAGTTTATCTCCATTTGAGGAGACAGTGTGGTCTGCTAGCATTAAGAGCTTAGAGAGTGAGATAATGCATGCTGACTGCATTGTCTTCAGGACCACTAAGCTTGTTTTTGTAGACATCTTACTTTTATATAATGTAGTTCGTGTTCTTTAATAAAACGTTTCAGTAGGGAGGAAAGCTTATTCTGAGTTAATTAACATTTAATACAATGCTTTGATGGTAAGGCTATTATAGGGAGGACATAAGCTGGGAAGACTTTGAAGACAGTTTCATTATTTAAATTTCAGTAGGGAATATTTAAGTTTTATCTTACTTCTGCCCCTCTTTTAAATTAACAAAGAAATAAGACAGAAAGAGCAAAAGTTTTTTTCTTTTCTTCCTCTCTGTTTGCAGGTGCCCTCACCACCAATGGCATAAATCCTGACACCAGTGCTGAAATTGGACGTGCTAAGAACTGCCTTAGCCCCGAAGACATAATTGACAAATATAAGGAGGCCATTTCCTATTACAGCAAGGTGATCTGTCTTTGTGAATCCTTTACATAATTATGTTTTAATCAGAATTTCCTATTTTACATTGTGTAATGCTGTAGAATCTCTTAATTACTTGTTTCTGTAAGTATTCATGTATTATTCGCCAATGCATAATTCTGTGTGCCTAAAAATGTTTTTTTCTGATTCAAAATAATGTTTATTCAATTTAATAAGTTTGGAAAAAGGGGGAAAAGAGGCTGTCATAGCCCCACTACTCAGAGATAATCATTGTTACCATTTTAATAGCAATTTTCTGGACTTTTTGGCAAGGTATATTATCTATATCATAAAAAATGATGAGCATTCTGTATTATTTACTGTGTGGAGACCTACATTTTTCATTTGGCAGAGTGTGTTTTTCTACGTTATTAAATCTTCCATGGCATGATTTTAATGACCTGTATAGCACTCCATCTTGTGGATGAACCATTCTTTTTACTTTGGACTTAAAAGAATTTGAATTCCAAATATGCTTCCTGAAATACTGAAAACAGAGAACTGAAATTGCACAGAAGAATGGTGTTAAGTCAGAAAATGAATGTCCCCTCTCTCCCCCCCCCCTTATTTCCTGTGAGTAACAACTGTTAACAATTTGGTATAGATCTTTCATGACCTTTATTCCTGTGAAATATATATACGTATGTATATGTATGTTTCATTTGCAAAAGTGAGATCATATTATGGATGCTACTCTACAGCTTGCCTTGTTCTGTCAGCAGCACAGATGCCCTCCCACTGCAGGCTTGCTTGATCCTTTCAAATAGTGTGGAAAAGTCCTCTAAAACGTGGACGTGGTCATTTATTCATCAACACCTTGTGTGAGAGACTGTCATGAACTAGACACAGGGAGTATGCAGCACCTAGAACAAGATGAAAGGCTGCTCCCACTGGCTCACAGCTTGCCATAATTTACTTAATTATCATCTTGTTGAGGGATACTTAGGTTTTCTTACTTTTTTTTTTTCAAAAACTTTTTATTAAGATTATGATAGATTACAACCTTGTGAAACTTCACTTGTACATTATTGTTAGTCATGTTGTAGGTGCACCACTTCACCCTTTGTGCCCTCCCCCCAGCCCCCTTTTCCCTGGTAACCACCAGTCAGTTCTCTTTGTCTATATGTTTAACTTCCACCTATGAGTAGAGTCATACAGAGTTCGTCTTTCTCTATCTGACTTATTTCACTTAACATAATACCCTCAAGGTCCATCCATGTTGTTATGAATGTGACAATTTTATCCTTTTTCATGGCCAAGTAGTATTCCATTGGATATATATACCATATCTTCTTTATCCAATCATCAGTTGATAGGCGCTTAGGTTGCTCCCATGTCTTGGCTATTGGAAATAATGCTGCAATGAACATTGGGGTGAATGGGACTTTTGGAATTGCTGATTTCAAGTTCTTTGGACAGATACCCGGTAGTGGGATGGCTGGGTCATATGGTATTTCTATTTTTAATTTTTTGAGAAATCTCCATACTGTTTTCCATAGTGGCTGCACCAGTTTGCATTCCCACCAACAGTGTATGAGGGTTCCTTTTTCTCCACAACACCTCCAACATTTGTCACTTTTTGTTTTGGGTATTTTTGCCATTCTAATGGTTGTAAGGTGATATCTTAGTGTAGTTTTGATTTGCATTTCCCTGGTGATTAGTGATGATGAGCATCTTTTCATGTCTCTATTGGCCATCCGTATATCTTCTTTGGAGAAATGTCTGTTCATGTCCCCTGCCCATTTTTTGATCAGGTTGTTTGATTTTTTGGTTGTTGAGCTGTGTGAGTTCTTTATATATTATGGAGATTAACCCTGTGTCGGATAAATAACTTGTAAATATTTTTTCCCAACTAGTGGGTTGTTTTTTTGTTTCAATCCTGTTTTCCCTTGCCTGGAAGAAGCTCTTTAGTCTGATGAAGTCCCATTTGTTTATTCTTTCTATTGTTTCCCTCGTCTGAGGAGTTATGGTGTCCGAAAAGATTCTTTTGAAACTCATGTCAAAGAGTGTACTGCCTATATTTTCTTCTAGAAGACTTATTGTTTCAGGTCTAATCTTTAGGTCTTTGATCCATTTTGAGTTTATTTTTGTGAATGGTGAAAAAGAATGGTCAATTTTCATTCTTTTACTTGTGGCTTTCCAGTTTTCCCAGCACCATTTGTTGAAGAGACTTTCTTTTCTCCATTGTAGGCCCTCAGCTCCTTTGTTGAAGATTAGTTGTCCATAGATGTGTGGTTCTCATTTTTTCTTTTTTAAAGATTTTTTTATTTTTCATTTTTCTCCCCAAAGCTCCCCAGTACATAGTTGTGTATTTTCAGTTGTGGGTCCTTCCAGTTGTGGCATGTGGGACGCCGCCTCAGTGTGGCTTGATGAGTGGTGCCATGTCCGTGCCCAGGATTCGAACCGGTGAAACCCTGGGCTGAAGCGGATCACGTGAATGTAACCACTTGGCCACGGGGCCAGCTCCTCTCACTTTTCCACTGTTAGATGTTTACTGAACATGTTTTTTTTTTTCACAAGGAGACTTTTTTTTTTTATTGAGTTATTGATAGGTTACAATCTTGTGAAATTTCAATTGTACATTAATGTTTGTCAGTCATGTTGTAGGTGCACCACTTCACCCTTTGTGCCCACCCCCCACCCCACCTTTCCCCTGGTATCCACTAAACTGTTCTTGGTCCATAGTTTTAAATTCCTCATATGAGTGGAGTCATACACAGATTATCTTTCTCTCGCTGGCTTATTTCACTTAACATAATTCTCTCAAGGTCCATCCATGTTATTGCAAATGGAATGATTTTGTTCTGTTTTGCAGCTGAGTACTATTCCATTGTATATATGTACCACATCTTCTTTATCCATTCATCTGTTGATGGGCACTTAGGTTGCTTCCACGTCTTGGCTATTGTAAAGAGTGCTGCAATAAACATTGGGGTGCACAGGACTTTTGGGATTGCTGACTTCAGGCTCTTTGGATAAATACCCAGTAGTGGGATGGCTGGATGGTATGGTAGTTCTATTTTTAGTTTTTTGAGGAATCTCCATACTGTTTTCCATAGTGGCTGCACCAGCTTGCATTCCCACCAGCAGTGTATGAGGGTTCCTTTTTCTCCGCAACCTCTCCAACATTTGTTGCTATTAGTTTTAGATATTTTTGTCATTCTAACGGGTGTAAGGTGATATCTTAGTGTAGTTTTGATTTGCATTTCCCTGATGATCAGCGATGATGAGCATCTTTTCATGTGCCTATTGGCCATCCGTATGTCTTCTTTGGAGAAATGTCTGTTCATGTCTCCAGCCCAGTTTTTGATTGGGTTGTTTGATGTTTTGTGGTTGAGTTGCGAGAGTTCTTTATATATTAAGGATATTAAGCCTTTGTCAGATATATGACTTGCAAATATTTTTTCCCAGTTAGTGGGTTGTTTTTTTCTTTCAATCCTGTTTTCGTTTGCCTTGAAGAAGCTCTTTAATCTGATGAAGTCCCATTTGTTTATTCTTTCTATTGTTTCCCTTCTCTGAGAAGGCATGGTGTCTGAAAAGATCCTTTTAATACTGATGTCAAAGAGTGTACTGCCTACGTTTTCTTCCAGAAGCCTTATGGTTTCACGTCTCACCTTAAGGTCTTTAATCCATTTTGAGTTTATTTTGGTGAATGGTGAAAAGGAATGGTCAATTTTCATTCTTTTACATGTGGCTTTCCAGTTTTCCCAGCACCATTTGTTGAAAAGACTTTCTTTTCTCCATTGTATGCCCTCAGCTCCTTTGTCAAAGATAAGCTGTCCATAGATGTGTGGTTTTATTTCTGGGCTTTCAATTCTGTTCCGTTGATCTGTGCACCTGTTTTTGTACCAGTACCATGCTGTTTTGATTACTGTAGCTTTGTAGTATGTTTTGAAGTCAGGGATTGTGATGCCTCCCATTTTGTTCTTTTTTCTCAGGATTGCTTTAGAAATTCGGGGTCTTTTGTTGCCCCATATGAATTTTAGGATTCTTTGTTATAATTCTGTAAAGAATGTCATTGGGATTCTGATTGGGATGGCGTTGAATCTATAGATTGCTTTAGGTAGAATGGACGTTTTAACTATGTTTATTCTTCCAATCCATGTACATGGAATGTCTTTCCATCTCCTTATGTCGTCATCCAATTCTCTCAGAAAGGCCTTGTAATTTTCATTATATAGGTCCTTCACTTCCTTAGTTAAATTTACCCCAAGGTATTTTATTCTTTTTGTTGTGATTGTGAATGGTATTGTATTCTTGAGTTCTTTTTCTGTTGGTTCATTACTGGAGTATAGAAATGCTACTGATTTATGCAAATTGATTTTATACCCTGCAACTTTGCTGTAGTTGTTGATTACTTCTAACAGTTTTCCAGTGGATTCTTTGGGGTTTTCTATATATAAGATCATGTCGTCTGCAAACAGCGAGAGTTTCACTTCTTCCCTCCCAATTTGGATTCCTTTTATTCCTTTTTCTTGCCTGATTGCTCTGGCCAGGACCTCCAGTACTATGTTAAATAAGAGTGGTGATAGAGGGCATCCTTGTCTCGTTCCTGTTTTCAGGGGGATGGCGTTCAGTTTTTGCCCATTGAGTATGATGTTGGCTATGGGTTTGTCGTATATGGCCTTTATTATGTTGAGGTAGTTTCCTTCTATGCCCATTTTGTTCAGAGTTTTTATCATAAATGGCTGTTGGATCTTGTCAAATGCCTTCTCTGCATCTATTGAGATGATCATGTGGTTTTTATTCCTCTTTACTGAACATTTTTGTACATGTATTCTTGTGTTCTTGTATGAATATTCCTTTAGGTAAGATTTCTGGAAATTTAATCACTGGATATGACATTTACATTTGTCATAGGTTACTTTCAAGTTACTCTCCAAATTCCTTCTCCAATAGGGAATGAAAGATGTAGAATAATTTATTTAACCAATTGTCTATTACTGAATATTATTTCATTTCACTTTTTCTTCCCAGTCTTGTAAACAGTACTGTGATAGACATCCTGATAGGTAAATCTTTCGGGACTGATTTTTTTTTAAGGGAACAATTCCTAGAAATGGATTTGAGTCAGAGTGTACATGTGTTTTTTAGAGTTTACGTGCCATATTGTCCTCCAAAAAGGTCCTTGATGGTTTTTTCTCTCACTAACGAACACTAGCTATTATATCTTTTAAAAATATTTGCCAATATGATGGGAAAAAGTAATTTTTTGTTATTTTAGTTTGCATTTGTTTACCAGAGAGGTATTGAACGTTTGTCGCTGTTGGCCATTTGTATTTCTTTTATGAATTATCCATTGGGTTCATTTGCACAAGGTTAAGTTAGGCTGCTTTTCTTGCTGCTTTATGATAGCACTTTGTATTTTATGAATATTAGCTTCCTGTCCATCATTGACATAGATTGCAAGTCTTTTTCTTAATGTTCCTTAAGTTTTGTTCATGAGCTTTTTCTTCTTGGTTGTGGTAAAAAAATGTTTTTAATATCGTAAATCTTTTCTTTAAGGGTTTTACCTTTGATAGTATGCTTAGAAATACCTTCTTACAATAGAATAAATTCTTTCCCTCAGTTTTTTAATCTCTAAAATGGGGATGATAATAGTACCTATCTCATAGGGGAGTAGTGAGGATAAGCTGAGTTAATGTATGCAAAGTATTGTATTTGCTGTCATAGTTATTTTTTAATATTTACACCATTATCTATAATTTATCTTGTGTACATTATGACATGAGAATATAATTTATCTTTTTCTGGGTGATCATCTAATTGCCCCCCACAATTTAATTCATACTGATTCTCTCTGATTTGAAATCCCAGCTATACTGAATGCTTGCAGATACCAGAGTCTGATTCAGAGCCTTTGGTTCCTTCTGCTCATCTGTTTTTTCTTACTCCAGCACCGTGATTTTATTTATTTATTTTTTGAGGAAGATTAGCCCTGTGCTAACATCCGCCACCAATTCTCCTCTTTTTGCTGAGGAAGACTGGCCCTGAGCTAACATCCATGCCCATCTTCCTCTCCTTTATATGTGGGACGCCTACCACAGCATGGCTTGCCAAGCGGTGCCATGTCCGCACCTGGGATCCGAACCGGCAAACCCCGGGCCGCTGAAGCAGAACGTGCGCACTTAACCGTTTTGCCACCGGGCCGGCCCCAGCACCATGATATTTTATGTGTTGTAGTTTATTTAATATCTAGTAGTGAGGCTTTTATTTTTTTCATTCTTTCCTACCATCTCAAATTTTTGTGGCTAGTTCTATGACTTTATTATTCCTGAAGAATTCTAAAATATATTGTTCAAGTTAAAAAAAAATCATATTGGAGTTTTCTTGGGGCTTGCAATGTTTTGAATTATTTTTGGGAGAACTTACATCTTTACAAAATTGCTTTCCTCTATAGAATATGGTAATGTCTCTACATTTACACATCTAATTTTAAGTCCTTCAAAACAGTGTTGTAGTTTCTTCATATGGAACATGAACATTGTTTGTCAGTTTATTTCTAGTTATTGTATATGTTTTTGTTAATTTGTGAATGAGATTTTTTTTGGCCATTATTTTAAATGCTTAAAGCTGATATGTAGAAAGGCAGATTGATTTTTTAAAATTCATCTTATAGCTGGCCATTTAAAAATTGTAAGTATTAAGTATTTTTTCCAGAGCCCTTTCTTTCCTATTTTTAAAAAATTGCTTCCAAGATTATCAAAATAATCCTAGCTGAGTTCTGGAGATGGGGAGACAGGGGGGAGAGGCGTCAGTGCTGGCTCCTATCAGTACCCCTAGCTGTTTAGTGGCTGCCCTGGACTAGATAAGCAGGAAGAGCCCAGGGTGGGCCAGGGAAGGCTCTGAAGGAGCACAGAAACCACGTCCTGTTGCCTTTACGGTAAAGCCCTGTGGGCCTGACAGGCAGATGCCACTTGACCGGCCAAGTCTGATGGAAGGTTAGTGACTGCTGAGTGCATTGTGTCAACAAGAATTGAGATTTCATCTTGGTGGGAAAGGCCTGTCTGCCGTGGGCACAGCAGGGAAGCTGGTACCTGTTTTCCAGTCTTGGGGCTGGAAAGAGCAGACTCTGGAGTCAGACACAGCTGAGTTTGAATCCCTCCTCTGTTGTTTACTGGCCGTCTTTAGTCAAGTTACATGACCTCTTTGAGCTCCAGTTTTCTTGTCTCTCCAAATGAGGAAAGTAAGGCCTGCTGCCTAGAGTTTTAATCAGGATAAATACTTTATATATATATATAATGCCAGGAACAGTGACAGGCTCATTAGTATTGCACAATAAAACATTGGTTATCATCCCTTCTTAGTTCAGTATTCAACAAGACCTCTTGGGGGAAAACTGTTTCCTAATATGTATGTGATGCAAGTAGAAAAAGAAAATCAGTGTCTTGCCTTTCTCTGGCTGTATTTTTATGCCTTTACGTCATTTACCTCTTTTCTCCTCTCCTTTCCTCTTTCGTCTTCTCCACCAAAAGAGCCTGAGACTTTCCCATGCTACCCAGCACACTAGATTAAAATTGCTTTTAAGGTTGGCCCATCGCCGTGAAATGACAGTGATATAAAAAATAGTTGTACACTTCCCAGATGTGATTGTATTTAATTTGTGCACATGCGTGCACAGGCACACACACACACACACCCCCAGGGTACCTCCCATTTTCTGAGGGAGAAGTAGCACCTTTTGGTTTTCATTCACTGAGAGTCATAGCTAAGTCTCTTAAGCAGACTCTTGCCTGGCTTCGTGCACGATTTTTTATTGATTTCTGATTTGTGGCAAGGAAATTCTCTTCTATTATAAGAGGTGAAATGGAGACAGACATTCTATTGAGATATGATGTTATCATATTTTGAGTTGGAAGAAACCTTAAGAGAGCATGTCATTATACATTTTTATAAGTGAGAAACTGAAGCCCAGAGAGGTTAAGTGATTTGATCAAAGTCACACAGTGGCATAATTTGGACAAGAGCCTAGGTCTTCTGTCTTCTTGTACACACAGATAAAAAGATAGCTGGGTAGGGAGGGCAGAGGACTTTCCTCACTTGAGTTCTGGTGCCTTGGCAGAGTTCTCAGTGCTCACCTGCCTTTAGCTTATGTCCATGTGGCCTTTCCAGCGAAGGTCATTCTGTCCTGATAGACTGGGTTTCTAATCAGCAGGAAGTTCTAGACGTACTCATGTTTCCCAGAGCTTTTCTGCTGACCTGCTGACACTTTGTAAATGAGTCCTAACAAATTATTGGCTGGAAAATCCTTATTGTTATAGTTGCCCTCGAGTTCCATATGTGTGGGGTGCTGTCTAAGGCTGTAGAAGGCTAGGTCTGAACAAAGATAGGGTGACAGTCCCTGGTGCTGAACCTGCCCTCATGCCATGGTGTTCCCACCTTAGTTTTGGAGTCAGACAGACCTGAGTTCAAATTCCGCCTTCATCAATTACTAGCTTTGTGACCTTGGGCAAGAAACTTTACTTTTTTAGTTCTCATTTTCTTTATCTGTATATAAGGTTAGAATTTATTTTAGGGTTTTTGTTTTAGAATTGTGTGAGATAATTGCCTCATCTATTCCTAAAATATTGATTGCATGCTCTATGCTGGGACCTTGGTAGATGATTACTAGG
Organism: Equus asinus; assembly: GCF_041296235.1. Lineage (NCBI taxonomy): Eukaryota > Metazoa > Chordata > Mammalia > Perissodactyla > Equidae > Equus > Equus asinus. Next base: position 82,074,348 of record NC_091801.1, on the reverse strand, counting down.
GACTCAGCAGTGGAAACCAGGGCTCAGCCTGCTTCACAGAGCTTGTGTTCCAGGATAATGCCGGGAAGAGACTACGTGTGCAGTGGAGTTTTAGTAAATGTCCACTCTTTTCCTAATCTTCGTTGGTTGTGTATATCTTCCTACTAATATATGAACAATTTTTTATGATTGCAGTAAATCTGTTGTAATTTAAAATGTGTGAATGTAACCAAAAATAGGTGAAAAAACTGAATTGACTTCTATTCTCACTTCAGTGGAATTTGTTTTGAGTTTTGAAGAAGTCGTTTCATTCCAATAGAATTAGGTCCCCATGTCTTTTTCCGTCATGTTAAATGGTGTATAAAGTGGGTAGATTTCTGACTTCAGTGTTGGTAGTTAGGTAAGCCCAGCTTCTTCTTGTGATTGTCTTTGATGACTTGTATGTGATGTATCACAAACTATGTGCATATTACACATTAGAAAGGAGGAAACCTTGGAGGCTTGACTTTTCTCGCACAGTAATTTCCTTTTCTACCTTATAAATAATTTTAGTAGGAAACATGAGCAATTATATCATTGCTTCTTGATAATTGGCAAATGGCTAGACTGCATTTTCACTAGCGGTTACGCCTGCCAGGCCTCTCTGGGGGTCTCAGTAAACACTTGCTGATGGAATGGGTTGAATCGCACACTATTTTTAATGCCTCAGTCAGAGTATTAGTGAGGGGTCTCCCCAGCCTGGGGCTCTCTTTAGGCACTAGTATACATGGAGTTAACCTCTGTAAACCTTTCCTTCAACTGCAAGAAGCTCTTTAAGATACAGCAATTGAAAATCACGCCAGCTTGGGACAATTAGGAAAAAAGAAAAAGAAAAAGGATTTGGAGTAGAAAAGAAGAAAGGCAGAAGGACAGCTAGCATGGAGGCTTTCACAGTGGAGCCTGGGGAGAGAGGGGTACATTGGTGGGAGGGAGGCCCGGGTACTGGAGCCCCACTCCTCTGTCTGCTCCGGGGTCCCAGCCACACAGTGTTGAGAGTGGCTGAGGGCGGCTCCCCTGCCTCGAAGTTACCTTGGGGAGAACCTTGAGAGCTGGAGGTGAGGTGTGAGAAATCCTCACCCAGTATTGTTATTGAGTAGTGAAATGTGGTTCACAATGCCTTTTCTATTTCATATGTCTTCGTTTGTCCTTCATCTCAGGATCTGAGAAGCAGGAACCGTAACTGAGAGAAAATCAGAAAGACATTGAACATGAAGGAGAGGACAGATACAGTGATACAGGGAGCTGGAATTTTAAAAATCATTATATTGAGGTCATATTGGCTTGTAACAGTGTATAAATTTCAAGTGTGCATTATTATATTTCAGTTTACGTATAGACTTTGTTCGCTACCAGTAGTCTAGTTTTTACCCCATACGGTACATCTGCCCTCAGAGAGCTAGAATTTTTGCAACAGAGTAAAATGAAGTTATAACTAGTGCTTTAGAGCTGCAGGTGTGAGAGATTCTAAAAATGTTTTAGAGGACAAGAGGCGATCAGTGAAAACGAATAGCAAAGTATCCACTGATATTTTGCCATGTTGTAAAATATCTAGCTCTTGTGTTTGTATTATTTGAGTGAATGCAGACATACTTATGGGGCATTCGTAGGTTCACTCAGTCTCACCGCCCTCCTTTGCACTGATAAGGGACAGACTTTCTCGAGCAGATTCTCCCCGCTCAGGCCCCGGTGCTTGGGGAGGCACAGCTGCAGGTCACTGAGTCCCGGTGGTACAGCCTCATGCTATGACAGAAACATCTGCACTCTTCTTTTCTGACTGAGGGTCCTCCTTTATACCCTACAGTATAAGAATGCTGGAGTGATCGAGTTAGAAGCCTGTGTCAAAGCCGTACGTGTCCTCGCCATTCAGAAGCGGAGCATGGAAGCTTCAGAATTTCTCCAGAATGCAGTTTATATTAATCTTCGCCAGGTGGGTGTGTGTCCTCAGAGCATGGCACGGTACAAACTCTGGACCCAGAACTTGATATCCTAATTAATGTGGTTATTTGTTTTGCTTCTTTAAACCGGGGTATTTCACTTTGAAAATTCAAAAAATTGCTATCCTTTCAATTTTTTTTTTTTCTGATTGGAGAAACACCTTTGCCTCTTACCAGCTTTGTGACCTTGAACAAGCTTTAGGCCTCTCTCCTTACTTTTGTCACTTGTGATGTGATTGTCATTTGTAACCCTGTCCAGATTGTTAGGTTTATAAAACATAAAGTCTGTGAAAATACTTCGTATAGTTTCTTTTGTACAGTCGGCATTCCACAAATACTACTTAAATCTGAATCTGGCTGTGTTTTTAGTTAAACAAAACCATTAGAAGATTTAGTTGTGGGTTGCTAATGCAAAATCCAAAAGTTGATAGTCTGGACAGATTTTAGACATTTAGCCAGTCTAGCTTGGGTTTTTATGCATAGGGCAACCAAGACTCAAAAGTTTAGCAGTTTGTGCTGGTGGGAATGCAAACTGGTGCAGCCACTATGGAAAACAGTATGGAGATTCCTCAAAAAACTAAAAATAGAACTACCATACCATCCAGCCATCCCACTACTGGGTATTTATCCAAAGAGCCTGAAGTCAGCAATCCCAAAAGTCCTGTGCACCCCAATGTTTATTGCAGCACTCTTTACAATAGCCAAGACGTGGAAGCAACCTAAGTGCCCATCAACAGATGAATGGATAAAGAAGATGTGGTACATATATACAATGGAATAGTACTCAGCTGCAAAACAGAACAAAATCATTCCATTTGCAATAACATGGATGGACCTTGAGAGAATTATGTTAAGTGAAATAAGCCAGCGAGAGAAAGATAATCTGTGTATGACTCCACTCATATGAGGAATTTAAAACTATGGACCAAGAACAGTTTAGTGGATACCAGAGGAAAGGTGGGGTGGGGGGTGGGCACAAAGGGTGAAGTGGTGCACCTACAACATGACTGACAAACATTAATGTACAATTGAAATTTCACAAGATTGTAACCTATCAATAACTCAATAAAAAAAAAAAAAGTTTAGCAGTTTGCTTAGGGACCCAAGACTAGGATTAGAATATAGATTACTGTAATTCAACAGATCTTTATTGAGCATGGCATTGTGCTAGGAGTGGGGGAAAGAGAGGTGAAGAAGGCGGATTCTGCCCTCATTGAGCTGACCATTTCATGGCAGAGATAGACATTCAACAGTGGGCTAAATGAAAAAATGGGGGAGGTTCAGGGTGACATGGGAGCAAGTGGGAAAAGGGTTTACCCTAATTCGGTGGTGGTGTAGGGTGTGGGGGTCAGGGATTGTCTCTGAGGCAGTGAGGTTAGAGCTGGGATGTGAAGGATGCATAGCAGATAGCTGAGAGAGGAGGAGGTGGGAACAGCATTCCAGGAACGTGGCTCAGCAAGGGTGAAAGTCTGAAACATATCACCGAGAAGGAATGAACAAAGTGAGAGATGGGGCTGGAGACAGCCTAGGGGTGGGGCGTGGTGACAGGCCCTGAGTCAGAGCAGGAGGCTTGCTCGGCCAGGTGAGAGTTTGGAGTTTATTCTAAGAACAGTGGGGTTTACAAGAAAGGGCTTAAAAGCACGGGAATGACATGACCCATTTGTCTTTAGGCCGGTGAGACCCGGTTTGGAGACGCTTGATGAGTCCGGGTGAGCGATATTGATGGCTTCCACTTGAGAGGGGTGACCGTCAGTGGAAAAAAGTGAACAGATGGAACGCATGTTTTGGTAGTAAAAAGGAAAGGATTAATGAGTGGGTGTGAGGGTCAGATGGAATCACGCCCAGGTTTCTGGCTCGATCAATTAGGTGAACCACGGTCGTGCTGTGCGCTGAGAAGGCAAAGCTGCGGAGGGAGTTTTGGAGGAAAAGATGATAAATTCGGTTGTGGATAGAATAAAAAGACTGTTCGATGTGTGGGTTTTGGGGCCTCAAGTGACAGAGAGAGTAGTGGGTGGAGGAGAGGGCAGAGAGACTTTAAGTCATTTTGTATTTCAAATATATGAAAAAGTGTGAATAAGATACTCATGCCTGTGCCATTCAGATTGAACACATTAACATTTTGCTGTATTGACTGCAGAGATTCTTAGCTTTTTAAATAGAAGTAAAATAACTTAAATAGAAACAAAATAATAGAGTGAGCGTCTTAGAGTTGGTGTGTATTCTGGTACATATTTTGATACTTCATATTTATACACATAATGTATAAAAAGAGAAATATTTCAGCACCATAGTTAAGCACGGGGACTCTGGAAACGCACTGGCCGGGGTTTGAATCTGGCTTCACCCCCTCGGGCAAGTTCTTTAGCCTCTCTGTGCCTGAGTTCCCTCTTCTGTGAAGTGTTTTTACTGCCCTCAGGCCCCTCATCGCAGCTCATTTCCTAGATTAGACATGGAGAGGGAGGCTGCTAAAGGGCGAAGAAAGTGGCACCTGTCGGCCTAACACTGAGGGGGAAGCAAAAGCAGAACAAAGCCTGTAAACCAGTATGAACAAATAAACCAAAGAAGGAAAAAATCCCGCAATGTTTTCAGCCATTTAGTGTAAGGGAAACAACACCACAGAGACTCAAAGCTATTGAGTGCGTCAGCATCTCGGGTGCGAATGTGTCATCAGAAAAGTGTGTTAAGGCAAGGTCATTGTCTTGGTTTACGTGGATGTAAAGATGGGTGGGAGACGCAAACCCCGCTACTTCACCATGGAAGCGTTGGTTATGAGGGAAACTGACCAAGGGAGGAAAGCGTCCTCCGTGGGGCTGGGGAATAAAGAACACGATCTCTGGGTGAACCTACTGAGTGGTGAGCGCTGAGCCAGGCAGTGGGTTTCCAGGGATGACCAGGGTGTGATCCCTGCCTCTGAGGCTGCTGGTCTGATGGCCAGGCCTGGGCACTTACAGTCCTAGGGGGATGAGTCAGGATATGGCCCACGAAAGGTACCGAGCTGAGGGTGTGAGGAAGTCTCCCCAGAGGAGGTTCTCTCTGCAGAGAGTGAGAGTGATCCACCGAAAGGGGCTGAGGAGCCTTTGAGCGGGGGGCCAGGTGCAGATGCGTGAGTGGGTGCTAGCACGGCATGCCCCCTTCAGTGGCCTGAGCGATTTCGTTCCTGAGGGACAGTGCTGGGAAGAGACGCTGAAAAGGCAGGCTGGGCTCATACCCTGTTGTAGGTCAGGAGAAGTAAAGAAATGTGGACCTCAGGTAGGCAAGAGAGGGCCCTCTGGAATTCTTGCTGGGGAGTGACATTTGAGTGGAGCAGAGACAGGTGTGCTTGGCCTCAAACCCCACCTTTGCCACACACTAGCTGTGCAACCTCGAGCGAAATCACTCGTCTCTCTAACTCTTGATATGCCCATCTGTGAAATGAGAGACTAGCAAGCTCATACGGTGATGGATGGTCTGTTTAGATTAGACGCTCTGTCCAGGACTGTCTTGGTGTCTGCCCTGTAAAGTCACGCAGCAGCTGTTGTTATAATCAGATCGGAGGGCTGAGAGGGACGTCTTTAGTGACGTACTGGACGGTGGGTTATGTTTTAAAACGGACACTTAGAAGGGCTGAAGCTGCTCACCCCAGACAGTTTGCTTGGGGGGTGGCATGTGTGGGGAGGACCTTGGCAGGACCCGGAGTCTTTAGACTTGCTTACCTTTGCAAGCTAATGTTGAAAATTTGGGCTTGCTGCAGAGCCGTTTGTACAGGTGGGCATTTAAATGCACAGATTCTGTAGAATGAAATGTCTTCTCTTAAACCGTGTGGGAGCTTGCTGCTGTTTGGCACCACCTCTGCTCTGTCTGCTCCGTGTTCCCGACAACACTAGGGGTCAGCAGAGACGCGTGGAGGGGTGACCAGCCGGCCCTGCTGCTGTGGCAGGCGCGGTGCCAACGGTGCTGTGCGGCCTTTTCAGTTTTCCCCGTCACGACCCTCTGCTTTAGTGGACTCGTCTCCGGGTTTGTTTGCCAGATGAGCAGACAGCAGAATAATGAGTTCTGGTGGGATTTTATAACAACAGTGGACAAGGGGGTCCGGTAGTTTTTTTGAACACGCTCTTGGTTCTTGATCAAGTGTGTTCCATGGTAGAGTCGATGAGTTGCATCTATTCCTGGGAATGACTTTGGCTAACGTGGAAATTTTGGAAGGAGCTGAGATGTGACTCTTGCAGATACCTCCTGCTTTAAGAAGCCCCGTGTGGACATGGACGCTGATAGCCCACGCATTTGGATTTAGGGGTCCTGGGGGGGGTTTCCACATGCTACGGAAGTCAAGGCGGAATTCCTCTTCTTTGTGCAGGAACATGATCGAGCTGTCTTTTCTTTCGTTGTTTATGATAATTGTGTGGCATCAACAAATGGCAGCACACATTTCATTTAATGACTGGCCACCTATAAATTTGTGTATTGGATGTGTGGATTTCACAGGTGAGGTAGAAGTGAGAGAGAGGAGCATGACCTTTGACACCCCAGGTTTAGGTTTCTCTCCCCGTTTGCTCACTGTGTGACCCTGGTCTAGTATGGAACCTTCCTTAGCCTGTTTGTGCGTCTGTAAAGTGGGAATGGTGATATTCACTTCTTCCTAGAGTTGCTTTAAGTTGTAAATAATATTATAATGCCTGTAAAATGCTTACCATACTGCTCGGCACAATGGAAGTGTTCAGTATATGTGTCTGCCCCACTGGTCATGTGTCCAGGCGACAAAGGCAGCTCATGTTTGTTGAGCACCCGCCACAGACACTTTCTGAGGTTGTGAATTTGGTTATGTCCTTTACTTCCTATAACCCTGTCTGCTAAGTGCGGTTATCTCTGTTTACAGAGGAGGAGCTTCAGGCTAAAGAAGGGCTATATAGTTTGTTCAAAGTCGGACCATAATTTCAGAGGTGAAGGGGCCTCTGGAAGGTGTGCTCGTTCGTGCTTTCCTTTGCTCACACGGTCCTTGCCCAAGGCTAGGCCCGATGTCAGCTGTCTGCTAGCCCTAGAATAGCCAGTGGGCAACAGGACAGACGCGGTCCTGTGCTGCTTGGGCTTACTGTCTGGAGGGGGAAGCAGGTACCAAGCAGATACACATAAAAATAAAGGATTGCAAACTGCCATCAGTTCTATAAAGGGAAGGAACATGCCTTGCCATGCAGAACTGCTCTGGTGGTGTTAACTCCGTGAAATATGTTCTGTTACCACGCGAAGAAGACAGAAGGCAAAGCGTCTCCGTTATCGGATAAACTGAAGCTCATTGATAGGACCTACTTCTAATTAGGCAGCCTGCTTGTTGCCAGCACTTCACTGGGTGTTGACAGATATCGGCCATAATCATCATGACAGCTTTGCTAAGTAGTTTCTTGTGCCCAGTTTTAGACATGAGGAAATTGAGGACACGGTTTGCTGTGTGCCCAGGATTACCTTGTAAATACCATCACTGATCTTTAAGCCTAGTTTGTTATGACTCTAAAATCCAAGCTCTGTCAACTACATCATGTAGCTTCCCCAAAACAACCCAAATGACTGAAATTAATTTTCTTAATTAGTAGAAAATGGTAAGTGGCAATAAGAGAAAGTGGTAGTAAGGAATTGTTTGAAAAGCTAGAAGAAAGCCCACTACCTTACCAGATAGGAGCCCGTACTGCAGGGTCAGCGTATACTTTACCCAACACCCTCTGCTTCCTGTAGACCTAATGTTCGCGAACGATCCCAAGCCATTTAAGAAGATTTTGGCTCATGATCCTATTGACTAGAACCTGCGAACTCTGTCCCTGGTTAATTTTCTCTTCAAAGCTATTTAAATTTTATGCAGGCTACTCTGTTCAGATGTAAGAATAGCCTCTTTAAACTTCTTGATGCAGTTTCTTAATGAAGCTGTTGCTAAGGAAACCTAGCAAAAGCCTGGTAGATATGCACATAATAATTGTAACCTCAGAACTTTATGTCATTTTAAGCTTAAAATCAGAGCGATGAGGAGATTCAGGGAAGGCTTTTTAAGATAGAAGGGGGAAAGTGTAAGGATGCAGCATAGATAGGACCGAAGCATTTCAGTCCTGGCCAGCGGGGCACCTGGCTTTCAGGATGGCATGTGGATGATTCATAGTTCTCACACAGAAAGAAACGGTTGGATGGGGACGGAGGAAAGTCAGGTTTCTTACTGGAGAGGGTAAAAGAGAGAGGGAACTGAGAAATTTGTGTTTGAACAAGAGTTGGGGATATGGCATGATGCTCTTGTATATAGGAGAGAGGAGTTTTGTGGGACAGATACAAAAAAGAAATCTCTCTTGGTGAGAAGTCAAGCTGCAGAGAAACGAGCAAACTAGGCAGGCCTCTGCTGCCCAGCCCAACTTCAGATGAGATGCCGCCTGCAAAGCCTTGGGAGTCTGACTCAGGCCTTAAGCTGGAGCCCAGGACAGTGATGAAAGAGGGAGAGGCCAAATACCAGAGGAAAGGCCAGAGACTGGAGAACGAGCCCCAGGCGTGTGGTTGTTGCGTGAGGTGCTGACAGGGACGCTCAGTGATGAGAATGATGTTTCAGGATTTCCCACGTGCAGTTGACACAGATATTTAACTCATGGGCATTGTGACTCTTGTAGCTCATCATCTTTTTCTTTTTGCTTTAGCTGTCGGGAACCTTAGAGCCGAATCTGTACTCTACCTTGAATAATTACATCTACTTCATGGCGTGCATTTTTGTGATTTACCCTTCCTCTGGTTTCATTTAACCAATCCTCATTTTCTCTTCACTCTCATTTTTGTCTTTTGTTGTTGTTGTTAAATTGTGTTTAAAAAGTTGATTTAGATCCTTTTTTAGAATGAGGCAGAATATAAATAAATGTGTAAACAGAGCATACCAGAGACACTTATTGCTTTTAGAAATTCTAAGCTATTTACTCTGGTAGTTACTTAAAAACAGAACTGAATATTAAAGTGATGCATTTTTAATAAGCAAGTTTGGTAATGCATGCAGATTCTAGAGCAGGGACTGTCTCTTACTCATCTTTATAGTCACTGTGCCAAGCACAACACTCGTCAGAGACCAGGCACTGATTAATGTTGGTTGGATGAATGAAGTGGAGACAGCTGTGATGAATGCCTCATGTTGCAGCTCTTGTGAGTGTTGGCAACACTCCTCTGAGTGACGATGACAGCAGTGACTGTTTGTGGACGTGCATGGCATTGTACCTAGAGATTTACGCCCATTTTTGCATTTAATCCTTGTGAGGAATCATTTTATATTTTTAATGTATAATACACTTTAGTTTTATTTTGGAAGATCTCAAACCTTTGGAAAAGTTGCAAGAGTAATACAATGAACACTTGTATACCCTTCACCTAAAGGATAGTATTTGTCCTTCTGTGTCTGGCTTATTCACTTAGAGTAATGTTTTCAAGGTTCATCCATGTTGTAGCATGAATCAGTACTTCATTCTTTATAGGTTTAGTTTTTACATTTAGTTCTGTGATCCATTTTGAGTTGATTTTTGTTTATCATATGCAGTAAGGGTCCAAATTCGTTCTTTTGCGTGTGGATATCCAGTTTCCCAGCACTATTTGTTGAATAGGCTATTCTTTTCCCATTGAATGATCTTGGCACCCTTGTGGAAAATTGACTGTAAATGTAAATTTTTTTTTTGATTTTTAATTCTATCCCATTGATTTATATATCCGTACTTATGCCGGTACCACACTGACTTGACTAATATAGCTTTGTTGTAAATTTTGAAGTTGGGAAGTGTGAGTCTTCCAGCTTTGCTCTTCTTTTTCAAGATTGTTTTGGCTATTCTGGGTCTCTTGCACTTCCATATGAATTTTGGGATCAGCTTGTCAATTTCTCCAAAGAAGCCAGCTGGGATTTTGATAGGGAGTGTGTTGAATCTGGAGATCACTTTGGGGAGCTTTTTTTTTTTTTTGTTAAGATTTTATTTTTCCTTTTTCTCCCCAAACTCCCCCGGGACATAGTTGTGTATTTTTAGTTGTGGGTCCTTCCAGTTGTGGCATGTAGGGTGCCGCCTCAGCATGGGTTGATGAGCAGTGCCATGTGCGCCTAGGATCCAAACCAGCGAGACCCTGGGCCGCCCAAGCGGAGCACGCGAACTTAACCACTCGGCCATGGGGCTGGCCCCATGGAGTTTTGACATCTTAATATTGTCTTCTATTCCATGAACATGAGATGTCTTCCATATATGTAGGTCTTTTAAAATTTCTTTCAATAATATTTTGTAGTTTTCAGTGCATATCTTATACATTTTTATTAAATTTCTCTCTCATTATTTTATTCTTTTTAATGCTACTAAATAGAAAGGCTGAGCTTCTTGAGAGCATGACTATGTATCATTTATCTGTATATTTCTAGGATTTTATGCATAATACCAGATATATATTTGTTAAATGACTCTATTCACAACTGTCCTCCCAACCCCCAATTTTATAATTAAGAAACTGAGACTTAGATTAAGCTACTTGAAAATGTGTGTTAAAGTGGGAAATCAGACCCTTGGTGGGGCACTGTGCAGATGACCTTGAGAGCTTATTCAAGATGGCTTCATCTTAATTTCTTTAAAAAAATCATTTGAATGTGTTTAGTCAGATGCTTTAAGAAGACGCCCTTTTGGTGCATAGCATAGGTAGGGCTGTCAGTTTCAAAATAGTAAGAGTGTTGTACTCGAAAACTAATTTGTGTTAATCTTTGAAGAGATTTATGTTTAGGGAGCTTTGACTACATAACAACTGTCTTTATTAAATGACTGTGACTGTAAATGATCAAACAACATTTATGAGAATAAGAGCACTTTCCCCCTTGATAGTTTTGGTTGGCTCAGCTGTCACTGAAGCCACCACTTGACATTATCTGTTGTGTTCATAGTGACATGCTAAAATGCGCTGACTAAATATTTTGCTAGTAGTCTGTTGAAACAGAGCCATAGGCACTGTTTTAAGGTTCCTTGAATGGAATATATTCTTATTGATAGCTACCACTTACTGAGTGCTTACCACATCATGGGAACTGTTCCCAGCCTTTTGTGTATATAATTTCTCATAAAACCTCACAAACATCTCTATTATTCCTACTTTACAGCTGAGGAAAGTGAGATTAGGTCTTTTCTCTTTTTGGAGGAGTTCATTGTCAATGGATGGAAGTCATAAGGAAAACGATTTTGGTTCATCCTATGAAAACAGTTTTCTGAGAGTCAGCATTGGATCACTGAAGTGACGGTCAAGGAGGGTGATGATTGTGACCATTGTTTGGTTGAGATTTTTATGGTACAGTATTCCCAGATGAGAGACCAGTGCTATACAAAATTAGCATCCTAGTCCAAGGATACAGCAAGCGTAAAGCTTGGTGGTGGGAGAGACTGTGGCTGCTCAGAGAACCTGAGGCACAGAGAGCTGGCCAGGGCAGGAGTGCATGAGATGCACTGGGGAGGTGGCAGGAAACAGACTTGCAGGCCTTGTAGGCTGTATCAGTCTCTCTTGGGCTTTATCCTAAGAGCAATGTACAGTCTTTGAAGGATTTTAAGTAGGTGAGTCACATGCTTTAAAAGATCACTCTTGTGCTTGTAGAATGCTTGGAAACATTTGGAAGTCTAGGCAAGAGGTGATGTGGTGACTTAGACTAGAGTGGCTATGAGGTGTAGCAGTCATGTGGGTTTTTAATCCCAGCTTTGCCACTCAGTAGCTGTGTGACTTCGGATGACTCACTTCAGGAAACTGAAACAACAGCATTTATCTAATCAATTGGGATGATAATGCACCTGCTTCCCAGGATTCTTGTGCAGATTCAACGAGATACTATATATACGATGTGTAGTGTGGTACCTGGCACAAAGTGAGTATCCAGTGAGTGTTAGTGAATAGCTATTAGGGAAGGTAAAATCGATAGGACTCGGTGACTGGTCAGACATAGGCTACAAGGGAGAGGAAGGCCCAGGGATGACTCTGAGCTCTGGGAGTGTGCCAGTGGATGCAAGGCGACATTGCTGCCTGACACAGGGAACCCTGGAGGAGGACAGCAGTGGGAGCAATACCGTGAGTTCAGCTTTGTGCAGGTGGAGTTTGAGGTGCCTTTGGAACATCCAAGTGAAGTGTCTCGAGCAAGCTGGATGCAGAGATGTGGAGCTCACCAAGGTCTCTTCCCAAGCTGTGCATTTTCATGTAATCTTTGATCTCTGAGGACCCCCAAGGTATTGATTGCTGAAAGTGAAGACATACTTATAATATGGATGAATACTATTATCATCTCTGTCATTAAAACTCACATTTCTTTATTCTTTTAAAAAATCTGTATTGAGGTCACCCTGGTTTATAGCATCATATAAATTTCAGGTGTGCATCATTATATTTTGACTTCTGTATAGACTGCATCGTGTTCACTACCAGAAGTCCAGTTGCCAGCTGTCACCATATATGTGTGCCCCTTTACCCCTTTGGCCCTCCCCCTCCACATTTCATTATTCTTTATTCATCACTTATTAAGTAATTAGATACTTACAGATTAAGTAATTAGATGCTTTATTGAGTATTTACTTTGTATGGCCCTCTCTTGGACTCAGGTTCCACAATAAAGAGCCAGCAAATCCACCTTTTTTTCCAGGAAGGAGACACATTTAGTTGGTAATCTTCTGTAACTAGCTATACTTAGAATTTTAGTTTTTTGTTCTAATCGATTCTATTTTACATTGACCATTTCCTGACAAGAGAGGCATCTTATCTCATGTCACGTTTGCATTAGGTGCTTCTGAGAATTGCTGATTTCATCCACAGTGTAGGTGTTTTATTAAACTTGTAGATTGTTTTCTCATTATTCTAGCTTTGCCTCTTTGTTAATTTTTTATGCCGCTCTAAGGCTCTATCCTATTTGAGGCCTTAATTATTTTTTAATTAAGAAAATGTCTGTTAATAGTTAAAGAAGAAACAGAAAAATTTTAAATAATACATAGGTTTAGAAGATAACTAGTGTTCTTTCTGTTTTGGCAATATGGTGGTCTAGAAACTCTGAAAAGCCCTCTTTGCACAAGTTGCTTAAAAATGCTGATTAAGAGATAAAACCTATTTTCCCCGTTTTTCAAAATGCATAGCGAGAAAGTAAAGGGAAATCCTCAGAGGCCAAAACAACCAGAAGACAGGAATTCTGGAAGGTAAGGGAGCCTCGGAAGCTGGCACACGCCTCCTGGTTCTGACAACACAGTTGTAACTGCACAGGTGGGAGGGCTAGGAGGTGAGCCTTAGGCCTGTCCACACTGGGAGCTGGATGGCAACCCATTTGGAAAGCCAAGACGCCCCAAAGGAGCCGTGTTTAGTAAAAGGGTGAACAAGAAAAAATCTTACGCCTCAAAACAAGAAAATAAGGAAATTCTTAATCTTGTTGGAAGGAAAGAAAACCATCCCAACTGAGGGATTTATTTAAAGTTGTCCTAACATGAGAGTGACCACAAACTCCTGGCAGAAAAATTTAAATCCTCCTGGAATGAGAAGTTATGTTTTGAATGAATCAATGAGCATTCAATATGAAAAAGGCCCGCGGAGGCTTCCGGATCAAGATGGCAGACCCAAAACTCACCAGTCTTTCCTCTCCCAAGGTCTCATTTAAATATCCTGAACGATTTTTAAAGCAAAGAAGCCATAATCATAAATATATCTGTTGAGATTACAATGTGCTAGAAATTCAGAGGTGAGTATACAACAGTCTCCTCTTTTTTTTTTTCATTGAGTTCATAATAGTTTACATCAATGTGAGATTTCACTTGTACCTTATTTCTTGACTGTCACCACATAAGTGCTCCCCTTCACCCCCTGTGCCCTCCCACCCCCTTCCCCTGGTCACCACTGAACTGTTTTCTTTGTCCCAGTACTTGTTTATATTCCACATATGAGTGAAATCATCTGGTGTTTGTCTTTCTCAGACTGGCTTATTTCGCTTAGCATAATTCCCTCTAGGTCCTTCCATGTTGTTGCAAATGGAATGAATTTGTCCTTTTTTCTCGCTGAGTAGTATTCCATTGTATATATACACACCACATCTTCTTTATCCAATCATCGGTCGATGGGCCAACAGTCTCCTCTTTTATTAAGCTTGCCTTGTATTTGTGGAGACAAATCTGTGGTGTTTCCTGAGCTTAGTGGAGGGAGGCATTAGTCTATTGCAGTCAGGCAGGAGAGGACATGAAGAAAGCAGTGATGAGTGGGTGATATTTTAGCTGTGTATGGTCTATTTAGTTGGTGTTTTTTTCCATTTTTCCAGATTCTCTCTCTCTCTTTTTAAATTATTTTATTGAGATCACATTGGTTTATAACATGTAAATTTCAGGTACACATCATTATATTTTGGCTTCTGTATAGACTGCATGGTATTCACCACAAGTTGGCTTTTAATTTCAGGCTCCATGAATTGTCATTGGAGGGAATAGATTTTATGGAGGATAGACTTAAAGAACCTCAGGACTCCTCAGAATGGAAAGATGAACGTCAAAAAACATGTAGTCAGTTTGTGGAGTCATAGAGGTACACATAAACTTGCTCACTCACTAAGCCCAAAGATGGTAACAGTAGGCCGCGCTTCTTGAGGCCAGAGGAGTTGGTTTTTAAGGTCCTCCAAGAATGAATCCAAGGGAACTGGGAGATCAGGAGTCAGGCTTTGACTGTGCTCTGACTCCCACTTTTGGATGGTATGCTCCCCAAAGCTATTGACTGTGTATAAAGTTTCATCTCTTTCAATGCTTGTCAAGGTGTTGAGCACACGGTGGACTCACCTAGTAGTCTAGGCGCCTTGTAGGTACCTGCTAAGAGTGTGGAGCACAACTGCCTCTGCGTCATCCGTCTTTCCATCCGTCTTCTTCCTTGGCACTGGGAACACGGCAGAGTAATTCCTTATTGGCTTGTCTGTCTCCTCCACAACCTTGTAAATCATCGGGGGCCCAGGTCTTATTTAACTCTGTTTTTTTTTTCTTTCATCCTTCCCTTTGAATGCTTAAAACTGAAAGTGGATCCAATTACTTTAGCAGATACTTTTAAAAGAGAGGTCCTTGGCACACACCTTGTGACCCCTGCTTTGGGAGGTAGGGAAGAAAGTTACGTTCAGTCCGAACTTTTTGGACACATATATGTGGAAATTTTGTGTAATTTTGAATGTATATTTTCTCTCTGTATAATCATGGCTGGAAATAAATGTAGAGAGGAACAGAATGTGTTTTCCATACTTGACAGTGTATGGTCTCCGCAGTTTTCCGTCTTGCTTTTTCCCGTCGTCGCTGGAGTGCTATCGCCAGGCTGTCCCAAATTGTCTACCACTGCCTTGTTTTTCGCATCACTTGTGGCTGTGGTGTTTGAGAAGGCTGATGGCTGTTGAGGCATTTTCTGGAGCATCTCTGGCTGGCTAATTTGAGATTAGCCCCTGTGACTGCAAAGGCATTAATTAACAATTATATTTCCATTTCTTGAACACTCACTGGGAGTTTTAGGCCTATGCTATCTGTACACATTATTTCATTTAGTCTTCCCAGCAATCATAGTTAGATTTTATTATCCTCATCAATAAGGAGAGTACCAAAGCTAGTAATGTGCGGATTTGGGACTGGAACTCAGGTCCTTCTGATTCCTGTCAGTGTTCCCTCCCTATACCATTCTGCCAGATAGCCAGGGGACTCTTCCTCTGTCTTGAGTTTCTTGGTAATGTTACCACTTTCCTTCTTTTTAGTAGAAGAAAATAAGTCTAAACTTACTTTCGACTTAGAACTAGAATGATGAATTAACATTTGACTTCCCCAGAGAGTCCATCTTGTGAGTAGAGCTACTCGAGTAGACTTTGAGCCACTTCCCTTGGAACTTCGTGGAAATGTCTGGGCCCTGGCTGGGCTCAACCTTCGTGACCTTGCAGCCACCTGAAAAATTAGAGCCAAAGACGTGCTGATTGATACTCCCTAAGAGAGCAGCAGGTTGGAATGAATTTGGGATTTGATTTTGTTTCTGAGTTTTATGAGGATCTTGGCCTAGAATTTTTCCTGGGACCGTTTTCTAGTCCCCAGATTCCTGGCTGTGGGTATCTGTGCTCACCTAACATGGGCTTGGTCCTGAGGCCCACAGGGCCTGCGGCTGGTGAGGAGCTTTTTAGTCAAGTGTCTGCCTGGGGCTCTGAAGCCATTGTGCCCAAGCATTTCCATTAAGAGGATCTTTTAGGGCTTGAAGTGATTGCAATTCCACTTGTAATATAGTATTTATCATTTGGCTTGTCATTACATTCAAATGCTTTAAGACAATGAAAGAGTATGTCACTGGTCAGCGTATTACAACCTTTCATCTTCAGTAGGGTCTATGAAGCAGTCAGTGGGAACTCTGAGGGACTGGAGGCCAGGGCTGGTGCTCTTGGCCTGGCTGTCACCTTTCTTTAGATGGCAGCCTCACTGAGGGCACTGGCTGAGATCACTATTTGTGTTTTCTTCCCCAAGCTCTTCTATCATATTTAGCCCACAGGGGTGCAGTTGAAGGTCTGGGAGTGTCCAGGTTTGTGATGAAGGCATCAAGCACTCCCGCCTCTCCTGAGCAGATCTCCTCAGTCCTCTGCCCATGGCTGGCGTCTCGCTGCACGGGAATCCCTCTGCACCTGAGCTGTCCGCTCCTGCAAAGCAGAGGCTGCGTCCTCCTCAAATCCCAACATCCACGGATCCTAGACCTAGACAGAAAGCCTGTAGAAGAAAACATAGGCGAATATGTTTGCAACCTCGGGGTAGGCACAGGTTTCTTAGGCAAGGTTGTAGAGAGCGTTAACCATAGAAGAAAAAATTGGTAAATTGAGCTACTTCACAATTTTTGCTTATCAAAAGACTCCCTTAGGAAAATAAATGAGCAGCAGAGTGGGGGAAAATATTTTCAAAGCATATATGACTAAAGATTTACATTCAGAATATATAAAGAACTCCTACAACTCAATAATAAGACAAATGAAGTAGTTTAAAAAACGATCAGAAAATTTGAACAAACGCTTTGCAAAGGAAGATACACAAGTGGCCAGTAATCATGTGAAAAAATGTTCCATATCATTAGTTATCAGGGAAATGCAAATTAAAGCCGCCAGAATGGCTAAAACGAAAAAGACTGATAACATCAAAGGTGAGCATGTGGCCCAGCAGTAATTCTCATACATTGTTGGTGTGAGTGTAAAATGGTGGTACTGCTTTACAGAAGGTCTGCAGTCCTCTGGGCCGGGGCGGGAGTGGGCAGAGATTAAGCATGAACACGTATAATGTAGGAGAAGAGAGAAATGACATGATAGAGTGCAGAGTGGCTATGAGAATTTAGAGAAAGAAGCGGCAACTTACAGTGAAGGGCATCAGGACTAACTTGGCGAGGTGGCCTTGGAATGGATCTTTGCAGGATCGGCCCTGGAGCTATGGGGTGGGAAGAGGAGCCCTAAGGAGAGAGATGACAAACTTGGAGCTGAAGGGGGAAGACACATGTATCCTGCCTACTTGTTTTTCCATTCTGCCTAGAATATCCTCGCATAGTTGATTCCTTTCTGTTCCCTATCTAAGGGAGAGTCTGCTCTCATAGTACATTTCATTGCACTTAGAGTAACAATTTTATTTCTTTGTTCACTTATTGCCATCGTCTCCCCCCGCCCCCCGCCCCGGTTCTAAGTGGGACTTAGAGGTCAGGAGCTTGTCTGTTACTAGCATGGAAGCCTCCTGAGGGCAGGAGTCCTGGCCTGGTTTGTTCTCTGCTATATCTCCAACCACAATATTGGTGGCCGCAGAGAAGGCATTCAATAAACACGTGTTGGTAGAAAGAGAAAACCAGTGAAGTAGAGTGGTTGCATTTGGCGAGGTCATAGGTAGGCAGTGGGGCCTAGAGTTACAAGGGCGCATTGGGGCGACCTCAACAGGTCCTGGTGTGTAGAAGGCATGTGGCCTCCATGGTGTAGTGCTGAAGGGTTTCTGAGTGTTCTGAGATGGAAGTGGTAGGCTCTGAACTGTGCTTCAAGAATATTGGTCTGGCAGATGCATGTGGATGGATTAGGGAAGGCAGAGAAAGGTGGTAAGTCTTCCAGGTGAGAGCTAATAAGGGCCCAAGTGAGGGCATGGCAGGAGCGTGGAGGAAAGGGATGGCTGGGAGGGACTGAAGAGCGCTGATTGGCAGGGCTTCCAAACTATGCTCTGTACTCACAGAACTGTCTGGGAAGCAGATTTATTGTCAAGGGCGGGAGAGGCAGAGAACTGCTTCCTCAAGTAGTGTAGCCTTGAGCAACAGGGTGGCTTCTGGCCATCCTTCCTCTCTAGAGGTAGCTGTGGGCGCCAAACAGTAAGCAGAGCCCCAACCCAAGCGCAGGTCTTGACTCTGACGCTCCTTGGTTGTGTGGTTTTGCACAGTCCATGGATACCTCTCTGAGCTTCCAGTTTCCCTCCTGTTCTAAACCTTGTTCTAAGACAAGTCTTAAAGTCTTGTCTAAGTTAGGTGTTGTTATAATTAACGATTCATATCTAGTTACATGGTTCTACATATTTTCTGCTTTGAGAAGTTTTGTGTTTGATGAAAGTCCCTGCCAAAATCCTAGTGTCTGGATGAACTGTTATTCCTTTTCTTTTCTTTTGCTAAGGACCTTAAAGTAGATGTCTTATGTGATATGTATCAGATACCTTTGTTCCAGAGAATATGGGCCTTCTTAGTAAAAGGGCAGGATGAGCTTGGAGAGATGGGGCTCGTCAAAGGTTGTGGAGCATCCGCGTAAAGCCGCCTCAGTGCTTTTCCTCGTACCGTCCTTCACCGTGCGGTAACTCGCCTCTCCTTCCCTGGGTCTTTCATCATGTCTTTGTTTTATGAAAAAGCTTTTTTTCATATGTTTCCTTTTTCATTTTTAAGTTTCTTTCAAAAGGTTTTCACTTTCTTTCTGTGCTTCAGCTTTCCGAAGAAGAGAAAATTCAGCGATACAGCATCCTCTCTGAGCTCTATGAGTTGATCGGCTTCCACCGCAAGTCGGCGTTCTTCAAGCGTGTGGCTGCTATGCAGTGCGTGGCCCCGAGCATCTCGGAGCCTGGGTGGAGGGCCTGCTACAAACTCCTCCTGGAGACGCTTCCCGGCTACAGTCTGTCCCTGGATCCAAAAGACTTCAACAAAGGTACTAAAAGCCTCTTGCTGGAACCAAAGTGTCGCTTTAATTCAGTTATCCGTGTGTTGTTTGAGCACTGCTCTACATGTCACGCACTGTAATTGGTGCTGGGGTTCAAAGATGACTGAAGCCCTGTCATGCACCTGGGTACTTATGATAACAAAATTACAGCCAAAAGTAGTAGTGCTTTGCTTGGGGGCTGGCATTCTTAAATCTTTATCAGTGCAAGTCGGAAATCTCCCCTGAGCTCATTGCCATGGTGTATCATCCACAAAACCTTAAATACCTAATGAATTTTACTTATCTTATGAAATCTAGCCAAGTTAGCAGAAATCAATCAAGCCAGAATAAATATCCTTGGGTGTATGTGTATACATATAGGTATGCATTTGGTGATAAATCCTTACTCTGAAATATTAATGCAGGCTAGTACATATTAAAAATAAAACTATAAATCCAATAACAAGTATACACAAATGTAATTCCCAGTATCAGGCAAAGTCTGACTAGCAGGAGAAAAAAAAGACTTTTGGCTACTGTTTTGGGTAGGAAATAATAGCCCTTTTCTCCAGTTCCCATCTAGAGTTCGTACAGGCATAGGCTTCTAGGAAAAGAGCTGAGGTGCCATCCAGGTTCTTGTCCCACAAGGGCAAAAATGGGCTGTCCTGCGTGTTGTTTGTATGGTCACATGTGTCAACTTAAAGACCTGTACTGACCTGAGATGCTCATGGTCTCAATGGCGAGTCCAGTTCTGCTTTTGGATAATTCTAATTATTAGCTCTCCCCCCACATTGAGTAAAAACATCACCTTCCTCCTCATTTCCCCTACTGGAATATCTCACGGCGCGTCTACTTTTCCTTTCGTGTCCGTTCATTCAGCAGTGGTTTTTTGCACCCTTGCCTGGTGTCACGGTGTGTTCTGTGAGCGAAGCAGAGGTAAAGAAGGCAGTTCCTGCCCTCTAAAATAAGAACACACAGGCAGTTTCTCGCATATGGTGACCCTCCAGGTGTTCGCAGAGAGCTCTCAGGTCCTTCCAGAGCCTTCCTCTGATCCATCTCCAGTTGCTGTGATAGTTCCTCATAAGTTACTCTCTCCAGACTTCCAACATTCCAACCTTCTTCCCAAAGCAACACTGATTTGATCGAGTCCGTCTCTGTTAAAGCACATTCTCAGCATGAATTCTGATTAGCTTAGAGCAGGGGTTGGCCAATTTTTTCTGTCAAGGGCCAGATAGTAAATATTTTAGGCTTTGGGGCCATGTGGTCTCTGTTGCAACTACCCGGCTCTGCTGCTGTGGTGTGAAAGCAGCCATAGACAACATGTAAGCCAGTAGAACTTTATTTCCTAAATAGTAGCTGGCCAGATTTGGCATGCAGACTGCAGTGTGCCATACCGCTGAGAGCATAGTGATATCTAAAATTTTTTTTGGCCAAAATTACTTAAAAATATTTTTTCAAAATGTTTTCCAAATTCATTTAGAAGAAAGGACCTGGGGTTTGGAAGAGCAAAGGGAGACTGAGTGAGCAGCATAGCAGATGGAGGGTCTTTGCAGGCGGCCTTTGGGAAGTGAAGGGGTGCTGGAATGGAACGTACTCATTCCTTCATTTCGCCTCCCACTCCTGTGGAGGGAAGAGACCTAAAGCTGGTGGGACGGGCTGACTCTGCGTCTGGCGAGAGCACTTCTGCTCTGGCCTGCGGTGCCCCGGTCTGTGTGGTAGGAAGAGCTGAGGCTCAGTGGATAGGCATGTGTGCTCAGGAGGGTTGCTAGGAATGGAGCAGCCCTGGAGTTTTGTCTTTAGGGCCTGAGTTGTCCTGCGTCTCTGCAGCCACAGCAGGGAGATTTGGCAGGCCCATTGCTAACTGGGCACACTGTATACTTTTCCATTTATGCAGCCTGAGCGCATGCCCTTTTTAAATTGGGCTCACGTAATGGAGCCTTTTCACGTGACCTTGTCAGGTCTCCTCCATCCTGTACCCTTGCTGTTGATTTTTTTATATTAAACATGGGACTTGACTTTTGTCTGTGTTGTGTATTATCAGTGATTGTGGTTCACTATGACTGTTAGTGGAGGAATTTTGAAACTAAATTCCGTCCCTGGCTTTTGTCTCAGCCACTGGCGATGGTCCAGCTGAAGAGGTCGAGGGTAGACTCTCTGGAAGGTCTCGCTCTTCAGCAGACATTTGTTGGTCCCTGCTTTGTGCTGGACACCACGCCGTGTGCTGAGGATAAACCACATATGAATTCGTTCACTGGCTACTCTCTACCAGCTCCTACTTCACCATCTTACCCAAACAGAAATCGTGACAGATTTTTCCCACCTGCCGTGTCATCTGCTCTTCCTGTCTGGAATTTCTTTTTTCTCTGTTTTCTCCAAAGAGATCGGATGGAAGCTAAGGTTTGCTGAGCACCTGTTTCATGGTTGGCACTTTTAGATGGGCAGTGAGTACTATATAAAGTACTACTGATGAAATCCTGTGATTTCAGTGCTGGTGTCTCTTTTACAGACAAGGAACCCCAGGGCGGTGGCAGAAAGGTACTTCCCCAGAGACTGTCCTGATTTCCACATGGCACCTCTTGGGGGCCTTTAACTGGTTTCTCAGGGCTGCTTCTACTCTCTTTGAATAGCTTTGCCCCAGCTGTGGTCACAGGAGTGTCTTTAGTGTCTGAAGCACCAAGACCACGTGGTGTTGGACAGAACGTTATCTTGGAGCCTGAGAACAACAGGGACTTGCAATCCAGAAATGAAAACCTTCCAGTGGGTCCTGTCACTGCTCATGGAGTGCCTGGGCCAGCCCTCTGCCTGAGCTGTCCCCGCTCCTGCTCTCTGTCCCTGGGCTCTGCGCCTGTCACCTCACAGTGCCGAGCCAGCTGCTTTCCCACGCTGGTCCAGGTCCAGCTCTTCAGTGGCAGGCCGGGGGAAGTGTGGAGTGAGGCCTGGGCATATGTGCTTGGAAAATTCTCACATGATTCTTAGAGAATGATCCAGCTTTGACCCTCTCCTTACAGATGGGGAAGTTGGGGTCCAGAAGGGCAAGGTGGGCTCCACTTAGTGTTGTTTCTGCTGGGAACACTCCTTGGTAATGGAGTCAAGAAGGGGGGAGCCTGAGAGTATGGCTCTAGGTCCAGGCTGACCAGGCGGGCAGAGGACAGTGAAGAAAGGAGAGGAAGGGTGTGATGTGTGATTAGGGAGTCACTGGATTTTGGGAGCCAAGGTCAGACTCTGGCAGGATGAGGGGTTTGGGATCCAGATAAGATTTGCCGCTGCGCTGGGCTGGTGTGTTTTGCAGGAAGCTGACCTGGGCTAGAGCTACAACGAGGACAGCAGTGAAGAGACCACGCAGGTTTTCAGGAGAGCTTGGCTCTTGGGTCCTCGCTGGCCTACGCTTACTTTATTCATATCCACGCAGTGCCAGCTTTCTGGGGAGTGGCTTCTGGGCTGAGGCTGTTTCTGAATTCCTGGCCTCTTTGTAGCCACTCTGGCGGTCTGGTTGTAAGCGCCTTTCTGCTTCTCAGAAGAGAGACATGGGAGACGAGAACAAGGCGTGTAAACTGAACAGTGCTTTTAGGAGTGTGTCGCAGCCATGGTTTGCTCTTAAAGGTGAGGAGCAGGGAACTAAAAGGTGACAGGAAGCTTGTTGGCCTCCCTTACATGCTCTTCTGAAATGGGGGGTGACTTCCCGTCCTGTTTCCTCTCAGCACATTAATAGGCAGAAGACGAGCAGCAGAGAAGGAGCACTTAGAGGTGTGCAGTCATCACCCGTCTGTGTGGACTGGGTGCACCCGGATGTGTAGGGGTGTCTGCAGTCAGCATACGGGTGTGCAGCACAGAGAGTGGACTTACTTCTATTTCCGTGTCACCTGTGCCTTGAAGAAGTGCTGTTTTTTTTTAATAGTAAGAGTTAATTTTACCATGTTCCTCCTACCACCACACTTTCCCCTGTGTGATTTTATTTTTTTGCTTTTTTTTTTCTGTGAGGAAGACTGGCCCTGAGCTAACATCTGTGCCAGTCTTCCTCTGCTTTATGTGAGATGCCTCCACAGCATGGCTTGACCTGTGGTGCTAGGTTCACGCCCAGGATCCGAACCTGCGAACCCCAGGACACCTAAGCGGAGTGCACGAACTTAACCACTATGCCACTTGGCTGGCCCCCTATTTTTTTTAAAGATAGATTTTTTTAAGAGCACTTTTAGGTTCACAGCAAAATTGAGTGTAAAGTACAGAGATTTCCCATATCCCCTTTGCCCCCGCACAGCCTCGCTCATTATCAACATCCCCACCAGAGTGATGCATTTGTTACAGTCGATGAACCTATACTGAACATGTGATCACCCAGAACCCATAATTTCCGTTCAGGTTCACTCTTGGTGTTGTGCATTCTGTGGGTTTGGACAAATGTATAATGACATGTACCCACATTATAGTGCCATACAGAGTATTTTCACTGCCCTAAAAGTCCCCAGTGCTCCATGCATTCATCCCTCCCCCACCCCCCACAACCCCTGACGACCATTGATCTTTTTACTGTCTGTTTGGTTCTGCCTTTCCCAGAATGTCATACAGTTTCAATAATAGTATGTCGCCTTTTCAGATTGCCTTCTTTCACTTAGTAATATGCATTTAAGGATCCTCAGTATCATTTCATGGCTTGATAGCTCATTTGTTTTTAGTGCTGAATAATATTCCATTGTCCAGATGGACCATAGTTTATTTATCCGTTCGTCCACTAAAGGATGTCTTGATTGTTTCCAAGTTTTGGCACTTATCAATAAAGCTGCCATAAATATCTGTGCGCAGGTTTTTGTGTGGATGTAAGTTTTAAGCTTCTTTGAGTAAATACCAGGGCATGCTATTGGTGGATCATGTGGTAAGAGTATGTTTAATTTTGTAAGAAACCACCAAACTGTCTTCCAAAGTGGTTGAACCATTCTGCATCCCCACCACAATGAATGAGAGTTCCTGTTGCTCCACATCCTTGTCAGCATTTGGTGTTGTCAGTGTTTTGGACTTTGGCCATTGTAATAAGTGTGTAGTGGTATCTCACTGTTGTTTTAATTTGCATTTCCCTCATGACATATGATGTTGAGCATCTTTACATATGCTTATTTGTCATTCTGTGTCTTCTTGGTGAGGTATCTGTTCAGGTCTTTTCCCCTTTTTTTAATTGAGTTGTTCATTTTCTTATTGTTAAGTTTTAAGAATTTTTTGTATATTTTGGATAATAGTCCTTTATCAGATACGTCTTTTGGAAATATTTTCTCTTAGTCTATGGCTTGTTTTATTCTCCTGACATTGTCTTTCACAGAGCAGAAGTTTTTAATTTTAATGAAGTCCAGTTTATTCGTTCTTTCTTTCATGGATTGTGCCTTTGGTGTTGTACCTAAAAAGTCATTGCCAAACCCAAGGTCATCTAGGTTTTGCCTATGTTATCTTCTAGGAGTTCTATAGTTTGCATGTTACATTTGTGTCTGTGATCTATGTTGAGGTAGCTTTTGTGAAAGGTGTAAGGTCTGTGTCTGGATGCACTTTTTTGCATGTGAATGTCCAGTTGTTCCAGCACCATTTGTTGAAAAGACTGTCTTTGCTCCATTGTGTTGCATTGGCTCCTTTGTCAAAGACCACTTGACTCTATTTAGGTGTGTCTGTTTCTGGGCTCTCTGTTCTGTTCCACTGATTATTAGTCTGTTCTTTTGCCAATACCCACTGATTTAATTTTTGTAGCTTTATAGTGAGTCTTGAAGTCAAGGATATTTTTATCTAGTAAAAAAAATTGTCCTCATTGGACATGAGAAAAAATTGATTGTTGTCAAAATGTGATTGTTCACATTTTCTTCAGTATTTCCAAGTATTTTAAGTGATGAACATAGAGCAGTTGCTATGCTAGGCAGGGTCCCTGCCTGAGGTTGTGGCCTGCACAAGGGTGCTGGCCACCGGCACAGTTGAGGGCCGAAACCCAGAGCCTGCTGTGCTTCCCCAGCTCTCTGCCCTGGCTCAGGGCTGGAGAAGTCCAGATGGAGGGCCCCTTTGTCTGTCTCATACACTGGTTCTTCTCTCAGCACACGCTGCTAAGCCTTGTGCCTGTGGGCTGTGCTTTCCCGGAGGGACATCTTTTCCTAAGCCACACCAAGGCTACCTGTGGCCTCATGGTGAATGGTTTCATATGTGTAGCGTCGTTTCTCACAGCTTGGTGAGTGGGTGCTGTGAACCCCCTGTGACACTTGAGGGAACAGAGGCTTGATGAGGTTAAATGTTGTTCCTAAGGTTGTGCAGCTCCTGAGAGGGTGGATGCCACAACCGACTAGCTGTGTGACCTTGGTCAAGTCACTCAGTGTCCTGTGTCTCTGTTTCCTCATCTGTACAATGGGGATGGTGGTTTTTATCTGTTTCGTGGGGACGATGTTATGAGGATTGAATGAGTCAGTCCCTGTGATGTGCTTAGGACAGTGCTCAGTGAACACTGTCAGGTGAGATCTGATTCCAGAGCTGCCCTCAGAAAGGGGTGAAATAAAGTGCACTGACTGCCAAGTGTGACAAGGCCTGTGCCCCCTTGAGAAGAAGTGGATGTTGCCAGGGTAGCCCCGTTTCCTGCCCTCTGGTAGCAGTGATTGGAATTAAGGGCAAAGTCACTGGACAAGCCCCAGAAACTTGTGGGATTCACACTTGAAAGGCTAGGAGTTATTGGTGGAAGAGACGAGAAGAGACCTTCAAGCCTGAGAAGGGGAGAGCTGTGTGTCCGAGCTCATTTGGGCTCTGTTCCCGGGAAATTTCATGGGGCGAGGTTAGTGTTTGGGAAGAGGATTAAAGCAGTGATACCATTGCTCTATAGAGAGACGAGAAAGGGCGTTTTAAAAGTTTCCATGTGCGCTCTGAATGGAATCTGCATTAGCTTGCTTCTGAGAGCCTTCAGGAAAGATCGAAATTGCTTTCCAGTTACTTTTTTTGTATCCTTTGAATAGAACCGCAGGCTGGCTCCAGAGTAAAAGCAATCCACCTGGGCTTTATGCAGCTTACACTAGGAGTTGTCTTAGTTTTTTTCTTTCTAAACTGGGGCCAGGTATATTTGATGTCTGAGTCTGTTTGTCAGAGGTCTTTTAATGGCTCTTCCTTCATCCAGGAGTGTCCGTCCCTTGTTCTTCACCTGCTTAATCAGGCACCCTTCAGGTCTCAGCTGAATGTCAGTTCTTCAGAGAGGACCTCTAAGTGGAACCTCAGCCTAAATGAGATCCTTTTATCCGTCCTCTTTTGTTGATTTCTGTTCTTCCTTACAGCACTCTCCATAATTTGTAAGTTCATTTAAAAAACACCTGGGGCAGTGATTTAACATCCGCCTCCCCCACTAGCCTGTGAACCCCGTGGGAGCAGAGCCCCCGACTCTCACCTTGTCCCCTTGCTGGCACATGGCAGGTGTCCAAGTAAATATGTGTGATGTGGGACCAAACCTAATGAGCAGCTACAATGACACGTGTTTGTTGCCATTTACTGTATAGAGGTCGTTTCTTGATCTTAATTTTTAAATAGATGAATGAAACATGTTTCTTTTGAAAAATGAAACAAATAAGCACACCTCCAAGTGATTTGGTACTTTTTGCTTGGCCTTCTGTTTGGGGGAGGGGGGCGGCCATTCACCATCATTGTGTGAAAGGAGTTGGGGAAAGAAGGTAAGGGAGTGACATCAGATAAAGTAAAAATGATAGATGTTAGCTGGCTATATTTTTAATAAGAAATAAAAATCACTTTAAACCCATCACTACTGTTGCTCTGGACCACTTTCAACATTTCTCAGAGAACTAAATGGAAATCTTCTAAACCCGGTAGCTGTGAATAAAAGGTGAATTGTCTGTGTTCTCGGGACCTGAAATGTGTTTCTACCTATTTCTTGAAATGAACATTTTCAATAGCTGGTTACGGAAAGTCAAGATGGGAACACAGATGTCTGCTGTGTGTATTTGCCAGCTTATGGGCTGTTTATTATCATTTTAATCTTATTCGTGTTGTTATATATGAAGATTTTTGACCATACCTTTTGCTCAGCCTTTTCCTGAGCGAGGCATTAAATTTTCCCCAGGAACTCCTATGAAAGAGGCAGGCAAGGCAAATGGATTCGCTAAAAGGCAATAGTTGATGTAATAAACTCTCAAATTGGTGAAGTTTTCAAATACAAGAGTGTTGAAAATTTTATCACTGGGTCATGTGCTGCAAATCTGCCTTATGCATAAAAAAATTCAGATTTTATAGGAGGAGCAATTTGAATCACGTAGAAATTATGACTTCTACGGTACTTAGTGTTAAAAAAATTTATACTCAGTCTTACTTATAAATTTCCTCTGGTAGGCAGTGGATCATTATCTATTTTTAAAAAAATCAGCAAAGTGATATTTCCCCAATTCTTAAATGAGAAAACCTTCTCAATATGGTAGTGTTGAGATTAGTTAGTTTGGGTCATTCTGAGTTCATGGCTGGTTAGTCACGGCATTGGTTTCAGCTTCTTAATCCTTTTTAAAATCTCGTATTTTATTTTGGCATTTGGTCTTAGCTTCTTTTGACATTGTGGACATACTGAAGGGACTTATCTTTCTTTCCTTGTCTGTTGTTGTATGAAAAGGGCTACCATTTTACATTCCAAAAGATTTCTGTAAGATAGACTACTATGAGATAAAGTGATGGCTGTGTGTGTGAGCAGGTTTTAATTGAAATTCAGCTCCAAGAATTTCAATTAAAAAATTACTATGAAATAATTTAAATATATACAAATTAGAGAAAATACTACAGTGAGCCCATCACCTAGATTAAATAATTATCAAGATTTTGCCATGTTTACCTTATTTATACCATTCTTTTTCTTTTATTTGTTCTCTTTCTTTGTTGAAGTATTTTACAGCCAATCCCAGAAATCATGTCATTTTACCCTCTAGGTTTAAGTTTGCACGTCTGAAAAATAGGGGCACTTTCTTGCATCAGGCTTTCAACTTGACCCACATGCTGGTTAAGTACCAACAGTGTGTCAGGCATCCTGCTGGACATTAAGGAGACCAGAATGAATAAGACACAGTCCTGGCTCCCAGGGAAATTAAGGATTGGTGGAAGAAACAAGCACACGAGTTTATAGGTGCCTCACTTCACCTGCCGGATAGTGCCTAGGGGTCAAAATTTGTGCATAATATAGTGGAAATATACAAAAGGGATGGTCAGCCGTGTAGGGCAGGACAGTGGGAGAGGAGGTCAATTCGGGCCATGACAGGAGGAACCCTTTGATTGGAGTCTTTAAATATTTTTCTCCAGCTTTTCTACCAAGCCCCTAGGGCCCCTAGATGCACAACACCAGGTGGTAACTTATTTGTTTTGGATTCCTGTTACCATGTCTTCTTCATGAAAAAGTCTAAGGTGGAAAATATTTAAAAGTAGTAATTGTTGCCAAAAGGGAAATGGAATAAATAATTCTAAAATTCTGTGATTGTAAAGAGATACTTTTCAACGGCTGTGCAACTGATTTCCCTGCCTTTAATTTCAAACACGCTGAATTATTTTGGAGGAAGCAGCCATGAAAGTCCACTGATAACCTTTTTTTCTAATTTAGTTATCTGCTTTTCAGCACTTATACCTTAGAGAAATGTTGTGCTTTTTAATTGAATGTCCTTGGTTGTCAATAATGAAGGCCCATCAAATATTAGTATTTTTCTAAAAAACGTATGTCTGTAATTCAAAGACATGCCATTGAAAACATAATCTTTTGTTCTAAGCTTGTGATATTTTCAAAGTGGGGTTATTTTTTAAATTATGTCTTTGCGGAAGAGAGAGAGAATAGTATGAGACATTTTTTTAACGTATGAAGAAACATCACTTTAGAGTTCTTTTCCGGGATAAGAAGGCACAGGGGAAATGTTTTGTGTGGCTCTTTGAGTTTCCTGGTTGAGGCATTTGTCTTTAAATCACCAAGTTTTATGCATTACATTAAGCTCATTTCCAAGAGAGGCTCACGCTTTCTGCTCTGTCGCCAGTGCACCCTCCTGAAGCGCTTTATGATGTTGTGACTTTCATCGCAGGCACGCACCGAGGCTGGGCTGCCGTCCAGATGCGTTTGCTTCATGAGTTGGTCTATGCCTCCCGAAGGATGGGGAATCCTGCTCTTTCTGTCAGGCACTTGTCCTTCCTGTTACAGACCATGCTGGATTTTTTGTCAGATCAAGGTAAGTGAATTCAAACTATACTTTTTTTCAAGGGAGTGTGTTGAGAGCACTCTTGGTGCTGGCCCACGTAAACACCCGGCTGAGGTTTAGGTGGGTGGATGGTGTTTCCCAACTCTCTGTGGGTAAGAAGACACATACTCCACTGTGTCCTCGGCTCCCCGTCCTTCCTTACTGTACGCTTCCCAGGGTGCCTGATGCCACTGCCCACCGTGTTCTTCACGCCCTGTTCCCCCTGGGCCCTCTCTCACCATACTCTACTGCTTTTCTCTCTACTTCTAAGCCTTCTGCATGGGTCCCCCTTGCCTTTTCCTGTATCGTGTAAAATGTAAATGTCAAAGTGTAACGTTTATATAGAGAAGTGCACAGTTCATAAGAGTACAGCTCAGTGAATTTTCACAGAGTGACCACTCCTGTGCCTGGCACCTGGGTCGGAAACATGCCAGAACCCCAAAGCCCTCTTTGTGCCCCATTCCAGGCCCTGCTTCCCTCAAGGGCAGCTTCCGTCTTGACTTCCCAAACCAGGGATGCACTTCGCGGTGTTTGCACTGATGGTATCAGGCAGTATCTTTGCCTACGTGTCAAGGCTACTGTCTTCTGGTTCTTTCCTCCGTTTTCTCTCCTCACACTGTTCCTGGGTGTCGTCTGCTTTTTGGGTTTCAGTCGTAGTCTGTTTATTTTCAACCCAGATTTCACCCTGAGCCCCACATATGTCTGTTTTGCTGCTTGCAGGACACCTCCCTTTGGATGTTCCATAGGCACTCGAAAATCAGCACGTGAAAAACAGAACTCAGTCGCTTCCCGTCATCCTCCCTCTCTGCCTGTGTCTCTCACGCCAGTTCAGTGTGTGTTGCAGGTCGGGTTCTCTGGGAAGCACTCTCTGATATGGAGAGGAATGTGTGGGAAGTTTCTTAGGCACTGCTCCTGGGATCAACACCCATTGAAGAGAACAGAAGGAGGCAAGATTGGACAGAGGGAGAAGTCGGGCCTCAGCGCAGTATCAGCAAAGGCCTCAGCCGGCCCACTGAGCTCTGAGCTGGGACGGCCCTGCAGAGTTGTCCTGCACTGTACCAAGGGCCAGGCCTTTCTACTCCCATATTGCCCGGTAATGCAGGTTACCCTGGGGGGGTAGTTTTCTTCTGTTGAGGGTATTTTCTGGAGAGGACTCCCAGCAGTGGTGGAAAAGGTCTCAGCCCACCTAACGGGACCTCTGAAGCTGGGATGGCCCTTCAGAGAGATGTCTGCCGTGTGCTGAGGGGCTAGGTCTTTACTCTCCGACGCCCAGGTGCTGAATGCACACGGCTCTCAGGAGGGGGCGTGCTCTTGGACCGGGGGGCTCTGTCCAGTGGAGAACACTTTCTGGAGAGGGCAGCACTGCCTGGAGAATCAGTCGTTCTGTACTGAGTGGCATGTCGTTGTCTGCTACAGTGCTACCCCTCATTCCGGGTATCCCAGTGGAGACTTTGGCTCAACCTCTGCACTCCTTGACCCCCACATCCCAGCATTTACTAAGTTAATGCTCCTCTGTCTTTGCATTTTTAAAATCAATGTATTTCTCTCTCTCTCCCCCCCGCCCCCATTGCTTTTCCCCGACTGTTCTGTTTCCTGTGATTGTAGCAGTCTCCTTGACTCCAGGATAATAGAGTGGCGTGTCTCTCATGGAGTGGTTGTAAGGTTTAACTGCATTAATTCCTATAAGGCATTCGTGACGGAACTTACACTAAGATCTCAATTATCATTAGCTTCAAAACAAAAATATTGAAGTTGGTGTGTGATTGCTTTTGCAAAACAAGGGAGAAGATTCATGTCCTTGCATCAGTCTGACTTACTGCATCCCAATATGCTTTTCTAAAATGAGAGAGGAAAGGGTTTCAGTTATAGCTATTGCATAAAAAATACAGCATTATGGGCCGGTTCCGTGGCCGAGTGGTTAAGTTCGCACACTCCGCTGTGGCGGCCCAGGGTTCGGATCCTGGGCGCGGACATGGCACTGCCCGTCAGGCCACGTTGAGGCGGCATCCCACATCCCACAACTAGAAGGACCTGCAACTAAGATATACAACTATGTACTGGGGGGTTTGGGGAGATAAAGCAGGAAAAAAAACCCAACAGATTGGCAACAGTTGTTAGCCCAGGTGCCAATCTTTAAAAAAAAAAAAAATACAGCATTGTGTGTGTGTGTGTGTGTGTGTGTGTGTGTGTGTGTGTGTTTGGTAAGGAAGATTGGCCCTGAGCTAACATCTATTGCCAATCTTCCTCTTTTTGCTTGAGGAAGATTGGCTCTGAGCTAACATCTGTACCAGTCTTCCTCTGTTTTGTATGTGGGACGCTGCCACAGCATGGCTTGATGAGTGATGTGTAGGTCTGCACCCAGGATCCCAACCCATGAATCCTGGGCTGCCAAAGTGGAGTGTGTGAACTTAACCACTACACCACTGGGCTGGCCCCTTCAGCATTTTTTTTTTTTTTTAATTTAAAAAAAATTTTTTCCTTTTTCTCCCCAAAGGCCCCAGGTACATATTATATATTCTTCGTTGTGGGTCCTTTTAGTTGTGGCACATGGGACGCTGCCTCAGCGTGGCTTGATGAACAGTGCCATATGCGCGCCCAGGATTTGAACCAACGAAACACTGGGCCGCCTGCAGCGGAGCGGGTGAACTTAACCCCTCGGCCACGGGGCCAGCCCCCATCCAGCATTGTTCTTAAGCAGAAAAAGAGTTGAGAATTAGAAGAAAGTTCCAAGGCACATCACAGAATCTGACTCGATTCTTCTTGTGTAGCCTCATCCTCTCCCGTGTCACTGTGTGTCCTCAAACTTCATTCAAGCCAACTGTGTGAACTCTGTTCCTTGAATGTCATGTCTGTCCTTCTCATGCCATACTCTTCACTCCTAAAGCCTGTCTTCCCAGTGGCACCTGTTGGAGCTCCAGCATTCTTTACAGGAAGTGTCGAGTCTCTATAGTGACTTCCATGGCATCTCTGTAGTAATGAACTCTCCTCTCGTGAGCCCCTGTGGCTCTCTGTTACCAGTGTCCTTAAAGCACTTGCCCCTTACTGTGGTTCTTTGTGTCCTTCTTGGTGTGGAGTAGCTATTGCTTTCTATTTAAGACTTTAGGGGACCCAAGCAAATGACCACTCGGATGCCAGTCCCCAGCGGGTGGCGGCACAGCTTCTCTGTGCGTGCTTGGTTTCCGTTACCCTTAGTGTTTTGTTTGAATTGTGTTTGTCTTCATGCTGCCTGTGGAGTCAGCAGTAGAGCAGCAAGATCAGCGTCGGAGCTGGCCATCTGCGTGATCTGTGCTTTGGGTTTCTTTGCAGTGAGGGAGGAACTGACTAAGGCAGAGTTCCCAGGACAACCAATCTCTGGTGTTGGGGAGGCTGGGGTTCAGTGGTGACATGGGCATGGTCTATTTGTTGCCCACTGTATTGAGTTTTTGCTTGGTGACCGGTGAGCAGCTCTCCTCAAGCCCCCGAGGGTGCTGCCTGCCCTGCTGCCAGTCCTGTGGTTCCTTGAACCTCCCTGTGACCTAGCCACTCTGAAAACACAGTGCCAGGTGCAGCGTCCAGTCTGAGTGGACCCTGCTCACTGGGCCTTAGAGTTCTGAGTGCCATGCTTACCGTGGGCTCGTCCATGTCCCCTTTTGTCATGTCCCCTTTTGTCTGTTCTCTCTTGGTACCACTTTGCCACAGACTTCGCGTTCACATGTGAACGGTCTCCCACGACCGTCAGTCGTGACGACACGGCCCCACGTCCTTTCCCTGAGCTGCCTACACCTCCGCCTCCCTCAGCTGCCTCGCCTTGGACTTTGTCTCCCAGACACACATCCTCCTTCCCACGCCAGGGCCTTTGCTCTCTCCCCTTTCCCATCCCCTGCCCCCGTTACCAGGTGACTCCCCTGGTCTGGACTTCCTCTGGAGGCCTTTTACAAGGGCCCCATAGGACCAGGTGCTCCTGCCTTTTGCTCTCTTCCTTTGTGCACTTCTCAGAATTCTAACGAGAGAATCAGTGCATGTTTAGTTGGCCAGTGGCTGTCTTCCCTCAGAAGCTCCATGAGAGAAGGAGCTTGCTGGTTATGTGAGATCATATTAATTAGTGATCTAAAGACGCTAAGTTTAACAGGAGAGGAACTGGGACATTTGACACTGTTGAGCAAATCGCTGTCTCCTTAAAGGCCTGGGTATAATGGTATTTGGTTAATTGGAGTCTCCTGAGAAAAGGACAGAAATCAGGAGGTCTAAAAGGTTCTTTCCACTAACCTCAACCTCTAATTGCTGTAACCTCAGATCAATAATTAAATTCTTCCTGTGCCTCCATTTTCTCATTTGTATAACTTAGATGTTACACGTTGTGTGGTAGTTTGTTATTATTTTAATGATGGATATTTTAATATATTGGGTGACCTTTCTTCTGGAGAGCTCATGGTACATTCATAGAGTTGATAATTAACATTTCTAAGTATTGCTGCATTGAAATTAAATATGGAATAGAAGAGCAGCCAAGAAAGAAAAGAAATGATCCTGGGCTTAAGGTGGGGGTCTGTGTAGCCTTCTTGCCGTATGTAAACCTGTCTGGTTGTTTGCTGGTGAAGACGGCATAATCTAGGGATTTCTTGCCCTTCCCTGCCCCACATGTACCCTCGAATATGTGCAAATATGAGTGAATGCAGAAGATAAGTTATGAGGGCAACTATTTACATGAAAAGGGTCTCAGTTCCCTGGGACTTTTTGTCATTTTTTTCCCACTTCTATAACTTACACTATCTATAACTTGAGGATTTATGGACTTTTCTTTGGAAGCATGACCATGTTACTATTTTCTCGGGGCTTCCTGACTGGGCATACAGGTACAAGCCCCCGTGGCACTGTGGCAGTAGACTGTGTGTGGCACGGGAGTCTCGTGAGCAGGAGAGGGATCCTGACTTTGTGAAAGGTTTAGAGCGGCCCGTCTTAACACTCCTGCTGGCCCCGTCCTTTCCCACTCTCGTGTTCACCGTGTGTTCTGGTTATTTACATTCTGACAGCTCCAAATACAGCAGCATTTGTGTTCTGCTGCCTTTGCACATGCTATTCCACCTGTCCTCTGTGGCCACTCCCATTTCTGTCACTTTGTCCAGGAATTTGTCCCTTCTCTGACTGTAGCACTGCCCTGCGGGAGCCCACTGAACATGCACCTGCTGCTGTCATAGCTGCC
The DNA here is from genome assembly GCF_041296235.1 of Equus asinus. Classification (NCBI taxonomy): domain Eukaryota; kingdom Metazoa; phylum Chordata; class Mammalia; order Perissodactyla; family Equidae; genus Equus; species Equus asinus. The sequence continues at coordinate 82,039,917 of NC_091801.1, read as the reverse complement.
TCCACTCTGGGCTGCACGACTGGCGTTGCTGGTCTGCTTGCCCTCCCACCTGGCCTGTCAGCTCCTCCAGGACAAGAAGTATCCCTGTACCTGGAACAGCACGTGGCGCCTAGTAGGCCCTCAGATGCTGCTGAATGAACGAAGGTTGTGTCTCTTTGAGTACACCCTCTGCTGTGCTGCCCAGTCGATGCTCCTTCTGCGTGGCCAGTTCAGAAATCCATCGGTGGCTTCTGGTCATCTCCAGCAGGGTTCAGCAGACTTCCGCCTGTGGCCCAGCGCCCACCCGCCTCCTGATCGCGATCCTCGCGTTGGCTGTTCAAGGATGAGTTTGTAGCTGCTGACGCCGATTTCTGTGGAAAATGAAAGACTTGCTGCTTTGATATCAAATTACTTAAAGAGGGAGCAAGGGGAGAAATTAGCTAGCTAAACTGTCTTAGGGATTCAGATCCAAGGTCCCTGGTGAGAGGATAAGGATTATCCACACACTGGATGTGCTCCTGTGAGTGAAGGGCAGGAAAACAATTATGTGCTTTAAATAACTCATGTTAACGCTGCAGTGAGAAGGCCAAGGGGGGATGAAAGGGGATGCCTTGGAGACCGTGCAGGGCCAGTGAATGAAATTGCATTAGGAGGGACCTGATTTCAAAGAGTTTCTGCCGTCAGAATTGCTTTACCATGTTATGATGGCAGAGGGCTTTGTTCTTGCTCTGGAGTTTAGATGCTTTCTTAGTAAACTTTAAGCTTCACATGCTTGTTGGGCTTGTCCCTGTTGGGATCTGAAGGATTTTTGTGTGTTTGTTTTGCTGTGGTTCAGCATTTTGCTGGAGGACTCTGGGTAGACAGAGTTTCCTTGAAAACCCCTCTAAGCTCTGGTTTCTTTTCTACCTGGTGGTGTTGTCGTAGGATTATAGATAACGTACCTGAAGTGCATGACAATGTGTCTGGTGCAAAGAAGTACTTAATGAATGTCCTAAAACAGTGTTTTCCTCCTGGGGGACCAGGACTCCAGCTCTTGGGTCAGAGATTGGGGGTTCTCTTAACCGAGGTACCTTAAGAGGACCCGGAGAAAGAAATGGAATCTCTTGTCCAGGAAACAGCAGAATGACCCCAGAGGAACCTCAGAGGGTTAGAAGATCTGGATACTGTTCTTTTCCAAGATGTGTAACTGTTGCAATTTGCATTCTGTTTGGTAATTTTCTTATTGGAGCGGGGTGGTGTATGGTGGGAGGTGGAAGAGAAGTGGGAGGGCCTGGGGGAAGAGAGGGCAGGGCTGCTGAGGCACATCTTTTGGGCAAGGAGTGGTGGGCAGTGTAACTGGCACTTGGGTATGTGTGGTCCCCACCCTGTTTGGTGTTCCGCATTTCGCACACTTCAGTTGTTGGGAATGTGGCCATTGCCGCCTTGTCATTGAACATGTAGATTTAGATTAGGAAGTCAGTTCACAGGTCAGCCAGAGCAGCACAGAATCCCAGGTCTTGTAGTCTAGAACATGAATTTGATCGACTGTTAGAACTTGAGATCAGAAAATATTTCACTTCGCCTGCCTCTACCCCGGATGCAGTGTGTCGAAGTCTGTGTGGAAAGCTGATGGAGACATGCCCGTCAGGATCCGCATCCTCTCAGCCTTAGTTTCTTCATCGTAAACTGGGTATCTTGCTAGGCTAGTGGAAGAATAAATGAAATGATGACTTATCTGAGATTTAGACCCCTAGTTTCCTGGCTGCTTCTCTGAGCCCCAGATTTTGGTGTCCAGCAGCCCTTGGATATTTGAGCATCTCTGATTTCCAAAAAAACTGTCCCCACATAGCAGTTGTCATGCTTTTGCTGACAGGAAACCAAATATCTTACTCAAGTGTATTTTTTTAAAAGGAAAACTTATTGAGAAACAACTCACATACCATACAGCTCACCTGTTTAAAGTACATTAGTATATTCACAGGGTTGTAAACCATCCCCACAATATAATGTTGAAATATTTTCATCCACCCTGATAGAAACCTCAAACCCAGTCACTCTCTGTTCCCTCCTACCTCGCCCCCTAAGCAAGTGTGGAGCTCCTTCCTGTCTCTATGGATTTGCCTGTTCTGGACATTTCATATAAATGGAATCATACAATACATGGCCTTTTGTGTCGGCTTCTTTCACTTAGTATATTTTCACACCCCCTGCCTTTAAATGCCATTTATGTGTTGGTGGCCCTCCAATTAACATCTCCAGCCCCAATCTCTCCCCAAACTTCTCATTCCACTCAGCTGTCTAACTCGGACTTAACTTTTCCAAATAGAAGTATTGTTTCGTCTTCCCCTGAAGCTGTTTCTCATCTTTCCTCACTTAACTGTTCAAGCTAACGTCCTGGGAGTTGTCTCTGATTCTTCTTTTCTTACGCCCTCCTTCAGACCATCAGTAGGTCTCAGTAGCTGTAACTAGAACAGATCTGTCTCCCTCTTGAGCGCCGTAATCCCAGCGCTGCATCTCGTTCCTGGACCGCACTCTCCCCCTCATGGATCTTCCTGCTTTCCCTTGCCTCCCTCTGCAGTCCCTTCTTTACTAAGCAGCCTGGGTGACCTTTTAAAAACACACATCAGATTATGTCGCCCTCCTGCTTGCAGCCTCCATGGCCTCTCTTTGTACCTCAAATACAACTTCAGCTCCTCACCATGGTTTCCAGCAGAGGTCAGCTAACCAGAGCGGCGGGTCAAAGCCAGCTCACTGCCTTTCTTCAGCGTGGCCTTCAAGCTAAGAAGGGTTTTACAGGTGAACATCTGCAACTGATGTGATGATAGGGAACCTTACCCCGAACCCGAATTAAGGGAAATGTCATTACCCTCCAAAAAAATCCTGTTCTTCTCGTGTGTAAACCTGTATTACAAAAATTGTAATAAATTATATATTTTGAATTTCATCAATAAAAAAGTGTGTTTTCTCACTTATTATATGTAAGTACCTACATAAGATCCTTGATCTGCCTCTTGGCTCATAAAGCCTGAAATATTTCCTCCCTAGCCCTTTGCAGACGGCTTTGCTGACCTGTGGTTTTCCAGGGTGTGATGTCCTCCTCTGGGACGACTCTCTCCTTGTCCACTGTGTCCAGGCCGTGGCTGTTCACAGGTCCCTCTTTCCTTTGAGCTGTGTCAGGCCCTTCCCTCTGCTTGGTCCACTTTGTCCCCAGATCCTTACATGGTGGCTCCTTTGTGTCACTGAAGTCTCACCTCAAATGGTGAGAGCCCTTCTCTCTGCCTCTAACCTTAGGTGTCACCTCGGTATGACCCTCATCGCTGTTTCACGTGACCCTGTGCCCGCAGTAGGTCCTGGGGGAGTGGAAGCATGGCTGAGTGACTTGGGTTTCGGTCTCAGTTCAAATCCTTCTTCACTTATGAGCTGGTAACTTGAAGCAGGTTACTGAAGCCTCGGTTTCCTTGTCTGTTTTATTTTACGGGAATAAAAATATGTTTCCTACTTAACTGTAAGAGTCATTGTGAAGAGAAAATGAGGTAGGAGTTGTGAGGGGGCTTTAAAAATGGCAAAGCGAAGTGCTCATTGCTGTGGCAACTGCTCCTTCGCTTCCTTCCCTCTTTTCTTCTCTATTCCTTCACATGCTCTCATGCCATTGGTCAGTCTTGAATGTGAAACTCGGAGTTGCCACAGACCTGGGTTTGAATAATACCATCATCTTTCCTACTTCTGTGACCTGGGACAGATAATTTAACTTCTTTCAGCCCTCGTTTTCTGATCTGTACGTTGATGTTAATAGCTATCTCGCAGGGCTGTTAGTCTTGAGTTACGTGCTTACTGAGGTGCCTAGTATAGTGCCTGACACATAGTGGGCATTCGGGGTTAAAAACCTTTTAGGTGATTATCCCTAGAGAATGGGCATGAGAGAGTGTCCTGGTTCAGGCTGGAGAGGAGTCAGAGTAAATAAATGGATTAGGATCCTCATGGGGGAATTGACAGTTCTTTTCAGAGGTGGCAGAATGGTGTGCGTAACGTTCCAAGAAGAAGGGGATCTTGACCTTGAAGAACAAAGCAGTGTTTGCCAGGCCAGACTGAACAGAAGAAGTAGTTTCAGGTGGAAGGATTTTCTCTGATTCTCATGGAATTAAGAGTATTTGGTTTATTTGGGGAACGTTAAATACTGTAGATTGGTCAGAATCTGTTGTCTGGGATTTTAGGAAGGAAAGTGGATGATCGACACTTGTACAATATGACCCAGCAATTCTCCTAGGTATATGCTCGAGAGGTTTGTAAACGTATGTCCACACAAAAACCTGGACATGAATGTTCGTAGCAGCGTTATGCATAATGGCCAAAGGTGGAAACAACATTAACGTCCATTGAATGATGCGTGGAGAAAGACAGTGTGGTACGTCCTTCCTGGATTACTCTCTCTTCCTCATCCCTTCTCCTTTTCCGTCTTCCTCCTGCATCCTGCCTTCCTTCATTCGGCTAACATTTGTTCATCCCTCACACCTCAGTGGAGACACCACTTTTATTTTTTTCTATGAAGCCTTTCTTGGTCCCTCAAGACCAGCTTGTGTTCCTTTGAAATGTTCCCACTGGTGTACGTAATGTGCCTATCTGAACACTTTTCACCCACTGTATTTTGATCATTTATTTAATTGATAAGCTCCCTACTGAGGCTGCAAGCTCTCTGAAGGCAGGGTGTCTAAACTTGCTGTTTTCCTAGTCCTGTCACCTAGTGGCATGTATTGGCATTCACATATTGTTGAATGCATTAATAATAAATGTTTTTTCTTTTTTATGAGCTACTTTATTGAGATTAATTCACATACCACACAATTCACCCATTTAAAATGTGCACTTCAGTTTTTTGGTGCATTCATAGAACGTGCACCTATCACCACAGTCAATTTTAAAACATTTTTTTTTTAAAGATTTTATTTTTTTCCTTTTTCTCCCCAAAGCCCCCCGGTACATAGTTGTGTATTCTTTGTTGTGGGTCCTTCTAGTTGTGGCATGTGGGACGCTGCCTCAGCGTGGTTTGATGAGCAGTGCCATGTCCGTGCCCAGGATTCGAACTGACGAAACACTGGGCCGCCTGCAGCGGAGCGTGCAAACTTAACCACTCGGCCACGGGGGCAGCCCCTTAAAACATTTTTATCTCAAAAAGAAACCCTGTACCCTACAGCTAGTTAGTGGCACGTATTCACACTCACATCTTGTTGAATGCATTAGTAATAAATACTTTTGTTTGTTTTCTTTCTCGGTTTGCTTTTGCTCTTGTGGGTAATGCTGTGGTGAACATCTTCAGGTCTTCATCTTTTTAGGCAGGAGAGAGATTTTATCAGGAGAGGGCTTACTGGGTCAACCATTTTGAACGTTTTTATTGCTGTTGAAACATATAGCCAAATTCCCTTCTGCAAGGATTGCTCTAATTATGCGCCAGCAGCAGTGCTGTTAATTCAATATGTATAGAATGTTGCCTTATTGTTTTAATTTGTATTTTCTTGGTGACTTGCAAGGTTGAGTATTTTTTCCCTGTGTTTGTTTACTAATTGTGTCTCTTTTATGTGACACTCTTTTACAGTCTTCTGATTGCTTTCCTGTCCCTTTCCTCGTTTGATTCTCATTTGTCCTCTTGGCCACTGTGCTGACGGGGTCTCTCATGCTTTGAGATGCTAATGAAGTAGTTTGCTCAAAGTCTCCCAGTTACTCAGGGCAAAGCCAAGTCTAGAACCCAGCTTTTTGCTAGTCCAAGGATATGTACACAGCTAACTATAAGATATGTTCTGTGCCGTAACGTACCTGGATGGTGTGCAACAGCTTTACACCTCCCCAAGTGCTTCACTTGTGTCTGGACTAAAGCTGAAAGTATCAGGAAAATTGGTTTTACACATTTTATGATGAATTTCCTTAGGATAATTTGAAATTTGAAACAATTGCTGCAACTCTGAGAAATACATTTTACATTATGGAAGATTAAATTCACACATTCAGACCAGTGTGCATGAATGTAACAGATAGTGTAGAGTTGACTACATTTGACCCACGTTGGCCACCCTTTTGTTTCTTGAGTATGCCAGGTTTTCTTTCAGAACACGGGTAAAGTTCTTATCCCACCTTTACATGACCAGCCTTCCGGCCTTCAGTTCCGAGGTAGTGTCTGTGGGTTGCCCCCTCAGTACCAACCTCTCTGTTGTCTTTCTAGTTATGTCCTGACTTTTCTTCCAGGCAGACAGTTTTGGGGGAGTTGACCCATTCTTTATGGCTGATCCTATAATTCCTCTCCTGGTAAATTTACTCTAGAAAAGTCAGGCCCCTCAGAGCCAGCAGTGCTAAGTTACGGGACACGGGGCTGAGCCACCTGGGAAGAGAGGGTGTTTCCTTTTTTGAGTTTGAGTGTTGACCTGCAGGAGAAGAGTCTAGGAATGGAGCCAAACCTTTTCCTTCTGTAGTCTTCTCCATCCCACTAAACTCACCTTAATTTAATTCCCAGAGACCTAGGACACCCAATGAGAATGCGTTTTCTCAGACAGCAGTGACTCTGCTTTACTCAATTTTATATTTGTGGCACCTAAAACAGGCATGCAATAAATATTTGTGGAATGATTGAGTGAATGTGGTAACCATCAGTGGCCACTCAGGAGATACGGCATGGAGGGATCTGGGGATGGCATGCGGTTGGAATGGGATGCTAGATAACATTTTACCTAAGATGACCATGTCATTGTTCACATTTTAAAAAATGGGATGATTGGGGCCGGCCCCGTGGCCGAGTGCTTAAGTTTGCATGCTCTGCTTCGGCAGCCCAGGGTTTTGCCTGTTCAAATCCTGGGCGTGGACGTGGCACCGTTCATCAAGCCATGCTGAGGTGGCATCCCACATGCCACAACTAGAAGGACCCACAACTAAAAATACACAACTATGTACTGGGGGGCTTTGGGAGAAAAAGGAAAAATAAAATCTTTAAAAAAAACAAGGGATGATTGATAGCAATTATGAGGTGACTAATGCCCCTGCGGCCTCCCTCGCCTTTTCATGGCCAGATTATTTGTATGGATTTAGCTTTAAGGAAGCCCAGAGAGGAAGAGATTGAGTCTTCTAGGGAGGGTTGAGAAAACTTTGACCAGGAGGAACAAATGCTTGAGCCTGGCCCTGGAGAATGACTAGGTTTTCACCAGTTGTGTGGGAGAACACCAGGAAAGGAGAGGTGAGGGCAGTGAGTTTTCACTTTCAGGAGAAAGGCGTGCGTGTGTAAAAGTGTGTCATTGTGGTTGGGCAGAGGGATTGTGCTCAGGGCAGGATCTGGATCTTCTACTTCTGTGGCAATGCTCAGCAGGTAACTCACCTCAGAGTCTGTTACCTCATCTGTGAAATGAGAATAAGCGCCCTTTTCATACAGTCTGAATCTCCAGTCAGGGGAGTCCTGACGTTCCTCGTCTGCCCTAGGCCGCTCTCCTGTGCTGCCAGCGGTGGAAGGTCAGAGCTGAATGGGGCCCTTTGCAGAGGTGGAGGTTGAGGCCCCACCCTGGGATGTGCCTGTCCCCACCTCACAGCTGTGAGTGGCAGAACAAGCCGAGACCCCCACCTCTCAACACCTAATGTCATGGGGAGGGGAACCACTTGCCCTGACACCTCTCGACAGGGATGTTTTTGTTTAACTGCCAAATGAGCCAATGCTTCCCTTGTAAGTTGATGGAGAATTTTTTTTTTTTATAAAGGTTGGTATCTGAGCTAACATCTGTTGCCAATCTTCTTTCTTCTTCTTCTTTTCCTCAAAGACCCCAGTACATAGTTGTATATTCTAGTTCTAGGTCCTTGCAGTTGTAATATGTGGGATGCTGCCTCAGCATGGCTTGATGAGCGGCGCCATGTCCGCGCCCAGCATTCGAACTGGTGAAACCCTGGGCGACTGAAGCGGAGCACAGGAACTTAACCGCTTGGCCACGGGGCCGGCCCAAGAATTCTTGATAGCGTAGTGCTACTGCCCCCTGGTGGTGGGGCTATGATATGTTTGTATTTCTTTGAAGGAAAAAATACGGTCATTGAGCTTGGAAACAGTTTCAAAACAGCTTTTGATGCACAAGGACTCTCGTAACAGAAAAGGAAGAAGGGCCACTTTGAAAATGATGACAAAGCTGTAAAAACTGGTGTATCAGGGTTCAAAATGCATGCATACATACATATATACTGTTAAATAGAAATTATTCTGACACATTAAAATGGTAAGGAAGCTTTATTCCAGACTGTTGCAGCAGGGGTCCACTCTCTTGCAGTAGGGGAGAGAGACTGAGCTCAACTCCAAACACAACGAGGACAAATGCAGATTTAGAACCAACAGCAGAGGGAGGGGTTGTGGATGGAACGTTACAAGAGGAGACGTCAAGGGGAGGGGATTCTTGCTGAACTGGCCTAACAGTTGCCTTGCTAAAGGCAGGCCAAGGACTTAGACATCAAGGGTGGGGATGAGGAACATGGTCAGATTTTTGAGGATGATCAGATATCAAGGGTTGGGACTCTTACTTAACTGATTTGGCAGGATTCTTGCTACAGGTGGGCTAGGCAGCCTGAAGACAGGGCCCAGGGACAAGGTTGGGTCAAGGAGAGTCTTTGTGAGTACATAGATATGGACATACACACACATAAGATTTATGATGGGGATTTGACCGTATGCAGTTGTGGGAGCTGGCTACGGAGCTATGTGGAGCAGTTGTTCGTGTGTGTCGTGCCGGATCCTGATGTCTTCAGGCAGCCAGTTGGGTAGAGGCCATTGGCAAGAGAAGGTGGTTGTGAAGGCAGCAAGGACAAGCTGCAACCTGCAAGGCTGGGCTGGACCCCACGGGGGGTGGACTGGAACCATGTCGGTTTCTCAGCACCTCCCAGCTGCCAACTCTCATGATCGGAGTTCCTGGAGGAGAGGCTGGAGCCCTTTGCTGCTGTGCTCAACAGCCACCTGGCCCAGCAGTTGGAGAAGCTGAAGCAGAAAATCTGGCATGAACTGGAGGAGCCATGAGCGGGATGCTGCCCCACTTCAATGGTGTCAGTGGGTGTCCCTGAGCACCAAGGCTACTTTGTCTCATGTGCACGCCAGCTCAGAGCTTCCAGGTCCCACGTGCACGCCAGCTCAGAGCTTCCAGGTCCCATGTGCATGCTGGCTCAGAGCTTCGCAGGGAAGGGGATTCTGGGACGTATTGCTTCAGCCTAGCTAAATGGACACAATGGTGAAGATGTGAATTTGTGGTTTGAATCGCAAGTCCAGGAAGCAGGAGATAAATCCACATTGAGAAAAAGCTTCTCTCTCTAGCGTATTTGATATTTTACTTCTCATTTGAATACCAGGAACGACTTTTTGTTTTGTCTTCTCTTTGGCAAGCCCAAACGTATACGTTTAGTTGGACTAGACAGGAATAATTCCTCTCTTCCACACCTCCCCCACCCCTTCCCCCTCCTCCTTCTCCTCTGTTTGAAAACTATTTATCTGAGATTATGTGATGTCATTTGATTGAAATTGAATTGTACTGTGAAGAGAATAAGAAAAAATAGAATTACCAATTCCTTTAAAAGTTTTGGCTTTTACGTGTAAAGTAGGTAGGTTTTTGGATTGGGAGTGTGATTATAGGGGACCCTTAGGGCCCATAAAGGATGCATTTTAAGGTATCTAGGAATACTGTGCAGAGAATAAGGGACAAGGAAGAGGTAAACAATTACATAGAAGAAGGTCTCTTTATTTCCTTTCTGTAAATATTTATTGATCATCTCTCATGAGTTGGATATGATGCTAGATACAAGCAGTACCAGAGGTGACCTTTGAGCTGAGCTTTGTAGAGCTCGTTGGACAGTGCCAAGCAGGGCTGTGGGAGGGACAAAGTCATTTAGGAAGCCACGCAAGGGTGAGCAAAGGCACGAGGAGCTGTGAATGCTCCTGGTGTATTTGGGCATAGCAGGTGTCCCATATAACATAAGATGCCTACAAACGGGGTTCAGGGATGGGCAGGAGATGCAGCTGACAGGAGATCCTTGGCGGGGGGCTAATGATAACCCTTTGTGCTGGGCTGAGGAGCGAGGACTAGTCTTGTGGATGGTGCAAAGGGAGGTTTATCAGCATGGTTGTTACATGTCACCTCCTTCTTCATCTTGGAGAAGGAAGGGAGGGGTTTGGGGATGAACTGGAGAAACTGGGTTGGATATTTTGGCTGAGGAAAATAGAGCTAAAGGGGGAGAGGCCAAAGTTTGCTGCCTGCCTCACGAATCCCCAACCCTTCTCTGGACAATGTTGTGGTCATTTGCAAATACTCCGGTCACCCCTCCTTACTCAGTGATGATTTAAGCTCCTGGCTTACTCTTTCCTGCAGCATCCACTCTGTCTCTGTTCTTGGTGACTTCAGCATCCACATCGAGATCCACTCAACACTGTCCTCTTCTCCATCTACGCTTTCTCCTGGGTGATCTCATCTGGCCCCAGGGCTCCAAAACTCTCTCTTCATGCATGCTCTCATATTTGATTCTTATACAGAGCTCTAGACTTGAGTGTCTACCCCTCCTTCACTCCCCCGTCTCAGCACATGACTCCACCGTTCATTCAGTTGCTTAGGCCAGAAACCATGGAGTCATTCTTGATCCCTTTTTGCCCATCAGACCCCACATCTTAGTCCTCATCAGTAAGTCCTCAGGGTTTCACCTCCTAAATATATATAAAATATCGCCACTTCTCACCACCTCTGCTCCTGCAAGCACATTCTCAACCACCAGGATGTCTCAGTGGCCCCATAGTCCATCCTCCATACAGCATCCCGTTATATCACTTTTCTGCTTCAAACTTTCCATGGGCTCCTATTACACGTACAATAAAATGAAATAAAATCCAAATCATTTTCAAGAGTCCACCAGGCCCCACGATTTCTCCCCTGCTCAGTTTTTCAAACTAATCTCCCTCCAGTCTTCCATTTATTCACTCAGCTCCACTGTATTTGGTCTTATTTCTGTCTCACCAAGAAAACAAACTCATTTTCATTCCCATTTCTGGGACCTTGTGTGTGTTCTTTCTGCTTTAATAGTTTTCCCCCAAGATCTCTGCATTCTGCCTTTTCTGCATCCTTTAGGTCTGAACTCAGATGCCCCATTCACTCTCTGCCTAGCGTCAGCCTGTTTCTCTTTGCCTTTTTATTGTCGGCCTCGCTCCTCACTGGTGAGCCCCTTAGGCCAGGGACCTGTCTGTCCTCCTCAGTCTGGTACCTAGAGCTGGTGTGGCAGGTGCTCAGTCAGAATTTGTTCACTTGCTGTCCAAATAGGAAAGTCATCTAGTTTCCCTCTGCCTCATCTTCCCTGTTTGTGAAATGGCGCAGTAGGGACCCGTCTCCTGTGAGGATTTTGTGAGGATTAGAGACAGTTACTGTGTATCACTCCTTCCGCTCTGTCTTACACATGGGGACCGCAAGCAGCTGGCAGATTCCCTCCCCTCCCCTCCCTCTCTTTTCCTGTGTATCACTCAGCTGGGTATGGATGTGGTTATTTGGTTCAAATAAGACTTAGCCTTCAGGGGAAATACTTGTATTTTGAAAGAAAATATTGCTCAGCCAGAAGTTAACACAGAATTTACAGTGCCATTCCGGGACCCCACTCTGGACCCAGGAGTCTGTCTGTCACAAGGACCCCTGGAAGGCCAGTGCAGAAGGTGTGCTCTGTGCTCTGAGAAACAGACTTCGATAAGTAGAAATTATTAGTGGGGTATTTTTAACTGAGGCCTTTTCTTGGTCTTTGCTTATTTCTGAAAACCAGCCTCTGTCCTTTTCCCTTCCTTAGTCATTACTTGTTTGGTTGGGAAGTAAAGAGCACAGCATCCCCGTTGCTGCCCTCAGCACCCTCAGAGGATGTCTGCACCCTGTATTGCCCCTGTTCTGTGGGTAGCGGTTGTCAAATTTGTGCTGTGGCCCAATGAGGTTTCTTGTGGTTTGTAAAATTATGTGTATGAAAAGTCATGCAAAACTATACAAATGATGTCACATTTAGTTATCGATTTAATGAAATGCTTCTATTGAAAAGAAAGACCCTGAGGCTGATGTGAAAATCTAAGGTTGTTGGGTCCAGCCCTGTGGCCTAGTGGTTAAGTTTGGAGTGCTCCATTTTGGTGGCCTGGATTTGGTTCCTGGGCACAAACCTCCATCAGTCAGCTGCGGTCATGCTGTGGCGGTGACCCACATACAAAATAGAGGAAGACTGGCATAGATGTTAGCTCAGGGCAAATCTTCCTCAAGGAAAAAAAGAGGAAGATTGGCAATAGATGTTAGCTTAGGGTGAATCTTCCTTAAGAAAAAAATCTGATGCACGTGCATCAGTGCATCAGCACAACAGTTGTCTGTGAGAGTCAAGGCAGAAGGCACAGACTGTGCAGTGTCAGGCGTAGGACGAGACAGAATTGGAGACACCCTTCTCCATGTCCCCTACCCCCATGCTCTTGTGCTTACTGTAATTCTAGACTTTTTGTGAATTGTAATGTACTTTTCTGGTCATCTTTTATAATCATGGATATTTTAATATATATTCTTGATACGTTTTTTACTTTAAGTACATTATAAAATGATATTGAAAATAAGAATGCATTATTTTACTAGATTTTGGTATCGGAGATTATGGGTAAAATAACATGACTATAACAAGCGAAAGTCTCCTATAATATGGACTTATGGGCTAAAACATACAGGGTTTGGGTATGGAGCCCTACATGTTGTGCCTTATTCCTATTATGAAGTACGTACAGGTTTTTGATTTGAGTTTTGCCCTTTGGCTTCATATAGCAGAGCATAAAGGTCTACCACATGAGCTCTGGCCAAGAATGAAGGCCATAATTTTTATATTGTAAAGGTGATATATATTATTTTGGTTCCTGTTTTCCACTCCTGACCTGCTTTTTTCCCCTTTGAATTTTTTCCAGATGGTATATGTGGTTTCTTTGGGAGTTTTGATTTAATATTTTTCATTCTTCACCTGGGTGGGGGAGGAGGGAGGAGAAGCCTGTGAATTATTATGTTGTAGAGTCCTGGTGGGAGCTCTTCAACAAAGGGGTATAATTTGTTTCCATTGCATTTTATACAATCCCTTTTGTTTGTTCAGAAATAGACAGAAGGGATTGAACAAAAACCCAGCAGAAAGAAGGGAAGCTTTTGACTTCCTTTTAGTTCTGTGTTGAAGAGATAAATACTGTGTAGTACAACATAATAAGTACCTGCTGATAAAATGTATTCTTGGTGGAGAAACCACGCATGTAAAATAATGAGGTGAAGAAAAACTATCAGTATGTCAAAATCCCAAATATATTAGTTGATTTACTAGTTATGGGAAAATACTAATTTGCCAAGTTTTAGGTAAACCAAAATAGAACATCCTGGGTGGTATTGAAAGGGGCTTGTGCAACTTCTCGAAGGCGTTAGTCTCTGCCGGACACTGTGGGTCTGTCTGAATGCAATATCTTTCCAGCGGGGGGTGGGGTAGAGTCTTCCTTTTCTAGACCCCTGCCCACCATCTGCTGTACGCAGTGCCAGCGAACCATTGCCCAGGCCAGACTCTGCCATTTCTGGTCTGGAATTCGGCATCACATCCTAGGGGCCTCCTTGTCTCTCAGGTCCCCATTTCTCGCCTGTCTGCCACCCAGACTACAAAGTGATCTTCCTAAAGCAGGGGTTTATCCATAGCAATCTTCTGCTCCAGTAGCATCAAAGGCTTCCCATTGCCTACAGAAATAAAGTTCAAATTCCTTGGCATGCTGTGCAGTGTTCTTTTCTGTCTGTCCCCAGTCCTCTCTTTCCCTTAGGCACCAGGCTTCGCTGCTGTGCCTGGCACCGAGTCTCTACATTCCCATCCTGGGCTGCTTCCTCAGGCTTTCTGCTGCACAGAACGTAGCACTGTCCTCCCTCACTTCCCATATCTTTACCCTTGACACCTTTAGGAAGCAGAAACTTTCTTTATTGCCAGTTTTCTTCCCTACGCTTATGTAACAATGCTGTCACATTGCATGTTAATCACTATTTTTCTTGTCTGTGGACTGCGTGTGTAAAGGCTGGACAGCTGGAATTCAGGTGTTTTTTCCCCCCAAACCCCAGCCTAGCACAAAGTCTGACTCATAGGGGCTCAGTAAGTGCTTGTTAAATTGCTTGTTTTCTTTGACATTGTTTCCTCATCAGTAAAGTGAGGCTTATACCTACCTCGCTATGCTGGCCTACAGATTAGAGACGGTGACTATAAAGAGCCCAAAACGTAATATGCACTCAGTAAATTGTAATTGTGATTGTTTATGTTGATTTGTTTCTGACTTCCTGAAGTCTTTCAACATGTGCAGTTCTTAAACTGAAGAATTGTGCAGTTTTCCACTTTGATGACGTATGTGTATCCTTCATGAGGTGGTTGAGTGACCTCGGAGAAGATGCTGATGTCCCTGGGCTGCCCCATGTGTAGAGTGGGGACAATAACACCTCACTTCAGTAAGGAGCGCAGGGCAGAGAAATGTGTGGGTTATGATCTTTGGACTGAGGCAGACCTGGGTTTGCATCCTGTTTCTTCTACCGATTACATGTAACCTTTGACAATTTATTGACTTTACTAAGCCTCTCTTCAGCTGTAAAATTACGTAGATGGTGTTGCTGATGTCTGGTTAGCTGGAGGATTATCAGCATAATGTGTATCAGCCGCGTGGCGGCGTAGGCCCTGCAGCAGCAGGAGCTCAGTAAGCGTTAGCATCTTCACTTAACTTCCCCTACTTGGAAAGCAGGCTTTCCCCTCGGGGTGCTGTACAGTTCTTTCTATTAAAGAGCTACATAGCTTTAAGCTTTTGGTGAGTTTTATCAAAAGTTTTAGCAGCAAAGTAACCTGTTAAAGGTCTAAAAAGATAGTTTCTCTGTGGGATTTTCATAGTTAAGTGGGCACAGATGGGGGAACCTTTGTTTTCGGCTCTGACTCTAATCTTTAATGGACCAATTTTCATTAAAAAAATGTTTATCTCAGTGGTATGCTGAGGTACTTGTTTATTGCTAAGGGTGACTTAAATGATCAAAATGTAGATGTCTCTGTCTCAGGAATATGTCAGATAACAGAAGTGGAATTTCTGATTACTGAATTCAAGCCGAGATGAAGTAGTACGGTTTTCATGTGGAAGTATTGAATCTCAAAATTGGAAGCAACTGGAAAAGGTTGTGTGGGCCATGTGGACTAGAAGTGTGAGTCTTGCTCAGGGTCTGCATGGCTTTCTGAACAGGGGGTGGGGTAAGGAGCTGGGAGGTTGGGATTTTAGCCCCAGGCTTTCTAGCTGTGACCTTGGGCCAATCATTGCTCTTCTCTTTCACTTTCCTCTTTGGTAAAAAAAATGAAGGAATTCAACTAAACGATCACTCATATATCTTTATTCATTTATTGAATTTTCTCTGTGTGAGATATTGCATTCTCAGATTTGATTTAGAATTTTGAATATATTAATATTTCCTGTCATTTCAAGTGAGAAGTTCAAGATGGACTCCAATAACTTACTGAACACCAGAGAGGACAGCTAACCTGGAATCATTACAACAGTTGGGTTCAAACTTTTTTGATCATGACCCATAGTAGGAAATACACTGTGTGTGTGAAACCCAACATTTCATGAAATGACACCTGTTCGTACTATGTGTGATGTACTGTATTAGTCAACTTGGGCGGCCATAACAAAATCCACAGAGTGAGGGCCTTACACAGCAGAAATCTATTTCCTCACAGTTCTGGAGGCTGGAAGCTTCAGATCAGGTGCAAGGCTGGTTCCTTTGAGGCCCTCTCCTTGGCTTGCAGGTGGCCATCTTCTAGCTGTGTCTTCATGTGGTTTTCCCTCTGTGTGTGTGTGTTATCTGTGTCCTAATTTCCTCTTTTCATAAGAATGCCAGTTATATTGGATTAGAGACCACCAATATGACCTTGTTTTACCTTCGTTACCTTTTTAAAGGCCCTATCTCCAAATACATATTTTGAGGTACTGGGCATTCAGCCATTAATGTATGAATTCTTTTGCGGGGGGGGGAGGACACAGTTCAGCCCATAACGTGAACTGTTATCTATCCCGTGCCATCCCATCCCATCCTATCCCATCCCATCCCATGGAATGCTGATCGTTACCCACTAAATTGGTTTTTATGACCCACAAAGAGGTCAAAATAGCTTATTTCTCTCTTAGAATTGGTAATAGGGTTGAAATGGAGCGGACTCATTTGAAATTAGCTGCGTCCTTCTCCAGTGTCTCTTGTGACCAGTGGTCCGTATTTGTTCGCTTCACTTGTATGTATAGCATGTGGACAGAACAAAGTTGTTTGGTCCATGTAGCCATCACATCTTGCTGGCATTCTGCTTCATTGAGCTGAGAGAGAAAAAGAATGTATCAGTTTAGGCTTTTCTGGATATTAGTTTTTAAAAGAGATTGAGTTAAATTCAAGTTAATGTTTATTAAGCAACTTCTAAGTGGCAGGGATCTATTTTAGGAGAAGAAATGGCATATCCTTTAGTAAAATAAAATGCAGAGACCCTCTCAAGGATGTTCAGGGTTTCGTTCTTCTCTGGGTGGCTATCTGTACAAATGGCCCCCCTTTTCCAGAGGAGGGCATCCTATGTGCAATCCACAGAATCCCTACCTGAGAGGACAGAATGCCAGACCAGGATGTTGGCTTTTTCTGTTAGTGAACAACTTCAAGGGCCCGTGCCTTGTAGTAAGTTTAAAACTCTGCTGAGGCGGGGGTTTTGGGTTGTGCCTGCAATCTGGCTGGTGTCAGAAAGCATCATGTGGCTAATGACTGAGCTGGCTGACTGCCAGCACCCCCATGTCAGTGTGTCTTTGTAACTCTTTAATTGTCGTTGTGAAAATGAGAGTTCTCACTTAGTGTCCACGGGCTCTCCTGATGTTTCAATCGTATTTTGAATTTACGGGGATAATTTTAGTAGAACTAGGGAAGTTGTGAAGGCCCAGGTGCTATTTCTCCTGAATTTCAAGGCTGTGCTATATGTGTGAATAACCCCAATAGTGGGACAAGGCAGAGATCTGTTTTTGTGAGTGGAAAGGTGGTGTTTGTTGGTTCTAGAGATGGATTTATTTTTTTATTTGTTTTTGCTGAGGAAGATTTGCCCTGAGCTAACACCCGTTGCCAATCTTCCTCTTTTTGCTTGAGGAAGATTTGCCCTGAGCTAACATCTGTGCCAGTCTTCCTCTGGTTTGTAGGTGGGTTGCCACCACAGCATGGTGTGTAGGGCCGTGCCCGGGAACCAAACATGGGCTGCCAAAGCAGAGTCTGTGGAACTTAACCACTAGGCCATGGGGTCAGTCTCCTAGAGATGGCTTTAGAAGAGATAAAACAACTACATAAAACATGAGAGGTGCCAGAGCATGTGACAAGTACCATCAGTGATTTCGTCAGAGTGCCACAGTTGCTGAGGGGAGGAGTGCTCACCTCTGCCTGGGGCTCGGAGCTCATGGAGGCCAGGATGTCGAGGTTGAACCTTAAGAGAGAACTGGGATGCGATGGGGCCAACATTGCAGCAGAGGGGCAGCACCAGCAGAAGCATCCCTCTGCCTCTCTGGGACTAACTTTGTTCTTCTCTGCGCTAGGGTGACACCTACACTCCATACCTAGCATAGCACCTGGCACGCTACACACAATTAGTATTTACTTTCTTTTTTATTTCTCATCTCAAGCTCCCTTTGTTCTAATATTTTGGACTTCAGTAAGACAAGTTAACAGTGTCACCAGCAGCACCCAGTGTGTTGAATGCTGACCACGTGCCTGGCGCTCACAGCCTCTCGTGTGACCTCAGGTGGCCCATTTGCTGATGAGTAAACAGGCCCAGGGCAGGGAGGTCACACAGCCACATCTGTGTGTGGCAGAGTGGGGGGAGCTTCAGATGTGGGTACGTCAGGCTCGGATCCACATGCTCTCCTTTCCAGTTTGTTCCCGCATTTCTAAAGGCCTAATTCTCAGTCTCAGCTCTCAGTCTCTGCTTTCCAGATCGAAGTCCTCATCGTCTCAGCCTGTGCTCTTATGGCACAGTCCTGGCCTTCTGAAGTTTGGTTAATTCATTTTCTCACTCGCCCAGCCAGTATTTATCTTTTTAGAATGTCTTCCTGTTAGATCTTTCCTCAAAAAGAGCACCTTCAAGATGCAGAGAAACTGTGACCAGGCTTTGCCTTAATGAGGGTTTCTGGGTGCTGGGAGTGTGTGACAGTACTTGGAATGCACCGTCTACATGCTGGGCATGGAGTCCGCACCCTTGCTTGTATGAACTACTGTAGCCCTCACCATTGCCCCGTGATGGTAGCTCCTATTCTTAGGCGTATTTTACAGTGAGGAAATTGAGGCATAAAGAGACTAGCCAACATGCCTCCGATCTCCTCCATAGTATTTGTAGGAACTGGGGTTTGAACCCTGGCCGTCTGGCTCTGGACTCCATGCTCTTCTTCTCTGGCCTCGATGATGTACAGTTGTCTAATGCACTCACTGAGTGTTGAATCTCATTGCCCTACACTGAGAAGGAGCTGGAGCCACCAAAGGTTGTGTCAACATCAGGTACCACGCCTCCAGTTTATCTCTGTACCAGAGGTTATCCGTCAACTTAGATACAGTTGTCATTTGTTTGAAAGACACGATTGGATGAGATAGAAAATGTCAGATTTAATTTATTCAGCTTCTCCTTCATTTTATCGCCAACTCATTACTTTGCTACTCAGCCCAAAGCCAATGCATTAGAAGTTTGCCATTCGTCAGTGTCAGTAGACCGGGACTTGGCCTGGGACAGGTGCTCCCCCGGGGCTTCCATCTTGATGAGATGGATCCTCAGTCTCTCCGTTTACTGTGTCGTGGGGCTGAGGGAGGGCAGCAAATGAAAGAAGTCATGCCTTTTCCAAATCTTTCCTCTGGTCCTCATTTTTACATTGCCTTTCTCTGTCTCCCAGTTCCTCATCAAGTCTCCTTCTCTGCAGAGCAGATAGTGGGGTCGCCAGAGACAGTCCAGGACTGGGAATTCTCACTGGATTGCAGTTGCATCTGGAAACATTAGAAATATCTGTAGAACGTAAAATCAAAAAGGATTTTTGACTTGAAGTGCTAAGTGATATTACCTGAGGGTTGTGACGCAGAAGGAGGTTTATTTCACTCACATGCTTCCCCTTGGGGAATAAACTGCAGCAGCTGGAAAAGAAACTTGGTTTCAAAAAAATTTTAAAGTTAGCGTTACATCAAAAGTAATTATTTGAGTTATGAAAAGCAAGATTATTAAAACCCAGAAATTACAAAGTGGGTCATCGAGGGCATAAATTAAAAAGATTCTGAGGCCAGCCCCATGGCCCAGTGGTTAAGTTCACACGCTCTGGGTCAGCAGCCCAGGGTTTTGCCGGTTTGGATCCTGGTTGCAGACATGGCACCGCTCATCAGGCCACGCTGAGGCAGTGTCCCACATGCCACAACTGGAAGGACCCACAACTAAAAATATACCACCATGTACTGGGGGGCTTTGGGGAGAAGAAAAAGAAAAAGGAAAAAAAAGAAGATTGGCAACAGATGTTGGCTCAGGTGCCAATCTTTAAAAAAAAAATTCTGTGAAGATTTGTGATGGGGATTTGTGAATTAAGCTCTTCGTGTATTCAAAATATACTTTCTTTAACAAAAATTTCATCATGATTTTACACAGTTATACTTCCAGTCCTAATTCTGAGCTTCAATTTCCAAATGAAGGCTGGGCGTGTCCCCAGAATGTCATAGGATCCTAAAGTCACTGTATCCTCAGTTGAATTAATTATCTTTTCCTTGAAGGTGTCACCATCTTCTCATTCTTAGAAGAATAAAACTTTTAGAGTCATCCTCAAATTGTCCTATTTATCCTTGACCCTACTAATTTCTTGAATGTGCCCTATGTCTATTCTAGTGCTTGAGTTGTCTTCAAATGGGATTCCTCCTCTCCCTTGCACTGTCACGGCCCTGTTTCAGACTTTCCACACCTATTTCTTGGACCGGTGCAATAGACTCTTAACATCACGTCCTCTCTCCTGGCTTTGCTCCTTCCTAGCCATTCTTCACACCGAAGGCAGAATTCTCTCCTTGAAATGCAAGCTAAATCACATCCTTCCGTTCCTTAAGAACCTACAGTGACTACCCTTCCTCTATCTAGTAACGTCTCCACTCCGTCTCAAGGCATTCATGATTTGATTCAAACCATCTTTTTTGCCTAATTTCATTCTTTCTCCATGTACATAATCTATTTTCATATATATTGACTTGTTTTTGGTTCCTTAAGCACATCATATCATTTTTCAAGCTGTTCCTCTTGTAGTGTGCTCTGTCTTTGTACTTTCCGT
This sequence comes from Equus asinus, assembly GCF_041296235.1. Taxonomy (NCBI): domain Eukaryota; kingdom Metazoa; phylum Chordata; class Mammalia; order Perissodactyla; family Equidae; genus Equus; species Equus asinus. The sequence goes on along the minus strand of NC_091801.1, from coordinate 82,019,618 downwards.
GTTTCCCACGTTATTAAGAAAGTAGTAATTCCTTCCTCTTCACCTCCTCTTTACCTTACTTAGTTCTCAAGTCAGCATCATTTCATTGTGTCCTGAGAGTAGTTTCCCTATTTGGTTCCCTCACTAGATTACGGACTCCCTGGGGACAGGACCACGTCTTATTCACCTTCTGTCTTTCGTCATTTTGGACAATGCTTTTACCTAGGAGATAGTCAATAAGTGTGGAACTGAATTAGTTTAACATTGCCTTTCCCAAAGTGTTTCTTAGTGTGTATCAGTTGAGACCCCCCAGGCACAGAAGGGGACTGAGGCTTAGGAGATGGTGCTGTCCTCGAGGGTCTGCGGATCTGGCTGAGTGCTTTAAGGGAGGGGTCTGCCTTGTACAGGGCACAGCCTCAATATTTGTTTGTTGAAGGAACGTTGAGTGAAATGGGTATAGTTTTAGAAGAAGCGGAGATGGCTGAACATAGAATTTGTTACAAGGAGAGCCTGCTGGAGAGTGGAAGGCACGCTGACCTGGGAGTCAGAACTTCCGCAGCTTCAGTTCGCTCATTTGTAAAACAGGGATGACAAGGGCACCTTTGACGTAAGGGTTAGGGGATGGTTTGATGAGAGGACATGTGTGAAGTGCTTGGCGCGGTGCCTGGCGTGTAGTAAGTCCTCAGGAAGTGTCAGTTGCTGCTGCAGCTGTCGTTTCCGAGCACTGCCGAGAACAGCTGTGTGAGGCTGGGCAGGACGGGGAGTATCCTTACAGTAAACTTCCACCTCTGTCAAAACGAGGGAACCGCGAAAGTTCCTCACTCCAGGGACGTGTTAGCACGTTCTTTTCTCATATGGAACATTTATCAACAAGCCCTGATTTCTCTTTATAAAACTTTCTGAAAATTTAATTTTAATTATTTTTGAAATAATTTTTATTATACAAATAGTTTATGCTCCTTTTAGAAATCTTGGAAAGCATAAACAGAAAGGAAAAAATTGTGCATAATCCTACATGGACAAACACTGTTAACATTTTAGTGTATTTCTTTTTTAAAAATCATATTAATTTCATAAATATAATTTTGCATCGTGATTTTTTCATATAACAAGATGTTTTCCACATTATCACAGACTTTTATAAATGTCATTTTAAAAAATTTTTAATTGTTTTGGTGAGGAATATTGGCCCTCGGCTAATATTTGTTGCCAGTCTTCTTTTTTTGCTTGAGGAAGACTGTGTCTGAGTTAACATCTGTGCCAGTCTTCCTCTTTTTTTTTTTAGAGATTGGCACCTGAGCTAACATCTGTTGCCAATCTTTTTTTTCTCCTTCTTCTTTTCCCCAAAGCCCCTAGTACATAGATGTATATTCAAGTTGTAGATCCTTCTGGTTGTGCTATGTGGGACACCACCTCAGCATGGCCTGATGAGTGGTGCCAGCTCCGTGCCCAGGATCTGAACCGGTAAAACCCCGGACTGCCAAAGCAGAGTGCATGAACTTAACCACTCAGCCATGGAGCCAGCCCCCCTTTCTCTATTTTTTGTATGTGGGGTGCTGCCACAGCATGGTTTGATGAGTGGTGTGTAGGTCACGCCCAGGATCCAAACCCGCAAACCCTGAGCCGCTGAAGCAGAGCATGCAAACTTAACCACTACGCCACTGGGCTGCCCGATAAATGTAATTTTTAATGATTGCATAAATTTGTATTATGTGACTGTACCAAAGCTTATCTAACCATTACTTCGTAACTCAGTGTGCAGATTCTTTCTAATTATATATTTAGTGTTTATTCTTAAGATAATTTCCCCTTCTGGGACTTATAGTAAGATCTCTAGAGATATTAAAAAATTTTCTAGGTAGTGCTTTAAATAGATGATTATGTAATAAGCTGATGACAACATAATTGCCTTTCATTTTGGTAGAACGTGTTTATATACTTGAAAAGAACAAGGAAAAATATTGAATCTCCTGGTGTTATTAATGATTGCTTTATCAAGGCTTCTGACCTTTTACTATGTAAATTAAGTGAAAAACAAATATAAAGTAATGCTGGGAGGAGGCAATTAATGTGCTCACTGCAATTTCATCTAGTCAATCAGTATTCTGTGAAGGAAAGGCTTGTTGTCTTGTTACATGACACGGCTTATTCAAAAGCTGCTGCTTTGGCAGATGGTTCATTTTGTCATGGTGGTGCGTGAGTGTCTCAGCCTTTGTTCTTGGACCATTGTGCTGCCTGGCTTCATATGCAGAGCGAGAAAAGCGGAGTTGACTTTTCTTGCTATGTAAGATGCTTAACTTGCTGGATATCCTGTTTCAAGACATTTGTGTTTTCTTCTGTATTCTCACATGTTGGGGCAGTCTGGGGTGGGTAGTGTGACAAAATGGAAAAAGCAAAAAGCTTGAGCTCATGGCTCTAAGTATCAATGTAATTTAGCCACTTGTTACCTGAAGGACCCCAGGTAAGCTCATCTGACCTTTACAAGTCTCAAATCCCCTCCTGTAAAATGGGCGCGATAATGCTCAAGGAAGTTGCTCCCGTGGTGGAAAGAGCACTAGATGTGAGAAGCCTTCCCTTAAAATCTCAGCCTTGCTCACTAGCAAAGTGGCTTTGGAAAAGAGAGATCTTATCTTGGATCCTCAGTGCTCTTCGTCACCACACAGGGCTAATGACAATACTTTACTCACTGGGTAGATGTCGATATTAAGGGAGGCAGTGTAGGTGAAAGCCCCTGTGGAGTGCCTGGCTTTCAGGCTGCTGCCTGTGTCTGCTTTAAACATGACCCCCTACTCAGGAGGCAGCCGGCACTCCCTCAGTGCCCAGCCAGCTCTCCAGTTGTTGCTGTTGGGTTCTTGCGCCCACTAGTTTCTTTTGAAGATGACAAATGTCCACTTAACTCCCAAGTGTGGCGATGGGTTTTTGTCTGCGTCCTGATTGGCCTTTCTCTCACACTCACCCCCCTTCCTCTTCTTTCCAGGGAAACTTGTCTTTTTGCTTCTTGAGTCTCATCCCAAATTTCTAGGATTGTCTCTTTTCAAACTCATTTACTAATTCTTGCTTTTCTCACTGCCCTTTACCTCTGTGTTTCCCAGACTGTTGTCCTTGGCCCTTCTATTCTTTTGTCACCTTTGCACTGACCTAGCAAATGTTATCTTTGCTGATTTTCATGGTGCTCAGGATTCTACCTTATTCTCTATCCACTTTCCTAGTTCCATCCAACAGTTTTTTGGGTCTCTTTGTCCTTCTGGTTGGTCCCTACATACTTCAAGCTCAACGTTTCTAAACCACTGCCTTCAGATCCATCACCCCTAACCTTTTCCTTATTCTGTTTCCATCTTGGTCAATGACTGTATTCTACCCGGTCTCCAAAGCTCTTTTTCTTGATGCTTGTCTTGTCTCTTGCTTCTTCTTCAGCTCCTGTGTCCATTTGAACATCAAATCCTTTTTCCTCTAACTTGTCAATAATAAGTAGATTAGTTGGATTGTGGCATCTTTGATTGTGTCTACATGTCTCTGTATCTCCAGAACCTTATACCGTGCCTGACATATACTATTATTATTATTTTTTCATTGATTTTTTTTATTGTGGTAAGATATACATAAAATTTACCATTTTAACTTTTTAAGTTCACAATTCAGTGGCATTGTGTACATTCACAATGTTGTGTGGTCATCACCACTATGCATTTCTAGAACTTTTTCATCATCTTAAGCAGAAGCTCTGTCCCCATTAACCAAGAACTCCCATTCTCTCTGTTCCCCAGCCCCTGGTGATGTCTACTATACTTTCAGTCTCCCTGAATTTGACTGCTCTAGGTACCTCATATTAGTGGAATCATACAGTATTTGTGTTTTTGTGTCTGGCTTATTTCACTTAGCATAATGTCCTCAAGGTTCATCCACGTAGTAGCATGTATCGGAATTTTCTTCCTTTTTTAAGCCTGAAGAATATACAGTCCTATAGCTTAACAATGGGGATACATTCTGAGAAATGTGTCGTTAGGGCAGTTCCGTTGTGCGAACATCATAGAATGCACTTACACAAACCTAGTTGGTATAGCCTACTACACACCTAGGCTGTATGGTACTGATATTATGGGACCACCATCGTATGTGCAATCTGTCATTGACAAAAACATTGTTATTTGTTTTTGTCATGGTGCATGACTGTACCATTTTATGTATATGCTACATTTTGTTTATTCATTCGTTGACGGACACTTGGATTGCTTCTGCCTTTTGGCTGTTGTGAGTAATGCTCCTGTGAACATGGTGTACAAGTATCTGTTTCAGTCCCTGTTTTCGATTTTTTTGGGTATATCCTGGGAAGTGGAATTGCTGGATCATGTGGTAACTCTATGCTTAACTTTTTGAGGAACCACCATGCCACTGTCCACATTTTACTTGCCCACCAGCAGTGCACGAGGGTCATATGGTTGTCTTTTTCACCATTCTGTCTTGTTTCTCTTTTTTTCTTTAAAGATTTTTTTTTTTAAAGATTTTATCTTTTTCCTTTTTCTCCCCAAAGCCCCCCAGTACATAGTTGTATATTCTTTGTTGTGGGTCCCTCTAGTTGTGGCATGTGGGACGCCGCCTCAGCGTGGTCTGACGAGCAGTGCCATGTCCGCGCCCAGGATTCGAACCAACGAAACACTGGGCCGCCTGCAGCGGAGCACGCGAACTTAACCACTCGGCCACGGGGCCAGCCCCAGTCTTGTTTCTTTTTTTAATGAACAAAAGAGAGAATAAGTAATGCACATTTTGAAGTCTTCATTGATGATATTTGTCTGACCCAATGGAGAGAATCAGGTGTTTAGACATTTGCATGTCAGGAATCGTTTGCTCTGGTTGTTTGCTCTGATGGGTTTTTAAAAAGCCCCTTTTGGGGCTGGCCAGGTGGTGCAGAGGTTAAGTTCATATGTTCCGCTTCTCGGTGGCCCGGGGTTCGCCAGTTCGGATCCCGGGTGTGGACGTGGCACTGCTTGGCACACTATGCTGTGGTAGTCATCCCACATATAAAGCAGACGAAGATGGGCACGATGTTAGCTCAGGGCCGTGCTTCCTCAGCAAAAAGAGGAGGGCTGGCAGTACTTAGCTCAGGGCTAATCTTCCTCAAAAAAAAAAAAAGCCCCTTTTGTAACTCATGCAGCCGTTCCCATAGTTAGTGTGGAAAGGGTCTGGTGTCACTTTTTTGAGTTGAACTGCTACTCTCTTTTGAGCCACTCTCTGATGGGCTTGGCAGCCTCCTGTCCTGCAGAGGCGATTGGAAAAAGCCTCGGGGAACTCGTGCTGACAGTTGAACGCACTCTCGCTGCACCTCGCTCCTCCTGGGGATCTGGCTCCTTGAGGTGGGGCTGGCTTAGTGGCTCATCAGTCGTTGTTCTCCCAGCTCAGTGAGGATGCCTGAAGCTCTGCTGGCTTCTCAGCCTCTTGGCAGTGACCCTCTCCCGCCAAGAATCTGCACACACTCCCGGGGCTAACGTGGCATGCAGGAAGTGGGACTCATTTTAAAGAGCTTCTCTTCTCTCTGGACCCTCAAATCCATGCTGCCTTGACAGCTCTTTAGTTGACTCTTAGTTCTTGGTGGGAGTGTTGTTCTTCTCTAAGCTGCTCCAGAAGTGGGAGTTGCCACGGCGATACTTGTAATGGAAATTAACCTTTCCATGGCAGGGAGATGCCATTGGATGAATGGGTGAGGTGTAGAGAGGTCATGGATTCAGGGTTGTGGGTCTGACCTTGAGCCCCAGCTTCACAGACCACTAGTTTTGTGACTTTGAGCTAATCACTTCATCTCCCTGGACCTCACTTATGTCTTAGTAAAATGGCATAACAATAACACTTACCTTATTTGTTGGTGGAGCATAATACTCTTCCCAATCTCTGATGTCTTTCCTACAAAGGAGATTCGGTTAGGATAACTGCAGGCCCTTCACTCCATCTCTGGAGAGGTAGGGTGACTTACCTGATGCTAAGTTTGGTCCCAATAACCAGTGTTATTGGTTAGCTTAGCTTGCTCTGCTCTGTGGCCACAGAAACCCTGAGTGCTCGTCTGTGCTCCACGTGGGAAGTCGGGTGGTGGCCTCCTCTGGGCGGATGGCCTCCATCTGGCCTGCTCAGTTCAGTACAATTTGTGTCTGGATTAGGAAGGTCTGTGTGCCCGGTTCTTGGCATCAGTGAGCAGTTGCAGTTTCTAAGAAACCACGTCATGTCCTTCAACATGGTCTGTACATGGTAGAAAAGATGATATTTTAGCCTCTGTGTTTTCTTTTTGTTTTGTTTTCAACTTATTTAGGAACTGGATGGAAAAAAGGGGTCCTGCCTATTGGGAACCCCCTAAGAGAGCTCAGCATGATGATGTTGAAAGGTCAATAATATTATTCTTATGAAAACAATTCAAATACTCACTGTGGTTTTTATTTGTTTAAGTGAGAGTATCAGAATCAATTCTGAAAGTATAATTTCAGATTGCATCGGACCACACCTGTAGTTTTTCCTGTGTATTCTTCTTTTTCCTTCTTCCTTAGATTTTTTTATTTTAGATTTGGAAGAAAAGATGTACTTCTTTCTCCTCTTTCTATTCTCTACCTGTTTAGAATACTGTAACTGACTTAATGTGAACATGGTTGTCTCAGACTGTTACTTGGAAGAAACAAGAATAGACAAACTGTGAAATTGTGATGTGCTGGTTTTCATGCCATTGTCAACTCCTGAAATGGCAAATGGCCTGTGAATTTTTTATGATCAAAAGTTTTGGTGATCATATTTTTTTGCTTCTATAAGGAACAATATAGATAGGTGGTAACTAGGCTTTCAGAACATTAAAAATGTCCTGTCTGTCTTCATAATTTCCTTCATTTCTGGGATAGAAAAAATAACTCTCAAGGGCCTTAGGTGCTCTAGTTTGACTGAAATAATTGTTGGATGTTTTGATCAAAATTGAACAAGGTATATTGATGTTATGGGCTGAATGTTTGCGTCTACCTCCAGATCCATATGTTAAACCCTAACCCCTAATGTGATTGTATTTGGAAATGAGGCCCTTGGGAGGTAATTAGGTATAGATTAGGTCATGAGGGACCCTCGTGATGGGATCAGTGCTCTGTAAGAAGAAGAGAAAGAAGAGCTCTTTCTCTGTGCACACGCACTGAGGAAAGACTACGTGAGGAGATAATAAGAAGATGGCCATCTGCAAGGCGCGGAGTGGGCCTCACCAGGAACTGAATCTGCTGGCACCTTGATCTTGGACTTCCCAGCCTGCAGAACTTTGAGAAATAAATGTTAACTGTTTAAGTCATCAGTCTATTTTATTATGTCAGCCGGAGCCGACTAAGACAATTGATTTTTAGTGAAGTTGATTAAGGAGTCCTCACTTCCCACTGACCAAATCATATGCTTATGAGAATGTTCAGATTTGTGGCAAGCTTCCTTCCAGCTTGGCATGTAGAACAGAGGTTAGCAGCCGCATGGCCTAGAGCTCTTTTATCTGTGTTTTTGTGACACTGGGTATTCGTGGTCGGGCCTAAGGTGTGGGACAGGAAGATTCAGTCAACATGGATCTGAATCCCAACTCTGTTCTTCTCTGTATGACTTTGAGCACATTATTTCACTTCCCTGAGGTCATTAAATATTTTTGTTATGAAACAATTTCAAACATAAAGATACAAAGAATAATAAAATAAATCCCCACATATCTATCATCCAGATTCAAAGGTTATCAAGATTTTCATATATTTACTTCATCTTTTGCTTTTCCTACTTGCTGAATTATTTTAAAGAAAATCCCAGAGACATAATTTCATTTCATACCTTCATTCTTTAGTATGCATTGCTAAAAAAATGGACGTTCTCTTGTATAACCACAATGTAAATAATATACCTAAAAATTAATAATCAATTTTGGCTGCTTTTTTTTTTTTTTTTTTTAAAGATTTTATTTTTTCCTTTTTCTCCCCAAAGCCCCCCGGTACATAGTTGTGTATTCTTCGTTGTGGGTTCTTCTAGTTGTGGCATGTGGGACGCCGCCTCAGCGTGGTCTGATGAGCAGTGCCATGTCCGCGCCCAGGATTCGAACTAACGAAACACTGGGCCGCCTGCAGCGGAGCACGCGAACTTAACCACTCGGCCACGGGGCCAGCCCCGAATTTTGGCTGCTTTTAACACCAATCCACAATCAAATTTCCCAGATTGTCCCTGAGTTAATTTTTACACCTTTGAAAGAGAGAGAATAATGCCTTTTTCACCTCCTTTTGGCAGGGATTTTGTGGGAAGGTATTACGTGCCTATTTTGGATCAAAACATATTGAAGTTCCAGTATATACCAGGATCTCTTGCCTTAGAGGTTTTATGGTCTGAATAACCTAGTACAGTCTTTGGCACATACTAAGTCTCAGTAAGATGTAGCTGTGGGCAATGATTGCAGGTGTTTTAGTCATGCTAACTTCGTGCTGAAAACAGGGCTAGTCTCCACTGAAGATGTGATAGAAGTGCAAACTGTGTCTCTCTAGATCTGTTCTCTTTCGTCTGTGAGCATCTCTACATTTCTTTCTCTGGACGGGAAGCCTTCCTTTTCTGCCTAGCATACTTGTATTCATCCTCTATTGTCAGCAGTGAAATTTCTGCAGTAAATATCACAAGTCTCTATGGTATCCTGTTTTACACACATTCAAGATGTGTGTAAAGTATTTGATAATCAATATACTGCAAGGCCAGTCTCATCCCCCCACTGCAGCCAGCAGCATTTTCACCTTTGGTATTTTCCATCCATCCAGCTCTGGTGGTCTAGTGGTTAAGATTCAGTGCTCTCACTAGCGCGGGTTCGTTTTCAGGTCAGGGGCCTGCACCACCTGTCTGTCAGTTGTCATACTGTGACGGCTGCGTATTGCTGTGATGCTTAAAGCTATGCCACCAGTATTTCAGATACCATCAGGGTCACCCATGGTGGACAGGTTTCAGTGGAACTTCCAGACTAAGACAGACCAGGAAGAAGGACCTGGCCACTCACTTCCAAAAGAATTGGCCATGAAAACCCTGTGAATAACAGCAGACCATTGTCTGATATAGCGGAAAGGTGAGAGGATGGCACAAAAAACCAGGCAGGGTTCAACTCTGCTGTACACAGGGTCTCTAGGAATCAGAATCAACTTGACAGCAGTAACAACAAATTTTCCCTCCGGAGCCCCTGTGTTGCCTATACCAGTCAACCCTTTTGATGTCCACAGATGTTATCAACCTTAGCCAGTTTCCTCCTGCATGTACCTCAGGCAACTTCTCTGTCAAGTTTTGTTGTGTGTATACAGCTTATAATGATATATTATTATTCATTCTATGCTCCTGTCATTCTTTCTAATAACGTAGCTAAACCTCCAAATATTATACTCATGGTTTTTGCTTCCAGAGTCCTATGACCCTTTACAAAGACCAAATGTCGCCTCTTCCATGAAGCCTTCTTTGGCGAAATTAGCTGCTCATGTGCTCTTCTCCCAGACTTTGATCCTGCCTCTGTAAAGTCACTTATAAGGAATTATATTTGACATTGTGTTCTCTTTCAACTTGGGACACCCTAAAAGTAGAGCCCACAGTACTTGTGTGTGACTGATGCTCAATGCCACGGGTACATAGTAGATGTTTGCTGAAAGTTGAATGGATGAGCGTAAGAATGAGTAAATTCAGGGAAGGTTAAAAAAAGATAAAGGAAGACAGTAACTTGTTGAGGAAGTGATGTAAGTAGTAGTGAGTGGTGGAATGCCTCAAATGGTTATTTCAGCTGTTTTTTGTTGAAGTAGAAAAACTTGTGAAATTATGCTTCCCCAGCCCAGGGATACCGGGAGAAAGAATGATCTCAGCCAGGGTGACAGTTCTTAGTATTGACAGATGTACCCAGAGCTGCTCTGCAGTTCCCGTGCTTGAAGGTAAACGAAGGGAGGAAGAGGATTTGGTCCAACTGCACTGGATGCTTTTGCTGGCGAATCAGTGGCTGTTATTCTACACTATGTGGACAGAGAATGTGTGTCTTATTTTATGATTTTATTTTGCTCTCCAACAAAGAGTGATTCTTTCCTACCTCTTTGAATAAATGAGGTCAGCCAACCAACGCATGGTTCCTTAATATCTTCTGTGTTCTAAGCACTCTTGAAAAATTAGGGGGAAAAATAAAAAAGACAAGACTCTCTCCCTTTAAGGAGATTGTAGTCCAAATAAAATGTATTTTTAACTGTTCAGCCTTAAAAAACATTTAAAGTGAAAATCACTTACAGTCTCAGCACTTAAAACACTTGGTGAGTTGACCTGTCTTTTGTCAAGGCCTAGAGAGACAGTGAGAATCCACTAGCAATGAGTACTCCTAGCCTCCAGATTCTGATCTCTAAACACTTGGTGAGTTGACCTGTCTTTTGTCAAGGCCTAGAGAGACAGTGAGAATCCACTAGCAATGAGTACTCCTAGCCTCCAGATTCTGATCTCTAAACACTTGGTGAGTTGACCTGTCTTTTGTCAAGGCCTAGAGAGACAGTGAGAATCCACTAGCAATGAGTACTCCTAGCCTCCAGATTCTGATCTCTAAACACTTGGTGAGTTGACCTGTCTTTTGTCAAGGCCTAGAGAGACAGTGAGAATCCACTAGCACTCCTAGCCTCCAGATTCTGATCTCTAAACACTTGGTGAGTTGACCTGTCTTTTGTCAAGGCCTAGAGAGACAGTGAGAATCCACTAGCAATGAGTACTCCTAGCCTCCAGATTCTGATCTCTAAACACCATTTCTCACTAAGAGGATCCAGGGCTCCTTGGAGAAATGGTTTGATTCTAGATCTGGGGCTGGAAATGAGCCAGAAAGATAACAAGCTATTGATGAATAATGGGGTCTTACCTAAAGGACACAGGAACCGACCTGAATGGGCCCCCACTGGCCAAAGATGGGACAATTTGAACATCAAAAAAGAATGAGATGGCAACCAATTGAAACACCAGATATATGAAAATGCCCCAGTTCATAATGATGCTAAGTAATATGTGACTCACTGGTCATCACTGGAGGTGGCTGGGGCACCAGTTCTCTACTCCAGTAAGTAAAGAGAAAGACCCAACCATTTGTTAACCCTCCTTTCTGTGTTTCAGGATAACCAAATGGCTCATGTAGAAAAAATCCTTCCTGGGGCTGGCCTGGTGGCGTAGTGGTTAAGTTCATGTACTCTGCTTTGGTGGCCCAGGGTTCACAGGTTTGGATCCCAGGCATGGACCTAGCACCACTAGTCAAGCCATGCTGTGGCAGCATCCCACATAAAATAGAGGAAGATTGGCACAGCTGTTAGCTCCGGGCCAATCTTCCTCAAACAACAACAACAAAACAAAAACAAAAAAAGAAGAAGAAAAAATCCTTCCTTACTATTTTGTAATCCTTGATAAGATAATAGATCTGGGCAACAATGTATAGCAGATGCTCAAATCCATTAGGAGAAAGGTTGATAGGAACTTTCTAATGGATGGATCACACTAACAATTGAACGTAAGCATTTAACTCTGGAGACTCCACTAAAATGATACCAAAGTCGTCAGCCGGTGGGAAAGCTGAGAGGCATTCCAAGTTCCTGTGCCCTGTAGAAGCTCCAGAAAGCAGTAGGCACTCTGGATGGGAGTGTGATGAGAGCAGTAGAAGTAGGAGAAGTTGCTGAGAGTCATCTCATGAGTTGGTTATATCCTCAGATCTCCTCCTCTGCTCCTGGAGCAGGTGGCTGTCCCTCTTCCACCCCAGCAGAAGACTGGTATTTCACCTGATGGCAGTTGAAAAGAATGTGTATCTGGCTGGGAGTCACCAGGCACAGCTCGAGAGGAGGGCCCCACCCAAATCAAGGGGAATAAGTGAATATTGAGATGTTCATCCCTTCACTTGGCTTCCATAGAACTCTGAGAATGCCCACAGCCAGGCTTGTACCCCACGGAGGCAATTCTTCCATGGAAAAACTACCAGACCAAAAGAAAAGGCCCCAAGCAGAAGCACAGTAGGATCCCTAATGAACCAGCACAGCAGGAGTGCCATGCGGTGAAGCCCATAGCCGCTGGGCCCCACTTATGTGCGTTATTCATGTGCGTTATAGTACTCAATGTCTACACTCTTGTCTCTATAGAAAAGCCATTCGCAGCTAAGCTGAGTAATATACCACAGGTACTTTTCCTTCTTGGGTAGCTTTGCAAGTGCATTAGGCATCACAAATGAATTCATTTCCGTCTTCATTTTGGCAGTGTTTACTGAGAGAGCATAATTCAGCTTAATAAGATATCTAAACCATGAGCACTCTGCCTAATAGGCAAATTAGGTCATTTGCATGCTATCAGCTGCAGCTCTTTGGCAGATTTATCATCTATAAATTGAAGGTGATTTGATTATTGAAATAATTTTGTTCATGTTGCAGATTAACATTACTGTATTGTATTCAAAATTAATTCTGGTCGCATTTCTGCCCTCCTGCTCTCTAGAGAATGATGCTTGGACACAGAAAACTCCTGTGGCAGCAGTTTGCCCCTTTCTGTGTGTGCCTGAGATCTATGAAGTCCTTGGCTGGATATTTGTTGTTTATGGTCACCAGTCTTAGTGGAGCACTTGGCCTCACTTTGTGGCCATTTACTCTTTCTCTGTCGACTTTCTCCCATTTCCTTCAGTGCAATTGCATGGTAATGATTACAGTTAGCAATTGTTTCACTGTTCTCAGTGCTCATCTGTACCAGTCACTGTTTTCTGATGTGTTATCTCATTTGATCCTTAGCAATTCCTTAGTTAGGAAGTTAAGGCTCAGAAAGGCTGAACCGCTTCCCCTAAGGTGGTCACACACAGACAGGGAGAGACCTAGAAAGTGTCTGTTTATTGGGACCTGGTCTAACTCCGTTGCCCTAGGTCGCCCGGATGGTTGTGTCCTCCCATTACTCTTCTCCCCAAGTCCTCCATCTCTCCAGTTGGCAGTGACGGAGAAAGTAGAGGCCTGGAGGGAACTCCCTTTCCCACACCCATCCCAATTCCTAACTTTCCTCCTTCTTCTAAACAGCGTAGGGAGAAGACCGCAGACTTACTGCCAGACACACCATCTTTGACAAGTGGTTTAACTTCACTTGGTCTTAGTTTTTTCATTTGCAAAATGGGCACAGTAATGGCTGCCTTCCTGAGTTAGTACGAGTTTTAGCGCAGGAAAGTCTCTTGAGCTCTGGAGTGTTACAGAGTCTGTGAGCGTGTGTCTAGAGCATGTCCTAGACAATGAGCAAGCGTTATTTATTATTACCTATGTCCTGTCTTCTTCCCTCCTAGTGAAAGGGATGGGGACGGGGTGAGAAAGACAGTCTTACCTCACAAAGCTCTATTTTTATACCAAAAACGTTGACTTGTGGTTGTTCACTTAAATATCTATTATACAGATGGACTATAAAACCCTTGGGGACAGGGCCTGGCATTTGTCTTGGTACCTAGTAATTGCTGGAAAAATATTTAAATAATAAACTGATTCTCCAGTCCTGCCTGCCTATTGACTTTCTTGGAATTTGGTAAGGATTTATTCTGTTGGAAAATGAAATCTCCTAGGAGATCGTAACTTAATTTCCTTTTTATCCATAGGTCCTTAAAGGGAGCAGCTGCTAGTGATTATTTGAATAAATTGAATAAAGCTTCTACTTTTTGTTTCTTGTGGTCACTGCTTCTTTATTTCTGTCAGAAGATTAGACTCATTGGGCTGTCAGGGGTTGGGTAGAGAATTTTATTTTTGCTCAAAACAAAAGAAAATCCAGAAGGCTCTCACTTTTGCTTTTGTTTAATTAGCCTTTATTTTGTTTTTATTTTCTCTTCAGAAAAGAAAGACGTGACCCAAAGCCTGGAGAACTATACGTCCAAATGTCCTGGGACGATGGAACTCATCACTCTCCCAGATGGCCTCGTGCTGCCTCCGGTGCCCTTCACCAAACTGCCCATTGTCAGGTAGGACAGACCCTTCTGGAATGCGAAGGGTGCCCTGTGCTCCAGAACGTTTCCCTTCAGTCTGATAGTGAAGGTGGGTCTTCAGAAGCATTTTCATTTTTTGTTGGCTATGTATGTGGTCCAATACCTCATGAAATCTCAGCAGCCGCCCTATGAGGTGTGAGTATTTTATAGACGGGAGAGTCAAGGCCAGTGCCTTATGTAACTGCCATAGTCGTGTGCCTGTGAGATGGCAGAGCCAGATGCAAACCCCTGTCTGTCTGCTTCCAAAGCCCACGTCCTGAGCACTCTGCTGTGATTGAAACAAACTCAACCTGTCACTCTTCTCCTCACAAGCTTCCAGCAGTTCCCCGTTTTCCTAGACTGGGATCCCTCACAACACAGCACAGCTCTTCGGACAGACCAGGCGCCTTCCCACTCGTGTGCCTCTGCTCCTGTTCCACCCTCTCCCTGGAGTTCATCTTTCTTCTCCTTGACTTTATTCTTTCCTGATACTTCCTCCTGCTGTCACCACCCTGCCGTTGGTTACAAGAGACTTCTGGCTTTCCATAGCTCCCACTGCCCACCTCTCTCACAGTGTTTGCACTGTGTGCAGTCCTGGAATCCCTTTTTATGTGACTGTCTCTCTTCACAGATTGTAAGATTTTAGGGAGCAGAGGCCCTTTGGCACGTGCAAAGTGGGTACTAAAAAAGGTTTCTGAACTACTCTCCTGAAATGATTTCTGATTTTCTGAAAGATTTGTTTGAAGACTGAAAAGAAACAGTTGAGACTTGATATTTTGCTGTTCATAGAAGTGCTATGACCTTAGGATACCATGTGATGAAGATGCTAAGCATCTTTGAAATGCTCTTCGCTTGGCTGTTGTTTCTCAGGTTCCACTTGGCCTTGCGATACTGTGGAAGGGGCTTGGGTGTGCCTCCCAGGTCCATGACATTACATGAGCAAGTCCCTTTACCTTCCTGGGCGTCAGTTTGCTTATCAGAAAAAAATTAAGAAAGAAAACCCATGACATTAGGTCATTAGAAGAATTCAGTGAAGTAACATGTAAAAGCGTGTGGTCTGGTGCTTAATAAATGTGCGTTTTCTCTCTCCATGCGTTTCCTTGGGGACAAGTGTAATACTGCCAAATGAAATGGTTTTGTTCCTGAAGCGAGAAATGTATGCTCCTGAGAAGTGAGGGCAGAAAGGG
The DNA here is from genome assembly GCF_041296235.1 of Equus asinus. Lineage (NCBI taxonomy): Eukaryota > Metazoa > Chordata > Mammalia > Perissodactyla > Equidae > Equus > Equus asinus. The sequence goes on along the minus strand of NC_091801.1, from coordinate 82,004,504 downwards.
TCAGTGTGCACAGAAGTCCCTGGCAGGCTACCCTTGAATTTTAAGAGGATGTCCCAATGGGCACTCGTGTAGTTCATCAGACAGAGTTGGCAGGCTGCCCCATCTAAAAGTTGGCTAGGCTGTGGCCTGAAAAGGTGCTCTTGCTGCTACTTGGAATTTCCGGGAGCAGACCTGCAGTCCCTCAGCGTGGAGGGCCCCCTGGGAAGGGTGCGGTGGTTCTGCTGTGCGTGCTGCTTCCTCATCGCTGATACAAACTGGGGAGGTCAGGGTCCTTGCTGGGCCTTTCTGTGGTAAGACTTAAAGTGGAATGTGTTTGATTTGGCATTTTTTTAAAAAATTAAAGACTAGAAAAGTCTTTCTTCATAATTTTTTATCATCATGACCTGGATAATTTGTACATTTAGATAGCCATGCATAATAGAATATCCTGAACCTAGTAGAACATTCTGGGCTTTTGATGCTGCATCTAGACCTCCACGCTCTCAGGCCTTTTGTCAGTGGAGCTGGGGAGGGTTGGTTCTGGCATTTTATTGGGACTGAGGGAGAAAGTGCTCCTTCTCCTCGGAGAGACACTGGAAGAGAAACAGGCTGGGTCACAGAGGCAGCCCGGGGTGGAAGTTGGGTCTCTTGGGTTTGTTCTTCACTAGTGGCCTTGGGCCTTGGCCTCTGTGAGACTTAGTTTCCTTGTCTTTAAAATGGGCTTAAAAATTGCTCCTCACAGGGTTGTTTGTTTTGTTTTAGCTGAGCTGATACGTACAAAAGCATGGAGCCTGGTGCCGGGCACATGGTGAGTGCTCAGGACATCTTAGTTTTCTTCTTGGAGACATTTTTACACCTATATTTTTAAACAGTGAAAACTGAAGAAAATGCTGTAATATTAACATTTCAATCCCTTAGCTGTTTAAAAACATTAGCGAGAACAGTTTGGGTAAAAGCAGGATAGTCTGACATTTGGGCAAGTACTGTTAAGCCTGCTCTGAATGTGGTTTTTTGGCAGTGTGTCTCTTTACCATCAGGGTCTCTGTGGCCCGTGTTGAACTCCCTTCTGAACAGCTTGATCAGCCTTGCCCTGGGACCCAGGGCCATTTGTCTTGCCCAGTGTGGTCATGGACTCTTTTTAAAAATCTGATTTTATGTATTACCCACCATTTGTGTAAATGCGTTTTTAATAGATTTGGGGGACTTTGAGCTAGAGAAATAAGCCCTGTTTGTCCTGGTGCCTCATTCCTCCCTGATCTCTTTGAAAACTGAAAAGAAATACTGTGCAAGATTAGGTACAGGAAACCCAGTGGATGGGTTCTTTAGCAAAATGGAAGGAAATTTCTTTGGAACATTTAGAAAGTCAGAGTCTCACAGACTGCTTTGCTCCCCATTGCTTATAGAACAAGATCCAATTTGCTTGCTTTGTGGGGCTCACAGGCTCTCTGTGGCCAGCTCCGTCTCCCGACTTTGATTGTAAGCTCCTGTTCCTCTGGTCCCGCCAGCACCCCCGCCCTTGTGGGACACTCAGAGGCGGCCAGACGTGCACCGGGGCTTATTCCTTTGTTCAGGCCTCGTCTTCTGCGGGCAGTGCCTTTGCCTCCCTTCCTCCGCCTGATGGTAGTCATCTTTCAAGGTTTAGTTCAAGGATTATCTCCTCCATAAAGCCTTTGCCTAAAGCCATCCAGGTAGAGATAGCTACATCTTCTGTATAAATTATGAATCCTTTCAGCAGCGTTTGCTTACTTTAATGTGTTGGTCAGATTTGATTTTTGTGCTGTTTTCCCAAATTTTTGCCATTTGAATGTATGAAGAATGAGGATAAATGTGATGTCCTTGCTCCACAATTCTTCAGCCTCTATCACTTTTCTTTTTCCTTGTCAAAGTAAGATCTTTTTTCTCCGAAGATACACCATGGATCATACTTCCAGAACATGCTATATGCTGTTTCCTTCTCTAAACTTCTCTCTGTCACAATTATGTGTGACGGATATTGATGCATAAACATTTCTTTAGGTTTCAGAAAGGAAAGACAGTAACTAAAATTTATTGATGTATCTTATGTTTGCCAAGCATTAATGAACTCTCTTCATGTAAAATTGGAAAAACTAAGATTTTGTTCGGTAGTCTTGTATTCAAATCCTTTATTTTGCAGTTAATTGAGTGACTTTGATTGAGCCCTGTTTCCTCTTCTCGAACTTGGGTTGGTGATACAATCCTCTCATATATGGATCAAGTAGAAATGCAGGAATGCGATTTGTGAGCAGGAAAGCTCTCTGCAGACACGAGTTCTTACGGAAGTTTGAGGGGTCTTCCTCTCATTCTTTAGAAGTCACTTTGCTATTCCCTGCCAGGTGTGACTTGTTTGTATGTTACATTGAGTGAACTGAACTAAGGTCCGTCACTCTCTCAAGAAATGCTGAATGAAAGGTAACTTTATTTATTTTTTAATTCATGTTATCCACAGCCAGCCAGTCTCAGAGCTGGAAAATCGAAGAGTGGTAATTATGTTGACCCAGACGTCTTTTTTGCTCCTCATATTAGCAGATCATTGTCTCACTTCTCAGAATATTGAACCAGTTATGGAGCTGGTGAACTCTGGTGTGGAAAGGAATCTTTCACTGTGAGGTTACTGTAGACACGATGGTGGGTTTCCCCCTTTTTCTTTCTTTCTCTCTCTTTTTTTTTTAACCAGATAAAATACCAAATCACTGTTAGAAGGTATGTGTTTTGCTTGGTCTCTCTGTGCCCAAGTTTTATCATTTGGAAAGTAAAGAGTTGGTCGTTCTTCTTCATTTCACAAAGATGTAAGTGCCGGGATTGGTACTAATTGCCCAGATGTAGAGATAGAAGATACATCTCTTACTTTAGAGTTCTAGCCTAGTGGGGGAGACAGGCAAGTGTTACCATGGTTAACCTCCTTCCCCATGAGGAGCTCTGACACCTGTGCTGGGCTGCTGCCACTCCCACGGACCCTTCTCGCCTGCTCAGGCTCTGCTTCCCCATCCTCGGCATTCCCTCCAGCCTGACACCTGCTCCTGTGCCCCGCTGGCTCTGCCCTCCCTAATGGCTTCAGGACTGAATTGCTGGGGGCAGGAGGGAAAGGGGAAGGAAGCTTTTTCATCTGTTTTGATCAATAAATAAGCTTGCCCTTAGGATTTGGGTCCAGCATGAACTGGGCTCACCCAAAAATGATTTTAAGTGATTGTGATGCAGGTACTTTTGCCTTATTTCATAAAACATTTGAGGCTGCTCATATAAATATTTTGTTAAAAATAGTTAAAGTCACTTGAGAGAAAGGAAAGTTAGGGTGGGACAGGGAAATGAAGTGATAGTTAGTGCACAGAAATCATGAGATCCTCCATAGTGGCTGGAGATGGGGAAAAGCGAGATTCTGATATAGCTGGCTAGCTAGCTAACTAACTAACTAACTACCAAACAAGTAAAGAAGGGAATGTGTTTGGTTAGAGGATTCTCTGTCTCATAAACAGACACGTACTGGTCACACTGGAGAAATACACCTCTTCGTGGTAATGAGGCTTAAGGAAACTCCTCTTGTGGATTCTCTTAAAGAGAACATTTTGACATGTTGAGTAACATTCTCAACAACATCCCCACAGAGTTGTGAAGCAGGTTCTCATGGTTATTTTTCAGTTAGCATTCCTCGGTGCAAACTGAGGCTTGATGCCGGAGCAGGATCGAGTAAACCCAGCTCTCCAGAGGACCCAGCACTGTGGTCCAACATGCAGCACTGCTCTGGACTGCGTCTCTGTGTCCCCCCAAATTCGTATGCTGAAGCTCTAATTTCCCCAGTGGGATGGTATTTGGAGGTGGGCCTTTGGGAGGTCATTAGGCTTAGATGAGGTCAGGAGGGTGGGGCCCCCATGATGGGATTAGTGCCCTTCTAAGGAGATGAAGGGACCAGAACTCTTTCTCTCCTCCATGTGAGGATACAGTGAGAAGGCAGCCATCTGTGAACCAGGAGGAGGGCCCTTATCAAGAACCCAACCATGCTGGCAACCTGATCTTGGACTTACAGCCTTCAGAACTGTGGGAAATAAAAGTTTGTTGTTTAAGCTGCCCGGTCTCTGGTATTCTGTGATAGCAGGCCAGCTGACTGAGACAAGCACTCTCATAGTCTGGCTTGTTCCAGCCATACAACTTAGAATAATAGAGTAATGGATGGACTGCTTATACATCAAGCATTCCTTCATGAATGTGATTTCTCATAAGTAAGCTTTTGGCAAGAATTAGGCAGCAGAGAACTCAAAATTATATTTTCAGGCAAGAAAAAAAGATGGTAGGTGTTCTGTGATGCTGGTTGAGGGTGGTAGACCTGTATTCTTGGTATTCAGTCAGTGCCTGGAGCACGGCAGGTGTTCAGTGAATTTGTGTGGGATGGTTAAATGTTCGCACCGCATGTGGGATTGTCGCCCTCTTACACAATCAGTGTTCCTCATCTCTCTCTGGAGAGGGCTGATGCAGTCCTTATGGACTGGCTCAGTGTTTTTCCTTAGCAAACAAGTCTGGGATCATTTTAATGTATTAACCAAATGTTTCAAGGACCTATGCCTGGGAACATGGACTTTATCAGTTTAATTAAAAAAATGTCAAGTGAGGCGTTGCAAGTCAACCCCGGTAGCCATAGGATGAGGTCAGTAATATGTACAGTTGAAGACTAAAACTCCTGATAAGTGTTACAGAATAAGTTGGTTGAAAAATGACCACATCTGTGAGTGAATTATCAGGCTTGCTGTATAGAATTGTTAGACATAGCTAATTTAATGTTGGTGGTGCCTCATAATTATGATTTTGGTTTTGGAAGAGATGATTGGAGCCATTTTTTTTTTTCTGTTGAGGACTTTCCTAGTTTTTGACAATGGAACCATTTCATCAGTTTATAGGGAAATATTTACCTGTTCTGTGTAGCATGGGAGCATGAACTGGGCTGACCCAAAAATGGTTTCAAGTAATCATGATGCAAGTTAATAAAAAAAAAAAGGGGCCAAAGTACATCCTTGTTTTAATTCCATTCTAAAATCCAGTTAATCACATATTTATTGAGTGCCTTGACCCAATGGTAAATGCTGGGGCTTCAGTAATGGTCAAGCATGAGGCCATTTGCAGGAGGCTGCCAAACCCATATCCCGTTACTACCACCCAGAGTTAAAGCAGAGGAAAGTTCAATTAGAACAATAGAAACCTTATTCCCTACAGAATTCCCCACAAAAATGATAATATGCACAAAACCCAATACTAGTCATGTAGATTATTCATACACTACAAGTTGTGAATTATCAAAGAAGACATTGGAGTCGAGTTTAGATTCCATTTACAGTGAACCAGCGAGTCTCTAATTTGGGGCTGGGGCGGGTGTTGGCTGACTGTCTTTTGATGAACTGACATGGAGCTCCTTCAGGCTGGCAAAGGGCTCTGCAGTTAATGAGGGTGTTATATTGACAAGGATCAGAATGTGCTTTGTGTTGCTTTGAGTGGCTTTGGTGCTTTTTTTTCCTTTTTAAAGATTTTATTTTTCCTTTTTCTCCCCAAAGCCCCCTGATACATAGTTGTATATTTTTAGTTGTGGGTCCTTCTAGTTGTGGCATGTGGGGTGCTGCCTCAGCATGGCTTAATGAGTGGTGCCATGTCTGCACCCAGGATCTGAACCAGTGAAACCCTGGGCTACCAAAGCAGAGTGCACGAACTTAACCACTTGGTCACGGGGCCAGCCCGCTTTGGTCCTTTTAAAACTTAAACTTGTAAGTTAACTATACTGTTTGAGGAAGGATTATAGGCATTTATTCAAAAAGTGACTTAGTGCTACAACATTCAGGGCAGTTTCTCTTGGTTTATGAAACAGGGCAAAGTTGGCCTCCCAGAGACCAATCGGGATGTGTCTTCTTCTGTGATATCACAAAGTTCATGGCATTGTCTAGAATCTTCTGTCACACTTGGTATAATCGCCAAGCCCATAACCTCCCTATGGATTTCTGAAACTAGAGCTTTTTGAAGATAATAAATGTATAGCGGCATTCAGGAGCAAGAGTGCAGTGGTGGCGCATCGTAAACCTGGCTGGCATGCTGTGCCCTTTCCAGCTGTCTCAGTCATGCCTGGGCTTCGAGGGGTGGGTGGCCTCCACATGGTTCTGAATGTGGGGCAGGGGGGCCAGTTTCAGTTGTTGCCTGTCTGTTCAGCAATATCCAGTAGGTTCTTAGATAAGTTCCTACCATATATACGGTTGAGGGACTAAAAACCAAGGAAGAAAATGTGCCTTGTTTTTTCTTGTGTCATTCCTCTCAACCAATTTGTTTTATGTCGCTTTCCTAATTAGTGTCCCACTGTTGCTTTGCATGGTCCCAATTAGGCACAGAATGCTGAGGAAAGTCAGGTTTTTGAAATGTCAACAGTTTCCAAACGGAATCTCTAAATATAATCCTTGTCTTGGATGCTTTATCCCTGGAATTCTGCTTTGCTGTTGGCAGCATCGTAGACTAAATGTAATACTGTTGGTTCTGCAGCGCTTCATGCTAAATGCATTATGTTTCCTTTCGGTCAGATGCCATGAACAATTGTTTTTCTGTAGGGTGCGTTTTATAAAGAGACATTCGATGTTAAATTTTGAGTTATGAATGAGTGTTGCGACTGCTTGTTGGGTTACTTTTCTGGCTGACCATGCCCTCAGACATCCTTTGCATATTTCAAGAACCTTTTATGTGACCCGGAATTTCTGTGCTTGCATTGATGTAGAATCACAGATGATATCTCACTTTTAGGTGGTGACTGTGATGTGGAGTAGAAAGCTATTTGTGTTCCAAAGAAACCCGGAATCATTTTACAAACGAGTGAACTCTAAGGCTCAAGTAAACTGTGCCCTGTTCCACGGTTCAGCAGCATGCTCACAGCACGATTGGGACCAGAACCTAGTTTCTTTACTCCAGTCCAGTGGTGGGATCTGTGCACCAGGGACTTGGCTCTCTGTGTTTATAAACAAGTATTGTTTCAAGGAGGGGAAGAGAAGGGCTTTTGCACACCTGCTGTGGTCAGGCACTATTATAAGGACTTTACATGTTAACTCACTTAGTCCTCAGAGTAACCTGCTACAGTTTGAAGGTATCCGCTTCAGACCACTCCTCTGCTGCCTGAGTTTGGAATCAATAGAAAGAAACATCTGTCTCAGGCAGATGGAAAAACAGCAAACGGCATGGCTCAGGTTGGCCATGTGTTACCCCAGTCTCTAGCAAAGCTGGGCAACTGTACGCTCTTTCATAGGGGCAGGCCCCTTTCGCTCCATGCAGAGAGCAGGACAGATGTGCTCTCTGCAGCAGGCAGGCCCCAGGAGGAGGGCCTGAGCAGTGCACCCCTGGTTCTCCTTCCAAATTTACCACCTCCCTCAGGAGGAGTGAGGGACGGACAGAGTGAGGTCAGGACTGTTCCTCTAAGGACATCCCTCCCCGTGGAAACATGGAACTAGGGAAGCGAAGTGTTCTCTTTCCCCACAACATTTTCAGATACCTATTATTTTTCCTAAGTGAAAAAATTGAGGTCCAGGGAGATGAAGTAATCTGTGCAAGTTGTACAGCTGGTGGGTCCTTCAGACTACAGTCAGCATCTGCGCACTGCTGAAGGGTGCTTCTCAGGAGCCCACTGAGAACCCACTGCAGGCGAGTCCCTTTTGGTTGGACGTGTGTGGACATAAGATGCACATCAAGTGTGGTGTCGTGGCCAGCTTGTAGGTTGGCTCATCGTGGTCCAGCGCAGTGCAGCAGGTGCTTTTTGATCGTTCACAAGGGCCTGGGATTTGTAAGTGTTAGTAATGAACTGCTTGGCCTTGAGTCTATAGTTTTGAAAGATTTAGAAGCTGAGTTTGAAATTCAACCTTCGGGAGTTCATTCATTCAACGTTTACTGAGAGCTGCGCATTAATGTGTTGCTCTAAGCACCGGACTAGAGACAAATAAGGCCCTGGGTGCCCCGTCCTCAGAAAGCTCACAGCTGAACTGAAACAGATAAAAAATTAAGTGACTCTGATCTTGTGTGATGAAAGCGTACTGGGATATGTGCAGACAAGGGAGTCAGAGAACGTGTGTAAGATGTAATCCTTGGTCTGAAGAATTTTGGATTGTAAGCTCTGTCTGCTTCCTTGGTTGCTGTGGGAAATAGATGGGAATCATGCGTGTGATCCTGACCCTCAGGGCTGGGACGTTGTCAGTGCCTGTTTGTTGAGTGCTGTAGGGATGCTCGTGCACAGGATAGGCTGGCACTATGTGTCTGAGATTCCCTCCAGTTGAGAAAGGAGGTGATTTTGTGGATTACTGCAACAAAAGTTTGTGTCTCATTCACACAAAGTCAATGCAAGTTGGGCAGTTCTCCAGGGCAGCTGACCTCCCTGAGGTTACTCAGTGATCCAGGCTGCATCCAGCTTCTGCTCCACCTTCTCAATATCTGGCCATGATTGCCACATGGTGGAAGGGAGAGCTGGAGGCTGGCACACTGCTTTAAAGTGCTTTATCTCAGAGGTACGTGTGTTGCTTCCTCTGACAACCCCCTGGCCGTATCTTCCTGCAGGAAGGCTGGGGGTGGGGAGAGGAGGAGCAGTAGATGTGGCAGGAGCAGTAAGTGTCACTGCCAAACCTTCCAATCTTCCCCCTGCCTCCACCCCTTGTCCTTTCAGTCTCTGGCCAGAGAATATTCCAGATCCTAACCCCCATCTTGCCTAGTTGGGCACAAGGGAGGTGACAGGTGCTGTGGTTTAAGAGCACAGTGTCTCCTGCTGTCACCAATTTCCAGCCATGGGATTTGGGCAATATTTTAATCTCTCTTGTGTCAATTTCCTCATTGATAATGTGGAGACAATAGTAATAGTACCCAGTCTAGGAAGGTGCTTGTGATGTTTAATTGAGATAATACATATGAAGTGGTTAGCATGGGACCTGAATGTCCTCAGGCTCCATAGATTGTTAAATCTTCAATAAATGCTAGCTAATTGATCTGAGCATGAGTATTGATTAGCAGACATCCACAGCTGGGAAAGCAATTTAAGATACAGACTATGCTGATGGAGAATAAGTCATTCACTTAAATAAAGCAGACGCCACTATTAACCCTTGCACATGGAACCCTTGGATATTACAGATCAAGGCTGCACTTCTGTTTGCCATGGGCCTGCCCATCAGGAAGGAGAGAGGCAGCGAGAGAAGAGAACCAGCCTTTCTTTGCTGAGCAGTAGACACAGTACCAGGAGCGTTGAGTTCTCACAACAGTTTTGTGAAGGAGGGGCCTTGTCTGCATTTCATAGACAAGGAACCTAAGTTTAGAGAAGGCAGGGCATGTGTTCACAGGCATATAGCTGGCAAGTAGCACAGTTCAGTTTTCAGTCTGGCCCTTCTGACCCTAAAACAGCCAGAGCTGGAGCTGGCAGAGGGGCATGGCTGCCGCCTGGCCCCATGGAGTTGTTCTTATCTCCCAGAGTGGTCCTGAGTGATCGCCTGCACCGTTCTTCTGCATTGTCTTGCTGAGTTTGAGTGCTTTCTCTTCCCTCAGTTTATCTGCTGTTAGATTTACTGTTTTTCTAACGTGATATTTGGTATTTATGCTGAAACCAAGCTAACAAGGCGGTTGAAGTATTTTTGTTCCATTTGAAACAATAGGCGTGTGAAACTGTTGAACCTTCCTGCCAGCCTCCGGCCACAGAAAATAAAAAGCTTGCTGAATCAGAACGTGTCGACCAAGAGCCCATTCATCTACTCACCAATTATTGCACACAACCGTGGAGAAGAGCGGAACAAGAAAATAGGTAGGACCATTTATCCTGGCTTTCTAGCTGTACTCTGCCACTTGACTTCCAATGGCTTTTCTAGATTTTTAAAATATTAGGCTTCCAGTCCAGTCCATTCACGCATGTGCACACACAAGTATGAATGTATGCACACACTGTCCTGTGCACACACAGTATGTGTGCACACACTCTCACGCACACACAGTATGCATGCATGTACATACGCTGATGTGCACACTCAGTATGCATGCATGTGCACCCTCTCATGTGCACACGGTATGCATGCATGCACATACTCATGTTCACACACAGTATGCATGTGTATGCACACTCTCATATGCACACACAGTATGCATGCGTGTGATGCTCTCATGTAAATTTATTCAGTTTGCTGCCTTTGTCAGGCAGTTGCCCATGGATCTGATTTTTAAGAATCTATTTCATAAAAGGTGATTTTTTGTGTAAGTTCTAGAAACCAGAAGACCTCTGTTGTTTGAGACTTATACAAACTACAGAAGAGTGCTAAGTGGAGATCAGAGTGGTTTTCCAAGGCCTGAAGTGACTTCTGAATCATCAAAGATTAAAGGTTGACTTATGTTCAGGATGGACTGGGGGATAAGGACATTATATTATTTTCGCCTTTGAACACTGCACCCCTCGTTTTGTATCAGAGCTAAGGATAGCCAGTTCTGAGATGCCCGATGACTCAGCGAGGAAAGATGGGATTCTGTTGCGGCATAGATTGGGCAGGAACACTCTCAGTCTTGAGAATCTCTATGTGCTTTTCTTTGTGCAGAACTCCCTGGTTACTTGCCAGCACCTGGCCTGCTCATTTCCTTCCTAATAGCAGACCCCATGGGCTCATGTGTGCCACTACTGCTGTCCCTTTGTGTCCTTCCCTGCCAGCCACGAGCTGATGTGCCACGGTGACAAAGCTAAAGGATTGAGAGTCCCAGCCCTGGTTGGTGATTGCCACTTCCCTCTAAGGAGTTTCACCAGAAGACCTGCGATGCTTTTGCTCTCTGCTGTTGGAATTCAGTGCTTTCTTCTCCTTCTGTTTTCTTTATTTCCACTCTTCATTGCTATACCCTCAATGTAGGAAAAAGGCATCCTGACTCCATGAGGCCCTTCTTCCCAGGACATGGGACATTGCCTTAGAATACCACCCACACCCCAAAGCATGGACCATAGGCTCTCCCTGAGCTGGCTCTGCCTCACAGTCCCACCCGCACTCCGTCTGCCTTTTCGTTTTCACCTTCTGCCTTTCTCACTCCTGCTCCTCGGATCCAGCTGCATGGCTCCTTTCTGTGCTTTGAACATAGCGTTCTCATTCCAGTCTCCGGGCATTGTGCTTGCTCTGCCCTCTGCCTGGAGCTCATCCCTTGTGCCGTCATTGGCTCACTCAACCAGGCCATCCTCAGAGAGGCCCTCTCTGACCCCCGCACCTAAGAGGCTGCTCCTCCCGTCACTCTGCCTTCACTGCCTGGGTTTCTCTTCACAACACTTACATATACGTTCGTCTCTGTATAGAATTCAAGGCCAAAGGAACAATATAAACATTAGGCACCTCACATAATCTCAGGAAGATTTCTTATATTAATACCAGCACTAGAATTGCATAATAAACCTTATGCACAATATTAAGTTATGTGAACACCTTAAAAATGAAGTGTTTCCTAAGACAGGGCATAACTTGGGGAGGAGCGTTAAAAAGACCTTGTGCTTTTCTGTAATGGTAATCATTTCTTTTATTCAAATTGTGTTTTATAAGAAGCTATCATATTTTAGTTCATTTAGTTTTCCCAGTGTTTTTGGAGGAAGTAATTTTTTTCTGCCTTTTACAGATGAAGAAGCTAACTCAGAGAGATGACTTCCCAAAGTACTCAGCTGGTTTAGTGGCCAAGCGAAAACTTGAACTCACGTCTTTTCAGACCTAGTGTACAGCTCCTACCAGTGCCCTCCCGCTTTCTCTAATGTCACAGCTCTCGTGGCGTGGGCCCAAATTCATGATAACGCACAGTCCCTGCCCTCAGCACATTTTCCGGGTCAGTGCAGGCAGGCAGGACACAAGCACATGAAGAGTTGACTACGAGACAAGCTGTAGATCAGAGTTCTCTGAAACTGTGGACTTGTCACTGGCAGTACCCGTGACTTACCTACTGAGCTTGGACAGACAAGAAGTGCTGGATGAACTGGACACCTCAGACTTTGAAAGGCCTCCTGGGGGCCCAGAAAGCAGTATTGTCCCTGAGGAGTAGGGTGAGCTTCCCAAGGAGGGGCTCAGAGGCTCTGGTTGTTCATTGTTTAAAATGAGAAGAAAATAGGGGCCGGCCCGGTGGTGCAGCGGTTAGGTTCGCACGTTCCACTTTATCAGCCCCGTGTTCTCCGGTTCGGATCCCGGGTGCGGACATGGCATTGCTTGGAAAGCCATGCTGTGGTAGGCATCCCACATATAAAGTAGAGGAAGATGGGCACGGAGTTAGCTCAGGGCCAGTCTTCCTCAGCAAAAAGAAGGGATTGGCAGCAGATGTTAGCTCATCTTCCTCAAAAAAAAAGAAAAAGAGAAAATAAGGAAGAAATATGCCCTTGAAAACCGGCATCTGATTGTAAACTATAACATTCTGAACTCATGAGCCCTGAGTATCTAGCACACTGCAATCTCTACCTGCGTGTGTGTGCATGTGCGTATGTGTGCATGTATCTTCATTGGTCACTCCTTCATTGGTTCATTGGTTCATTCCCTCATTCGTCAGTAAACTCCCCTCGAGTTTCTCCTGGGTGTCAGGCATGTGTCAGCCCTGGTCCTGTGGTTCTGATGGTGAACAAGGCAGTCGTGGTCACTGCTGTTATGGGGTGTAGGTAGAAATTGAAGGGAAGTAGTAAGTAGTAACTACAAGAAGTAGTTAAGTATAGGCAAGTGGACAAATAAGTAAAATAATGCCTAGTTTTAATTAGTGCTATTAAAGAAATAAAAGTGGGTTGAAATGGAGAAAAATATTCTTTTCTATGGCATGGAAGCCTGTGCCTTTCCTGACTAAATATTTTTAATAAATATATTTAAGATGACAAGATTTTGAGTTTTCTCTGACATTGAATGGTTTCCATTTGCATCCTGGGAAATGATTTTGCTTGTTTATTCTTGCATCCATCATGTAGGCATCGATTCCCCTATTATATGTCAGGCATTGTAAGGGGTACACACAGATGTTTACCAAGATACTACCTCTTGGTCCTCCGACTCTTACCTGCCCTTCTTACTGTGCTGCTCAGGCTAACAGCCTGCAGATGACCTTTCCCCTGCTCCCCGGCTGCTGGATTCGTTAGGGTCTATCAGGCAGCTCTTGCATGGGGGTGATTGTGCAGGAAGGCAGAGGTAGCCTCCGTGGCGGTGACAGTGGTGGTACAGGATGATGCAGCCTTGCCTGCGTTAGTGATCACAGCAGCAGCAGCAGCAGCTCTGTCTCCATTGTCCAGCAAAGGCTGTCACCTAATAAGGTGCCAGTAATGAACAGTAAATGTTCACCAAAATGAATGAATGGGGGCTGGCCTGGCATTAGGTTTGCGCACTCTGCTTTGGCAGCCTGAATCCCAGGCATGGCCCTACACACTGCTTATCAAGCCGTGCCGTGGCAGTCCCACATATAAAATAGAGAAAGATGGGCACGGATGTTAGCTCAGGGCCATTCTTCCTTAGCAAAAGAGGAGGATTGGCCACAGATGTTAGCTCAGGGCTAATCTTTATCTTCTTCTTCAAAAAAGAATGACTGATTAACTGCAACTGTTTCCTGGTTGTTATAGGGAGAAAGGCCCAATCAAGAAGGCATTTGTAGTGTGAATTTGAGTCTTTGACTTTCTAGTTTTAGTCTATTGATTTTGAAAGACAGCCTCAACCTCATACTCCTCCCCTACCCCACCCCACTGCTTCTCTGCTCTAGAGAACATGCTTGAGAGCTCTGGAAGCTAGGGAGCTGGGTGGACATCGTGGTTGACCAGGGAGGGCCAGGGGCTTCCCGGACCACCTCTGGTGTGCAGTATCTGTCTTCCCGTGGGAACACCTCCTTGGATCTTTCTGGAGGTGGAAGACTTGGGTCCTGTTTTAGCCCAGTGACTCACTGGCTCTTCGTGGTGGGCAAGTCACTTTCTGGCTCCTCTTTCCCTGGGTGGTCCTGGATTAGTCATCACAGAATTGATGAGGTTCTTCTCTCTTGGACCTTCTAGGAGTCTCTGGCTGCTCCTTTGGGGTCTTGTTAGGGTTGGCAATAAGCTGTCTCCCCAAAGAATGTTCTAGGAAAGTTTCACCCATTTTGTTTAGAGAAACTTCCAGAGGTAATCTAAGGCGACTAGAGGTAGGAGATTCCTTCTCAGGACCGGCTACATAATCTGTCGGGCCCAGTGCAAAGTGAAAATGTGGGGCCCCTTGATAAAGAGTGATTAAGAATTTGAGACAGTGACAGCACAGCGTTAAACCAAACATGGGGCTCTCTGAGCCTAGGGCTCTGTGGCTGCAGACTTGCCCCCCGTGAAGTCAGCCCTCCCTTTAATTTTTTCCTCTTCAATCTTAAGAAATTGTTCAGGCTTCTTTTTATGAAAATAATAGGTGAGATTTGTTGCAGAGGGCTTAAACAAACATTATCCAGTGATTTTCATAATTGCATGATGCTGTAGCCTGATATTCCTAATTTACAGATGAGAAAATTAAGATTGAGCAAATATAAATTACCTGCCTCAGCTCAGAGAGCTAGTAAGAGGCAGAATTCAGGCTCCAGCCCAGGTTTTATGGCTCAAAGCCCAGGGGCTTTTTCCTCTATGATATGGCTCCTCGTCACAGTGAGAAGCACCTGCTCATCTGGGCTGAGGATAAGTTCAGTGGGTGTTGCAAGATTTTTTTCTGAGATACAATAGAAGCTTTATCCCAAATGCATGTTATATGTTGAATACCCATGGGTAGGAAAATGTAATTTATATTCTGTGGCTTCTAATATCTTTTTGGCAATATACTCATCAGCGGGTACCTGCCTAGAGGTTTGAAGAATCACATATCTTTAACCTAAAATTGCAGTCTCTATAAGTGAATCTTTGTGTGTAACTGGGGGAGTTGTCATCACAGCAGAGGGTGTAGAGTATTAGAGCAGAAACCCCTGAGGGCAGTTTTTGATACTGTTTTCCACTCCACCTTGGCGCCATTTCCTGGTCTTTCCATCTGCATGTTGCTGACATCACCAACGTCCAGGTAAAACTCTGCACGAAGGTGATTGCAGCACATGTCCTGAGCTTGAGTGCAGTGGGTGAAGGGTTTTACGTAATTTGTGGTAGGACATTGCGGTGTGGCCAGACTTACTGCTGAGGGCGACAGCTGCCCCAGAGGCAGCGTGGTGGCCTGGACAGGCTGTGGCTGTTAGTGGACTTGGGCTGCAGCCTGGCGCTGCAGCTGGCATTTCCCACTGCACCACCTCGGACACGTGGTTTCACCTCCCCGGGCTGCAGTTGTGCCGTCTACAGAATGAGACAAGCGAAGCCAACTCGGAGGTTCTTCTGAGGGCCAAGTGAGACACTGTTTCTAAACTACCTGGCAGCCGTTCAGGTAAGGCTCTGAGTGGCAGTTGCATGCACTGTTCCCGTGCTGGGATGCAGCGAGAAATCAGGAGTGCTTCCTGCCAGATGGGTCCATCCAGTGATGTAGAAAGAGACGAGCTTGTCAACAAAAGCAACCAGAAGATGCTCTTAGTCCACGGATAACAGTCTGCGTGGGTGTGTGCGACACAGAGTAGGGAGGGCCTGATACAGAGTGGGTGTTTCATAGCCGTCAACTGCTACTCCTGCCCACCTTTTTGGGGACGAAGTATTGAGGAAGGGGCTCTTCCGTGTACTTTGACACGCTAAGGCTTGGAAAGGAGATGATCTCCTCCTTTCAGACAAAATACCTATTCATGTAATCAGTGATTTATCTTACCCTTACCTTTAGTAGGCTAGGACCATGACAGTATAAGTGACTCCTTTCAGAATGGCAGGAAAATGATTTTTCTAATGATGACTTTTTGATTATGACAGAGAAAACAAACAGGCATAGCAAGGTGTTAGAACAATCGATGATTTCATCGCCATGAGGAGGGGGCCGGCGTGCTAACCACCTAGTCAGTGCTGGGCTCAGTGATGCCGCTGAAGGGCAGGCGTGTGAGCAGTGTGCTCTGGAGAGTGCCTGCTGTGAACCTCCTCTGGAAGGTTTGCACAGCCTGAAGGCCTTGGCGGCCAGGGTCAGGAGAGGAGGGATGAAGGAGGGAGGGGACCTGGGTTTCTGGAGCCAGCAGTGGGTAGAGCAGCAGAGTGAGAGGAGAACAGGTTTGGTGGAGCTGATTTTAGTCTCTGTGCAGGGTGCCTGGTGCAGAGTTTTTGGAAAAAGCGGTCTCTCTTGGGAAGCTCTGTGAAAGCTTAAGAATTCTAATCAGTAATCTTAGTATCTACTCTAGAAAAAGCTTTTTTATCCACCAGTGTCTGTTCTAGATACCTCTTTGAGTTCAAAGACCTAGGCTTGAATCCCTGTTGTGTCACTTACTAGCTCTGTGATTCCTAGGCACATTTATTGACCTGTTTGGACCTTGAGTACCTGCCTCATCACAATGGGGATGATAATGCCTATCTCACGAGGTAATTCTGAAGAGTAAGGAGATAACCTGCTTGAAAGTGCCTTATCCCCAACACATGTTAATTGATTCTGAAGTTCCTTCTGATTTGCCTAATCGAGTCTCTTCAAGGGAGGAGAGGGCAATGGAAGTGGGGATAGGTACTGTATTAGTTTTCTTTTGCTTTGTAACAAATTACCACAAACTTAGTGGCTTAAAACAACGTGGTTGTTTTCTCACTGTTTCTGTGGGTCAGGAGTCTAGCACGTGTTAGCTGGGTCCTCTGCTTAGGGTTTCACAGGCTGAAATCCAGGTGTCAGCTGGGGCCATGTCCTTATCTGGAGGCTCGACTGGGGAAGATCTGTGTCCTAGCTCCCTCAGGTTGTTACTCATTCATTTCCTTGTGGTTGTATAACTGATGCCCCTCTTCTCTTGCCAGCTGTCAGCCAAGAACACTCTCACCTCCTAGAGGCCACTCCTGGGTCCTTGCCATGTGGCCACCTCCACAGGCCCTCTCCTTCTGTGAATCATTAGGAAGGGTATGGTCCTTTTTAAGGGCTCATCTGATTAGATCAGGCCCACCCAGGATAATCTTCCTTTTGATTAACTCAAAGTCAGTTGATTGGAGACCTTAATCACATCTGTGAAACCCCCTAACTTTTGTTATATAACATCACCTAATCATCATATTCACACTCAGGAGGAGAGGATTACACAGGGCATCTACACCAGGGCAGGGAGTCTAGGGGGTCATCTCAGAATTCTGCCTTCCATAGGTGTTGAGCTGCAGCTGGCCTGGGAGTGGTCAGGGAGGAGAAGCCGCCATCTTTTACAGTCTTAGTGCCTGGATGGGGGAATCAAGCTCTGTGCCACTTAAAGTTGACCGCAGTGCCATCTTCCTAAGTACCAGCCTCTGGGCCAGTGAGGTTCTGTGTGACTTGTGGCTCTACACCCAGAACAGTGCTGTCTGGATGGATTTCAGTTTTGCGAGGCTGCATTTGGCATGCTGGTGTGAATTCAGCCTGCTGGAGAAGGCGAGAAACATCAGTCACAGAGCGTCCAAGTGGCAGTGATGACTTGTGTTGTTTCAGAGAAAGCAGCGGTAAAAACTAAGTTTGAATTGTTTATCTCAAGATGGTCATAATGCCCACTGCTTCAGTGGAAAAATAAATTGCCAGAGGAATAATCTGAAACCGTGTGAAACATGCAAAATACCGGCTAACACATGGATTCTTTTGTCTGTGTGTATTTCTAGATTTCCAGTGGGTTCAAGGAGATGTGTGTGAAGTTCAGCTGATGGTATATAACCCAATGCCATTTGAACTCCGCGTTGAAAACATGGTATGTATCACCAATCATTTGACCACTTTTGGGCTAAACACCAACTTACCATTAAAATGTTTTTAACTTAATATTTGAGGCTCACATCCTGTGATATATGTTTGTTTTTTTTATTTGTTTTGCCAAAGATTATAAGCTGTTTGTGAGTGAAGACTACATCTTGTCATTCCTGTGGCTTTAGTGCATGCTACTCAATAAATGTTTGAACAATGGACAAAGACACCTCTGATTTGAGCACACTGAGCTTAGCTGATTGGATATAAGGCTTAAAATAATCATGTTGAAATTTACATGAGATTAGCACAGGTTACAAAGTCTCTGTTATGCCTGCTATGCAATATCAACATTACTTTATTGCTATAAGATAAGATGATAAGATGATCAAGGCCTCAGGGGAGAGCGGGTAATAAATTACTGCACTACCGCTGTGAGATTTCTCTCGGGTTTGAAATCCAGTGTTCTATTTCTGTGTTTTGTGTGGGGCGTTAAAGGTTCCCTTTGTAGTGTTGTCTGTTCCAACTGCTCACCTGATTCCATCATGAGTGGGAAGGAGATTTATACTGGCTCTCCAAGCTAGTTCTAATGTTTCGAGAGCCACCCGCCCACCGTGTGGATTCCATTCCTCAAGTCTTCTCCATGCGTATTATTGTGCAGTGCTAATTGTAACTTTTCAGTGACGTTCAGTGACGTTCAGTGACGTTTTCAGTGACGTGCAGTGATGTTGAGATAGTTGGTGTTTTCCTTTAGAGTTTTACGACTCATGTTCAGGGTAAGAGGCAGGCTCTTCATGCAGGTATCTTGCTGAGTGCCCAGGCCACGTGTCAGGCCATGTGCGAGGCACGGGGGGACCTGGTCCCTGCCCTGACGGTGGTCAGTGCTGTGGCGGAAGGGCTCGAGGTGCTGCAGGTCCCGCGTGGAGAGTCAGGGAAGGTTTCCTGGGAGAGAGGACACTCAGCTGAGAATACAAGGAGGAGTCGGGGTTCGTCAGGCAGACTGGTGGTTATTGTAGATGATGTTTAGGCCTCCAGCGTGAGGTATAGTTCTCTAAAATCTGTTTGAGTTCTTAGAAACTCTCTGAATATTAAGCTTACAGTCCTGAGGTCATTCAGAGAGTGAACCTACAGGGATGAGCCTTTGCCTCTTCCTCCTGTCGTACAAGAACATGCCGGCCTTAGGATCTGGCTCTTGGCCAAGCCTTTTAGTGACTTGTGCCTCTTGGCCTAAACAGAGAATAATAGTGGTTTACAGAATTTTCCCCGAAGTGGTCAAAGTATCATATGCCTGCTACTCTTTCTTACGTATTTTTTGTCTTAAAAAGTGGCTTTCATTTTTGTTGGGTTTAAAAGTAATATGTGTTTATTATAAAAAATCAGGAAGAACAAATAATAAAATAAAAATTATCACTAGGAGATAGCCCACAAATCATGGTCAGAATTTTGAAAATTAAATATTAAAAATTTAAAAAAATTTAAAATTTTTAAAAATTAAAAATTAAAAAAATTATGGAATATTTCAAATACATAAATGTTACAGGGACTAAGAAACATTCATATATCCACCATCCACTTTTAGAAAATTTTAACAGTTGGCCATATTTGCTTTAGCTATCTTAAAAAGAAATAAAATGCCAATATATTTTGCCTAGAGACCACAGCCTCCTAAGTGGTTTCTCTGCTTTCACTCTTGCCCACCACATGTGTTCTATACATTGTTAGATAACTTCACACTTTTGCTCAAAATCTGGGCACAAGTGTGCTCATTGCTACTAGAGTGTCTTTGCTTCTGCCTGCTTTCTGTAGAAAGCGTTAGGAAAAGTATGCATGCGTGTGCTTACATATATCCCTGCATGCATACATCTGCACATGTGTGTATATATATGCACACATGCCCATATGCATGCATATACACAGTGCAAATACACATTTTATAAATCCCGTCTTCACAGTGATGCCTCCCGTTCTAATCCATCTCCATAATGTTCTTTCCTGCCTTCCTCCATTCTGTGTCTGTGCCCTTTCTTCCAGCGTGAGAACTTGGGCTCACAACAACATCAGCACGTTCTCACCTGCTCAGTCCTGTAAACTAAAAGACTTTCAGGGTTGCGTTGACCATAGCACTACGGTAAACAAACCTACTAGAAGGAATCCAGGATCTCTCCTTCATTTTGTCATCTTTAATTTATCTCTGTAGATAATGTTCTCTATATTTCAGTGGGGAAATCTTAGACATCATTCATTAGATTTATTCCAAGATAGTTGATTTTTTAAAATCTCTTGTCAATGGTATTTTTTACATTTTATTTTCTAATTGTTTATTGCTAGATTATAGAAATGCATTTGCTTTTTTCTATACTGACTTTGTCACTTTGCTAAATGCACTTGTTAGTTCAAGTTTCGTTGTAGGTTCCGTAGGGTGTTCTGTGTTCATAGTTTTGGTTTTTGTGAATAACTGTATGCTTTTTCTGGCCTTATTGCACTGGGCAGCACTCTATTACAATGCTGAGGAGAAGTCCTGAGCACTGACCACCCTGCATTGTTTCCAGTCAGGGGGCAGCTCCTTGAGGCCAGGGGATCTGTCTTGTTCACTGTCAAGCACAGTACCTGGCACATATTGAAATGAATCGATAATTCATAGATGCACCAGAGGGAGATTAATGGATGATGTATTTCCACACTTTATTTTTTTTCTTTTTTTGACATTTCCATTTGGTAACACAACAAAACAAAGGAAAGATAAAAAATATAGCAATCAGGGCTAATATCAAGATGGAATTGTTGTTCAGGCCCCCATGCTGCTTTCCATTTTGAGACTGTTTTGTGTTATCACACTATCTGCAGTTCTCTCTGGATTCTATACAAGCCGTTTCATTCCGGCAGTCCTGGAGCCTGCCTGTAGGCAGGTGCACAGTGGCTAGTTTGGAACTGGCTGTAACAGTGGTGGGTTTGGGCCGTGCTTGTTCATGTTACTCCGTCACTTGCTTTAGGGGCTCCTCACGAGTGGCGTGGAGTTCGAGTCTCTCCCAGCGGCGCTTTCCCTTCCTGCTGAATCTGGTCTTTACCCAGTGACGCTCGTTGGGGTCCCACAGACGACTGGAACGATTACTGTGAATGGTAAGGAGAATTCCTTTCTGATTCAGTTGGAGTAAAACTGCTGAACTCCTGTACTGCCTCACTAAGGCCTGTCACCGGTCACCCGGCGCTGTGGTCCCAGCCAGTTAGAACATTATGGGGAGATTGCAGTTCTTTGGGATGCGACGTGAAACGTGTTGAGTGTGCAGGATGTGGTGCCGTGCTCCTGTTGCAGCGGGAGGGTCCTGACTCTGCGTCCTGGCCTCCTCGCCCCTCGCCTCTCCCTCATCTTCACCGTTCTCCTGTCTGCTGACTCCTTCCAATGAGTCTGCAAACATGCTCTAAGGTTCTCCCACTCCAGTTAAGCCCTCCCGATGCCACGGTTTCCTCTCACCGTGGCTTGATCTTCTGCCTCCCATTCTCAGCCAGATCTCTTCAGAGACCCATCTGTACACGCTGAATCCACTTTTCCACCTCTATATTGGTTCTCGAACCCACTGCATCCTGGGTTTGGCCCTCATTACTTCACCAGAACTGCTCTCACTGACGTCGCTAGCAGTAATTTTCCAGCTAAATCCGGTGCCTGCTTTTGGTTTCTGTCGAACTTCACTGCTCAGCACCCTTTGGCCCCACTGCCCGCCTCCTTCCTGGTGCTCTGTCTCCTGGTGTCTGTGATGGCACACCCTCTGGTTTTCTGCTGCCTCTCCCGCCTTCCTTTTCCGTCAGTCTCTTCTGCAGGTGCCGCTGCTACAGCCTGACCCTTAAAACGGTGTTACTCGTGGCCCCGCTTCTGTCCTTTCCTCCCTCTCCTGCTCCCTCTGCTTCCGTTTCCTCTCCTTCCTTCCCCTAAACCTGGTCCTGCCCCCCTCCCCCCTTCTTCCTCTCCCCTGTATTCCCTCCCTTTCCTCTTCTCCTCCCTCCCCTCCTTTCTCAGCATGCCAGCTCTGGTAATCCTGTCAGTCTCATCCACTTTTCTGGCTTCAGGTCTGATCTATATGCTGCCAATTCCTGGGGCCAAGTCTCCTGTCCAGACCCCTTTTCTGAACCTGCGTATCCAGCTGCTAACCAGCTATCTCCTTTGCTGTCTCATAGGCACGTCATGTACAACGTATCCCAACCAGAGCACATCCCCTCTTCCCTGAAGCTGCCGCTTCCCTGTGGTCCCGTCTCAGTCAGGGCGTCACCGTCTAGCCAGGTGCCCTAACCAGATACTTAGGAGTCATCCTTAACTCCCCTCACTCTCTCACACTCACCCCCACGTCACTGACTGTGTCATCAATGCTCTTCGTCACCTCCACAGCCACTCCACAGAACGTGACCCTCTTATAGGGTTTGTCACAAAAGCATCAGGACTGGTCTTTCTGCCTCAAGTCTTGCTTGCTAATAAATCTATTTTCCATCCTGTAGCCAAGTGGCCTTTCTGCAGTGTAAATCCAATCGTGTCATCTCTTGATTGTAAGTCTTGTGTGGTCTGGCCCCTGCAATCTCCTCTTTGCCCCTTGTCGCCTGGGTTACACTCCACTCTCATAGACGCCTTTTACTTCTGGAAACGTGCCGAGCTCTCCAGGCCTTCGCCCGTGCTTTTCCTTCTCTTGGTGTGCTCCCACACTTGGCTGGCTCCCGTGCTTCTCCGCTTCTCAGCTCAGACTTCCTTTCCTCTTGGAGGCCATGCTCAGCTTCTCTGTGCTGGATCAGGTCCCTGCTCAGTGCTCCTGTGATACTCTGTGCATGTCCTTCCTTCATGTCACTAAGTGCAGTTGCTTGCTGGCCTTCACCTTGCTGGTCTTGTCGTCTTGCTCAGCTGGATCCTCGGCACCTGGCACGTAGTAGGTTTTCAGTAGATATTTGTTGGCTACAGAAGAGACGTTTCTGGGAAAGGGTGTTCTCTATGAAGCCATGAGGCAGCTGCCATCCTAGGTTCTGACGTGTGGCAGCATGTGCTGAGGTGGGGCCAAGCACACAGCTTATGGGAACACGCTGGAGAGGTGACCCAGAAGGGGAGAGTGGGTCCAGATGAACTTCTCCTAGTAAGTGACCCTGAGGTTTGAAGGCCAACTAGGAATTATCTGAATGAATGGGCAGGGAGTAGAGGGGCTTCCAGGCAGAAAGAGCAACAGGTCCAGAGACCCGGTTGTAAGAGAGGACACAGCGTGTTGGGGAACTGGAGTTGGCTCAGAGTAACTGGTCCGAGGCGGAGGGGTGGTAGAGATGAGGCTGGGAAGGTAGACCCAGAAGGGCCTTGTAAATCATGCCGAGGGATGTTGGCTTTCTCCTGGGGCGATGGGACTGCTGTATTGTTTGAAAGGAGGAGTGATCTGGTCAGACTGGCAGTTCAGAGCGACCCCTGAGGCTGCTTTATGGAGAAGGGGCTGGAGATGGGCAAGACTGAAGGCAGGGAGACCAACTACGAAGCTATTGTGATAGTCCAGGGACAAAGGTAGGACCACAGTTGTGGCCGGGTTTGGAGCAAAGGAGAGAGATTAGAGAGGAAATAACTAGGACTGAAAGGCTTGGTTCAGAGTAACACACAACCAATAATCAGTAGGTTCCTGGAGGAGTAAGGTTCAGAGCCTTAGTAACAAAGTTTTTGGCTGTTTATCCCTGGTACAGACTAGTTAGAGTTCATTTTTGGCACACGTCATATATGAAGTGGAAAGGGCTGGTCCTGTATTATCAGACATAACACAGAGGACTGGTCATCAGATTTTGGGTTTATATGCAGTCATTTTAAGCAATGGGTAAGAAAAGGAAAATGGTTGGTTTTAATTAAGAAATGGAAACCAAAGTTTGCTCAGCAGACAAAACCACATCAAATCAGGTTTTATAGAAAGAAAAATATGAGGGGGCATTAGTGCCAGATGTGGGTTCCTGGGGAGGAAAATGTTTGCAAGTTAAATTAAGGAAGTCTTTTAAGAAACATCCTTCAAAAAGAAGGAAGTGTGGGTGCTGTAAATTGGAGTTATTTTAAGTTGAGAGACCAGTTTAAAACTGGCAGAAGGTAAGTGGAGCGTTGATGAGGATACAGAAGGGCCCTAATTTGCCCTTGAGCTAACAGCTTTCTTTTCTGTTTAGTTCGTAACCATTTAATATGAATGTAGAAAAGTTGTTGCCGTAGGCATTTAGCCATCGGGTATTGTTTAATTTTGTTACACAGTGAGTATTGTTTATAATAATTATCTCTTGAAATTTCAAAAGCCATTTTACAGTTTTGCTTAAACAATTTCAAGTGCTTATCTAACCGATGGGGTGGGTTTTTTTGCATGGAAAATTTGCTAATCTTAAATTATAGCACTTGTACACATACAGCTCATTTGCCATATCACGTAGTAGTTACAATAACAATGATTGGCTCCTGAACTTTCATCTCTCAACAGAAGATTTTGAATCATTTTTCAAATACTTATTAAGTCACGTTATGCCCTGGAAAGGAATACCAGCTATTGTTCTCATTTTAGAGATGGATACCTTTGAAAAGCAAATTGATAAAGGGATGAGATACTAATTTTTAAGATGCATAGAGATTTATAGTCTACAAAGACTTTCACATACACACTTAGTTAGGACCCAGTCCGCTTGTGAAGGAGTAATGCAGGTGCTCTTACCGTCTCCTCTCTCTGTATGAGGAAGCCAGGGGCCTTTGGGGTTGAGTGCGGGGCCTGTGGGTGAGACTAGCAGGGGATGGGGCCTGAATCTGAACTGAACTCAGGTGTTCAGAAAGGGACCCTGCTCTCCTTTCACGAGCCCAGGGCTGCCTTCAGCCCTGGGCATGAGACACGAAACCTTGCCAGGTGGTGCGAAGCTTTTTCTTTTGTTTCCCAGGCTACCATACCACGGTCTTTGGTGTCTTTAGTGACTGTTTGCTGGACAACCTCCCGGGAATAAAGACCAGCGGCTCCACAGTCGAAGTCATTCCTGCTCTGCCCAGACTCCAGATCAGCACTTCTCTGCCCAGGTAGGCACACTGAGAGCACAAGTGTCTACTTTCTGACTAGAAATGGCACTTAAGAATATTTTTTAGTTATACACTTTTTAATCTCACCAGCAGTTTGAGTTAATCTGTCATTTTTATGACCAGAATATGGGCAAGGGTTTTTCAAGGTGACGTATGGGCACTATGCTTTGCTTAAAGGGAACTGGAACAAAGTGGAAGTGTTTCTTACCAAGAACAGAAGAAAATGTGAAATTAACCTTTGGAATCATGATTTTTGTGAAAAACGATTAAGGTTTTAGGGAATTTAAGAAAAAACTCTTATCTTTTAAAAAATACTTTTTTTTTTTTTAAAGCATTATAAGAAAGCATAAAAAGAAAGGGAAATAAATCTCAGGAGTCCCAGAAGCAATTACCGTTAATGCTTTGTGGCATTTCCTTCCAGTGTTTATCTGTCTGTATTTTTTTTTTTTTGAGGAAGATTAGCCCTGAGCTAACATCTGCCACCAATCCTCCTCTTTTTGCTGAGGAAGACTGGCCCTGAGCTCACATCTGTGCCCATCTTCCTCTACTTTATATGTGGGACGCCTACCACAGCATAGCTTGATAGGCGGTGCAGAGGTCCACACCCCAGATCAGAACAGCAAACCCCGGGCCACCGAAGCGGAACATGTGAACTTAACCACTGTGCCACCAGGCCAGCCCCCTATCTGTCCTTTTTTTTAAAAAAAGTTTATGTTTGAATAATTGAGATCGTAGTGTCTTACATGTAGCATCATAGATTACTTTTTGCCTAACCATATAACATAAGCTAAAAAAATTTCTATTTTGATTGCTTCAAAAAGTACATTATAAAGACATCTCAAAATTGCATCACCATTCATCCTTGCTATTGGAATTTGGGATTGTCTCAGTTTTTGCTCTTATGAATAATGCTTTTTTTTTTAAGATTGGCACCTGAGCTAACAACTGGTGCCAATCTGTTTTTCTTTTCTTCTTCCTCCTAAAGCCCCCCAGTACATAGTTGTATATTCTAGTTGTGATTGCCTATGGTTGTGCTATGTGGGACGCCACTTCAGCATGGCCTGATGAGCGGTGCCATGTCTGCATCCAGGATCTGAACCAGCGAAACCCTGGACCACCAAAGCAGAGCGTGCAAACTTAACCACTCGGCCATGGGGCTGGCCCCTGAATAATGCTTTAATGTTTGTTTGTTTGGCTGTTTTTATAAAGGGTATCTTGGGATTTTCCAAAATGTTTTAAAAGCTCATTCACATACTTAATGGCCCTTTTTGGTTCCAGGCACTGTGCTAGAGGCCAGGGCTGTGAGAGTGGACACAGTAGTCCTGCTCCTTGCCTTCTCAAGAAGTTACAGTCAAGTGGGAGGGATTGACAGGTAGCCAAACAGTCATGGTCCACTATTGTCGGAACTCTGATGGGGCTGTGGGAGATCGTAGAGCCTGAGGGAAGATTCCTTCATGGAGGCGACACCAAGTGTGATGTGAGAGGTGAGGGAGGAGGAATTAGCCATGTAAAATGGATAGGCTGGAGAATTTTCTAACAAAGGGAGCAGTCTATGAGAAACCACAGAGATGGGAGAAAGCATCATGTGATTGGGGAATAAAATGAAATGCAGAAAAAAATTAACTCAAAAGGATCATAGAACTAATTGTGAGAACTAAAAGTACAAAACTTTTAGAAGAAAACATAGGAGAAAATCTTCGTGACCTTGGCTTAGGCAAAGAGTTCTTTGATATGACATCAAAAGCAAGATCCATAAAAGGAAACATTGATGAATTGAACTTTATCAAAATTAAAACTTCAAAGACACCATTAGGGAAATGAAAAGACAAGTCACAGAGTGGGAGAAAATGTTTGCAAATCACATATCTGATGTGAGCTTATATTCATATAAAGAACTCCTAAGACTCAATACTAGGAGACAAGGAACCTATTTGAAAAACTGGCTAAAGATCTGAATAGAAATTTCACCACAAAAGACGTATGAATAGTCAACAAGCAGCCTGGAGAGATGCCCAACATCTTTAGTCTTTGTGGAACTGGCACCACGATGAGATTCCAGTTCACATCCACTAGGGTGGTTGTAATCAAAAGACCATAGCGAGTGTTGTAAGGTGGCGGAGAAACTAGAACCCTCCTACACTGCTGATGGGAGTGTAAAATGATACATCCCTTTGGAAGATATTTTGGCATTTTCTTAAAGAGCTAAACATAAATTTACCGTATGATCCAATAATTCAAATCCTCGGTATCTACCCAAGACATGAAAACGTATATCAACACAGAAATGTGTACATGAATGATCACGGCAGCATTATTTATAATTGCCAAAAAAGTGGAAAGAGCCCAAATGTTCATCAACTGGTGAATGGATAAACAAAACGTGGTACATCTATCCGACAGAGGACTGCTCAGCAAGAAGAAGGAATGCACTCCTGATACATGCCCCAGGTAGATGAGCCTCAGAAAGGAGAAGAAGAAAAAAAGGGAAAGAAGCCAGATGCCAAAGGCCATGTAGTATATGATTCCATTTATATGAAATGTCCAGAAAAGGCAGATCTCTCGAGACAGAGCAGACCAGTCATTGCCTAGGGCTCAGAGCGGGAGCAGGATTGACCGCAAATGGGCACGAGGGCTCTCTTGGGGGTGATGGAAATGTTTTAAAACTGAATATCAATGATGGTGGTACAACTTTGTAAATTTACCAAAAATGATTAAATCGTATACCTAAAACAAGTGAATTTCATGGTATGTAAATTATACCTTGATTAAGCTATTTTAAAGAATGAATTTTGGGGTCTTTAGCATGGAGTACTGATCTCAGGTGAGCCCAAGGCAGCCTCAGGAGGACATTCTTATCTTTGCTCTGGGCATGGGGACTCCGGAGCTCCCTGGGCGTGGGCTGCCTCCGAGCATGTGTTAGCTGAACAGGCGAATCTGTAGCCCCCCGGCTCAGGCTTCCTCCTCTGTAGCCTTCCGCTGCTCCCCGTAACACTGCAGCACCGACTGGTGCTGGGTTGTGGATGACACAGGCCTCAGGCCACGATTCCAGGCACATGCTCCTGGGCTCATGTGAGGAGCCTGAACTGAAGGTGAGAGATGAGAGAGCTGGCGGTCAAGGTCACACGATTGTGCCTGCCCCATGCTGGGTGAACCCTCAGCTTGCCAGTAAGGGGGGCGTGGTTTAAGGTACGAAAGTACTGAGTAAGAGGGCTATTCCAAAGGGAAAAATGTTTTGGGAGAAGGTGACAGTGTCATTTGTGCTGCTAGTAAGGCCATCTCAAAGGTTCTCTCCAGCTGTGTAAGGCAGCGGGTGTATGCCAGACAAGGGACATGGAGCTCTTGCTCTCTGCCTCCCTCCTTTCCCTCCTGGTTTCCCTCCCCCTCTGGCTGTCCACTTGTTCTTGGGGTATCTCTTACCTCTCAAGGAGGAAACCTGCGCCACAGCTGGCTTTCACGCCCCGTGGAGCACGGATCCCGGATCCCAGGGTCCAGTGCGGGTCCCAGCATTCCCTGCTGGAGCTTTTCCTCAGTGAGAGAATAGAGGCAGAGAAGAGAGGTCCCTGTGTCAGTGTTCCAATTTGGAGTTAAAATGTTTGTTTTTTATTTCTTTTAAAATTTGTACATAATGCATATATTTTGCTAAGGAGATTTTCTGAAATAAAAGTGACTATTCTTTGAGTGTTGTTTGTAATTAATCTAACATAAATATCCCTGTGACTGGCTCATTAAATTCACTCACATTTATAGATGCCTACCAAGCCCTCTAGGCATTGTGCTAGAGGATTAGCAATTAATAAGAAATGCCCTGACCTAGGCCTCTCCTCTTGTAGGAGCTCACGTCTGGAGGGGAGATAGACTGACTACAGTCAAATTCGCTGAGTGCTCCTGTAGTGTGAAAACAGGAAGAGGGGAGGTTCACTCTCCCTTTGGGGGTTCAGGAAGTCTTCATAGAGAATATAATGTTTCAGTTGGGCCTTACAAGATTCAAAAAAATTGGCCAAATAATCAAGCGAGGAAAAATATGCCGAAAAAAAGCAAACAGTAGGTCAACTAAATAAATAGCCAAATATAGAATGTAATGAAGTAGAATTAAATGCTATGAAAAGAACAAAGGAGGGTAAGGTGAAATGTCCAGTAAAGGCAGATCCACAGATTCAGAAAACAGGGCAAGGTGGCGAGTAGGGTCCTGCTTTTTATACTCACGAGAGCAGAAGTTTCATGGGGGTAGAGACCTGTGGGAGTGGGTGGGATGTGGCAGAGCCTTCCAGGCATCGGGTAGTGACTCTGAGGCCTGAGTGGAGGGTGCTGGTTTGCTCAAGGGCCAGCATGAGCATGGTGGGATGGAGAGGGAGGCTGAGGTTGGGCAGTGTGTGGCGATGAGTCATCGGATGCTCTCACCTCCTCCTTGGCCAAGCAGCCAATGTGAAGATGTGTTTCACAAGGCCGGGACCTAGGAAGTACCCATTAAGTATGCAGTGAATCTCTATGTGTAGTTGATTGCTACGATGCTTTTCTGTGTTGAACAGGTGGTTCAAATTTGAGATGCTTATTAGTCTGTTCAACACATATTTAATGAGTACCCATTATATGCCAGGCATCTGGCTAGGAGCTGAGTGTACAGAAATAAAAATATCATCCCTGCCTTCAGAAAGCTTTTGATCTAGTGCAGGGGCCGGGAGAGTGGTCCTATGCAGGAGGGTGGCAGCTCTGTCCACAGAGAGTTCAGGGAACTGGAGGGAGGAGCTCTTATGTGAACGTGGACAGGGGCTGAGCTGCTTTCTGAAGCAAGAGCAAGGGGAAGCATGAAGAGTGGAATCTCTTGGAGGCAGAGGGGTGTGGCCGTGGTGCTCCTGTCGCTGTGGAGTCAGCTTTGCTTGGCCTCAGGCGCTGGTGCTTCCCTTGCAGCTTCCATGCTGCTTGGTCGTGAGGTGGTCTTACCCAACATAGACAAGAGATCAGGGACCACTCCCTTAGTAAAGACGATTTGTTGGCATAGACCTTGTACCTGCCTCCCAAGGTTTGTCCACATAAACCTGTATTCCCACATAAACATGTATTCTTCTCTGCAGAGGAGCTCTGCCCTCATCTCCTCCTAGGAGACTGGACCTTGACCCCCTCCCTGGGGACCTGACCTTGGTTGGAATTGGGAGTACCTAGGGGCATGTATGGCTGCCATCTTCTTACTGCCAAGTCTCACTTAGGACTCAGCCCCTTTTCAGTGCCGGCTCTTGTCTCATCCCAGCTCCAGTGCTCATGATGCGTGGGACACTGTACTTTGGGACAGTCATCTGCCTGTGTCCGGGCCAGGCCCTGCACTGCGTCACACCTGTGCTTTCTCCTCTCCTTCTTTTCTCACAGTACCATAGGGGCTGCCGTCCTGTGTGTTTGAGATGCAAAGTAATTAGTCTTGGCCGTGTTTCAGTTTTTCTGAATACCTTCTCCCCAAGTTCAGGTTGACTACAAATAGCTTTCGCTAGAGAAGGACTGCGTTTTAAAATATGGAAAGAAATTTATAGTGACGATGGGAGTCACTTATCCTTCCTTGACAGAGGAAGTTTATTTCTTGACTCATGAACAACTTTAAAGATATGAAATGCAAAGGAATTCACCTTGAATCACTATACTATTATTTTCTGAAAATGTGGTTTGCATATAAAAGCTCCTCTATCAGAGCCTGGAATTGGAGGCCCCCCAGGAAGGGCATGACTGGCTCCATAAGCGTAACTTGTTTAAACATCATCTCTTCCCTTGGACAGCAGAGGTGTGAGGCCAGCACTGTCTGGAACACTCTTTTCTGTCCTTTGGACCTAATAGTATGGGGATATGAAGCTCTTCTGTGGTGCGTGGAAGCAGAACTTGGATCTGACACTGATCTTCTGTGCTGTGACCTGGAGCAGAGGTAGAAAGAGCTGGTCAGCAGAGAGGCTGTTGGGTACTTGCTGGGTTCTGTGGCCAGGAGTCTACTTAGTTGATTTCACAATCCATTTCTGATTCAATTGAGTGTATGATGTGGACTCACATACATTTAGACCAGTGGGGCTTTCTGGGGAAATCCTTCAGGTACAAGGAGGAAGGTAATGGAGACCCAAGTAAACTCGTCAGATCCCAGGAAAGAATGTTGACCCTTTCTCCTTTGGTGACTTCCTGTCTTTCTTTTGTGGCCCCACTTCTCCAGCACATTGTATATGATTTTTCACACCACCTACCACACACTTTCTCTTCATTGTTGGCTGGCTTTTATCCCCATTGTGCCACCAGAAGCCTTTCCTTTCTCAGAAGTCGGTTTGCTGCCTGTGGGTTGGGAAAGGAGACACCCGGAATAATTAGTATTGTGGATTAAGTGACAGTCAGGGGAACTCAGGCAAGAGCTTCAGACCGAGGGCTGGGTTTGGGAGCCTCAGGGGGATGTCAGGCAAGCTTTGGGGCCTCCAGACGCTGGGCTGCACTCCCACGTAGCACGTGGCGTCACCTGACTTGTGCCAAGGACCGAGCTGCACAGACACAGACCCCAGGGTAACACCTGCTGTGTCACAGCAGGCATTGCTTGTCACTTTTCACTTTTACCTATGACGTGGAGTCTGTTGTATATACTTTTCATTTTTCTTTTGCTCTACTTCCTTGTGTTATCAGTTGAATGATTCAAGTTTCTTCTTAAATCTATGGATTTTCCCAAGGCAATTCTGAGCATGAGATTGCTTACTTTTTTTTTTTTCAGAGAACAATATGCTCATGAATCATTTGAATTAATTCATTGTTTCAATAATTAAGTATTTCTTGCTTCACACACATGAGAAACTAAGAGCGAGTGAGAGTGATCATGTTGATAACACGTCATTGACCCAGGATGAGTCTGCACGTAAAGAGTACTCAGCGTGTGGTGATTCACCCTTCTGTACCTGGTAGCCGGGTACTGAGTTCCATGTTTAAAGCCAAAAGTTCCTAGCTCATTTCTGAGATGCAGAAGTGTGCTGATCCTTTTATTTGATGGGAACAATTTTAAGATGCCATTGGTTTTCTGCTCTTCTTTCTCTTTAAAATTTATTACTATTATTTTAGATCTGCACATTCACTGCAACCTTCCTCTGGTGATGAAATTTCCACTAATGTGTCGGTCCAGCTGTACAATGGAGAAACTCAGCAACTTGTCATTAAATTGGAAAACATTGGAATGGAACCCCTGGAGAAACTGGAAGTCACCTCAAAAATTCTCACCACCAAAGGTCAGTATTTCAGGCTGTTTTGACCCCAGAAATGTTTATCTTCTTTATTTGCAGAAGAGACACTTTGAATACCTAGTGTGTAGAGTCTAAAAGCTTCTTCCCCTTTTAATTGATGCTATCATGAAACTGGCATTCTAATTATGTGTGAAGAACACACAAAGGAAGTTAATGGAGCAAAGAATGCACCTTTGTATCCCTGGTGCTCTTTATGTTGATCAGATCCTTGGGAAAAATATTCTTGAATGAATGAGTAAATAGAAATATTAGTAGGCTCTGGGATCCCATAGCTCACCCAGCCCAGTGTTTTCTGTGGGTTCAGCACTTAGAACCTATGCACTCCCTCTTGAAGGCAGGTGCTCTGTTTCCTGATTCTAAGGCACATGTAACTTGGGGTTGTAAGACTTGTGTTGAAATTTTGGCTTCACCATTTACTAGCTCTTCATCCTTTACATGCCTCAGTTTTCTCCTGGGTAAATAGGGGAGGTAGTATTTACCATGTAAAGTTGTTCTAGGAATTGAATGAGGCAGTATATGGCAGAATACTTAGTGTATTGGAGGTTAGTGAACAGATCAAAGGGGGAAGATATTGTATAGGAGGAGGGAATGGTATCAAGAGTAATACGTGGAAATAAAATCAGGTCATTTAATAAAGTTAGAAAAGTTAGAAAGGCCAGTGAGACCAGACAAAGACAAAAGAGGGAAAGCAAGATAGCAGAACTTTAGGGTGTTTATGTGCTTTTGATATAGGAGTGAGGTGAGCCAGGCTCTCAAGTGGGAGCTTGACAGATTCTGGTTAAGTTTCTAGGAAAGGATGTGTATATAGTCCCTGGCAGAGGGCTCCCTCCTCCTGCTAATGACATCATAACGGGAAAAACCAAGTGAAGTAAATGTTTGTTAGAGGGAGAGCCACAGGTCACCTAATTAGTTCCAGCTGGAGGGAAGACCCAGGGATGAGTTTGGGAGAATTTGTTGTGCAAAAAATTATGTTATGAAAGAAGAAACATGGATTGTACAAGAAATGGTTAATCTGAGCTTGTCCCTCTGGGGAGAATTTCAGGGTAACTTGTTTTTCCGTATTTCTCCCACTGATTTTGATGAAAGTCTGTGTGTTGGGGACATGAAGCATGTATCTGTCTCTGTTGTCTTGCCTGTTCTCCCTGTCTGTATCTCTTTTCTTTGGAAAAGGCTGATCAGGTTGTATTTTCCTCATTGGAACATGCCGCCTAGGTTCAAATCCTGGTTCTCACTTCCTGGCTGTGTATTCCCCTGGGCAAGTAATTTAACCTCTCTTGGCATTTTCCTCTTCTGTAAGATAACACTAATAATAGTACCTATGTCATAGGATTATTATGAGAATTAAATGAGATAATATATGCCAAGTCCTTGGCATATTATTAGCACTTAGATTTGTTAGCTGCTATTATTACTGCTACCACCACCATCACCACCACCTTTACCACCACCACCACAATCATCACTACCATCGCTATCATCTCCATTACCACCATCATCACCACCATTACCACCACCACCAAAATCATCACTATCATCACTATCATCACCATCATCACCACCACCACCACCATCACAACCATCACATCCACTGCCACTTGCTATCACCATCACCGTCATCATCACCACCATCACCACTGCCACCATTACCAACATTATCACCACCATCACCACTACCATTATTGTTGCTGTCACTGTCACCACCTCTGCTTATTCTCATTGCTGTAGAATATGGTACTATGTGAATGCACCACAACTTATTTATCCATTCAATGATTGAGCACATTTGGGTGGTTTTCATCTGGAGACTGTTAAGGAAGTACTGTTATGAGTACTTTGGCACTTATTTTGGAAGACCTGTGTAGACATTCTGTTGAATATATCACCATGAGTGGAATACTGGGTGTAGGGTATACATGTGCTCAGCTTTAGAGCCAAACACTTTTCCAAAGTGGTTGTACCAGTTCACAGCATCGTTGAGCGAGAGTCCTGATTGCTCCAAGTCCTCTCTTGGCATTTGTAGTCATTTTGTCTGTTCTGGTGGTGAGGGTGGGGTGTAATGGGGTAACACTGGGCTTTACTTTGCAGTCTCCTGATGACCAGCAAAGATGAACACCTTTCATGTGGTTCTGGATACTCTCATGCTCTTTTGTATAAGTGATTTGTCTTTTTTTCCCACTGGATGTTCTTCCTTCTCTCTCTGTCTCTGTGTCCCCCTCTCTCCTGACTTATAGGACTTTATATGCTGAGTATGAGTTCTTTGTTGGAAATATCTGTGACTGTCTCCTCCCACACTGTGGTTGCCGTTACACTCTCTTAGCTGTGTCTTTGGAGGAACAGAAGCTCTTAATTTTAAGATGGTTCTCCTAGTCATTTTTGTCTTTGATGGTCATTGCTTTTTGTCTTGTT
This sequence comes from Equus asinus, assembly GCF_041296235.1. NCBI lineage: Eukaryota > Metazoa > Chordata > Mammalia > Perissodactyla > Equidae > Equus > Equus asinus. The sequence goes on along the minus strand of NC_091801.1, from coordinate 81,970,131 downwards.
TAAGAAAACTTTGTGTACCCTTAGTCCCTGGGAAATTTTGATGATACTACCTTCATCTCATCCTTTCTTCCTTTCCCTTCCTATTTTCAGGGGCAAGCACATACAGATTAGGTAGAAAATGCCTCTCTGACATAAGATACCTTCATCTGGTATTCTGAATTTAATTAATGGGGTTATAGGGTTTGGTTGATGTTTAAACAAGTGAACTAATATTGAATGACAGAAGACTGCAGAGTCTAGAATGGTGAAATTTTTTCCCATCTCCTGTAATTTACCTTGTCACAGTTTAGCTACTGGCAAATATCTTTTCCTTTTCTCAAATAAACCCAAATGATAATCATGTGCCCATTATTCATTACAAACTTACTTCTCTTTCTGAATCCTCATGCTTTTCTCCTTTGGAAATCCTTGAATGACTGCCTGTTGTCCCTGATCCCAGGTTCCTGTAGGGCTGGCCTCTGCCCCATACTTCAGCTTCATCTTTTGCCACCTCTCCCCTTAAACTCTAGTCACATTGGTCATTAGGAACTAATTTCAGTTTCCTGGACATTTATGCTGTCTCTTTTAAATTTGAATAAACCATTTCCTCTCCCTAGAAGTCAGCTTGCTAACTTCTGCTCCTACCCCCTTTGCCATCTCATCTTCAATTAATTTCTCCTTTGGGTTTGAAATATAAAATAACTCTAATAGCAGTACAAAGAAAATAATGTGGACCCAGAGAAGGGAGCATTTAATTCCACATGGAAGAGTTTCATGGAGTGAGACTCCGTGAGAGTTGTTATTCTCTGGAAAGCCTTCTTAGGCTTGGGTCCCCCCCTTTGTTGTCTCAGAGCACCCTCAGTTGCTTCTGCAGGAGCCCTTACACGAAGTATTGAATTGCTTGTCTACCCGTCTCTCCCTCCAACCAGGTTTGAGTCTCAAAGGCAGCGAATGGGTTTGCCCTTTTGCTTCCAGGCCTGGCACAGTAGGTGCTCAGTTCTGAGCATTGTCAGTGGGAAGGGATTTCCTCATTTACAGAATGAGACTAATGGCAGTAGGGCTGTCTCACTTTTAGGTGAGTGGGTTAAAAAGTAGATGTGTGCGAATCACTTTGAGATTCTAATGCATTGTGCGGCTCCCCTTAGGTACTGAGCTTCCATCCCCTCCCTGTGAGTCTCTCTGCTCCTTTGCTCAGACCGTTTGTCCTTCCTGGGAAGACCTTCCGCTTCTTCTTAGCCATCTAAGTGCTGCCTTTCTGCAGGTCAAGTGTTTGTCACCTTTCTGGGCTGCTCTAGCCTTTGGTGTTCTTATGGTTTTGAACTCTCCTGAAACCTATTCTTTGTATCAGCCATCCCTTCCTCTCCAACCTTTTATTATGAAAATATTCAAACATATGGAAGAGTTGAGAGAATTTTACAGTGAACACTGTATACCACCGTCTAGGTTCTGTAATTAACGTTTTGCTCTATTTGATTTATCACATGTCTGTCTGGCCTCCTATCCATCCGTTAATCCATCTTCTTTTTTTTGTGTAGTTCCAAGTAAGTCGCAGATTTCAGTGCATTTTACCCATTTACACTTCAACATGCCTATCATTAGTTAGAATTCAAAATCTGTTTACTTTTTTTTTGGTAAAATGTATATGTAGTGAAATGCACAGATTTTAGGTTACCACTTGATGACTTTTGACAAATACACGCGTCTAACCCAAATTCTTATCAAGATATACTATAGAACATTTTCATCACCCCAGAAAATTCCATCACGTCCCTTTCCAGCCAGGCCCTGCCCACCCCCAGAGGCAACCACTCTTTTGTATTTGTCTGGTCGGCCTCAGTCAGTATTGACTGATAGTGATGAGGAAAGATGGGAACATGGGAACTGGACAGAATTCCAAGGGAGGAACCTTCAGTGGTGGGTACATCTGACACCATCAACAGTCACCTTCTCCCCCCAGCTCTCAAATTTTGTTTCCCGTCACCATCTTACCTAAACCTCACCTGTCTTGTTTCTTATTGTGTCATTTTTCTGTGCTTATCTTCCCCTCTAGTCAGCTCTAGGATAGACAGAGCAAGTATTATTGCCCTCACTGTATGGATGGGGAAGGGGAAGCTGAAGAGGTTGAATGACCTGGGTGAGGGCATGTAGCAGGTTCACAAGGAACCAGGGCGAGGACTGAGGACTCCTAACCCTCAACTCTGGCATCTTTACCCTTAATCATGAGACGGAGAACTTCAAATGCGTTATATATAGCACGGTGTGGCCATTTTCAAAACAACGCATTTCAAGTGAAAAATTAAAGCTGTCATTCTTTTTTAATTCTCATCCCAAGCTGCAGTGCATTTACATGTGGAATTAAATTAGTGAAAATAAACCATCTGCTTCCTGCATATACAAAGGGAATAATTCCTGTCACTTATATTCTACAGTACCAAAAAGCTGCCAGTATTAATAAATGATCTAATATATATGAGAAGATGGGAAAATGTCTTAAACTGGGAACATAAGCAAGAATTATGTGTTTGAGTTGGGGTGGCAGAGACAGAGTAAGATCCCATCATGGATGGTAAATAATATCTATTTTCATCTCAGCATTATCTTTATTTAAGCCCACTGAGTTTAGCTTCAAGGGTATCTAAAATGTCTATGCTATGAAAGTCTTCCGCATGGAATTAAATGCTCCCTTGTCTGGGTCCATATTATTTTCTTTGTGCTGCTGTTAGGGTTATTTTATACCTAAATAGTAATAATAACTTTTACTTTTTGGCACTCACTATGCATCAGGTGAGTGTGCTTCAGGTGGTTTTTTCTCATTAAATAATTACAACACTCATAAGAGGTCTATTTGGGGGTGCTGGTGGTCTGTTTCCCTGCTGTACCCCCAGGCCTCAGAACTACACCCAATGCTCCTCACACTGTAGGAGCTCTGTAAGTGCAGTCCCAGTGCCCACTGCATAGGGTTGCTGTGAGGCTGAAACGTCAGTGCGGTACATGGAAAGCTCTTAGGATGAACTGAGCACAAAAGTCCCCAGCCCATTCTTGCTTTAAGAATACCGCTTGCTCTTGGTGCGTCCTGCCTGCAGGTGGTCTGTGTGCCTGGGGCCTTGGTCACGTGAGGGGTCTGCCTGCGGGCCCCACGTCTTTTCCTTCTCCCATCCCTCACGGCTGGGAGATCACCTGAGTCCTGTCAGGGGCCCTCACAAGTCTCTGGACACATCCTCACTCCCCCCTGAATAAACCCCCTTTTTTTCAGATAAGGAAAAGTTTCTTGTTTTGTTTTTTCCTCTGTCTTCCTTGCTTTCCTGTTTTGTTTTACTCTCTAGTCTTACAAACTCATTTTTAAAATCCTTTTGCACTGTAAGTGTATGGTAAGGGTTGGCGATACTGAGTCAAGCAGACCTTTGTGGGCCCTCTCAGGAGTGTAAACTGTTCTAAGGCTCTCGTGGGTGAGCGTGACTGCCTGATAATGGGCACCTGACATGGGGATGAGCATTTATAGTCTACCCTCTCCAGACAAGGATCATGTAATCATTCTAATTACACATTCTAATTATGCTCCTTGTGAGCAAGTCTTTATTTGTAGATTGTTAAAGATGCAAACTTCTGCTTTTACTTTGATAAACACAGATTTTATTGTAATTAAGCCCAAACTAAGAATAATTTATTATATTTGCTTTTCAACAAATCTTCTAAGATGTGTGGTTCTGTGCGTGTGTATACAAACACAAATATGCACATGCACATATGCATAAATACACATCCACGTCCCTTCTTTATTCTTGTAGGTTAATTTTTTGACAGAAAGTAGTGATTCCATGTGGTATGATTAAAAATTCCTCAGTGTTTTGATTGAGGTGAGATTCTCCACTGCTTTCTTTTCTCACGAGTGTCGTAGTGGAGAGTCTCTGCAATAGCAGCAAACGTTGAAGGTCAACGGCAGTAACAATTTCTGTATTACTGTCAATATACCACAAGCAGTTTCACTTGACTGCACTGAACTCAACTCTAGCATTAAAATAATGACTATTATTTCTGAAACTAAATTCCACGGGGGGAAAATTAGTGACATTTGCTACACTATTGATTTATGTTTATCTTGTTCCTCCCGACAGCATGTCATTATATAGGATTGTGGAAAGCTGCTCTGGACGTTCCATGTTGAACCACAGCGTTGAGGGGGAGAAACAGGCCCACTCTGAGGCGTCCAGACATGTTAAACCTGACAGTGAGGCTGCTCGGCTGTCCGTGCTGCTGCAGCTGTAGGAAGTCTTTTGTGCACTGTGAAGCCCCTGTGTCAATACTTAGATACAAATGCCATGGTTCTGTGGCATCAGAAGGTGAAGAAGCTGTTCCCTGTGAGGGGATTTGCCTGTTGTTTGAACGTGTCGCTCTTAAGTAAGCCACGGAACTTAATACAGAAATAAGTGGTGCAGTTGGAAATCTTTCTAAGTATACCATATGTGTGGAAATGGGATTCTGGATATGGGCCTTGGAACGTGGTTTAGTGACTGGCCTTTCACTGGGTCTGGGCATAGATTGGGCTGGCAGCTTTCAAATCTTCTTGGGCTTGCCATTTGTGGTGTGCAGAGCCCTCGCCTGCTGCACTCGGGTCCGGGTCTGTGTGTGGCTCCCTCCCTTCTCTTGCTGGTCATCCTGTCAGTGTGGCCTGCAGCGTAGCCTCTCCGCCAGGGCCTGAAAAGATGGGTTTGGAGTCCGACAGATTTGGCGTCCAGGCCTGCTCTCAGTTATCAGCTGTATGACTAGGCCTGAGCAAGCTGTCTGACTGCTTGAGGATTAATGTTCCCATCTGGGCACTCCCTGGGACCCAGTCCCTCTCTCAGCTGGGAATTCCAGAACAAGAGGTAATACCTCTCACACACCAAGTGCGGCGCCTAGCACGAGACAGGTAACTGCCACGTTCCCTTCCCTGTAAGAAGGGAAATGAGCTGGTGCCTTTGCGTCCCGTTTTCCACATTGGGTCTGTCGGAGTCTAGGAGACCAGGACATCGTTGAGGCCGACTCTAAATAAGCAAGTGCATGTCCCACTTGAGGAAGACAGGTGCCTTTGGATAAATATCCTGGGTTGACCTCTCTTTGGATAAACTATCCTGATCCTTGGATCAAACCATCTTTGAATGAAACCTCTTCAGAAACCATCCTAGCTTCCTCCTTGTTCTCACGTTTCCTGGAATGGTGAAATTTAACGATTCCCCAGATGGGTGAGTTTGTTCCTGCATGAAAACTGTAGCAAATCAGAGGTAGAAACCATACAGTAGAGTCAGCATAAGCCCTGCTTAGCACACAGGGAATGAAGCTAGAAACGGTGAAATGGTGAGAAGTATCTTGGGAGGCGGTGGGCAGCTCTGACAGCGAGGAGCTTCCTGGCTCCTTTGTTCCTAGTCACAAAGGGGCATCTGTTAGCTGTGCAGTTCCCAGGACCTGGGGGTTCAGTGATAAGCTGGCTGAAGAGGCACGTAAATTACAGTACAAGTCACCCTCCCTTCTGAGTTTTCTTTTTTTGGCCTTGTCTGTTTCTGAGTTGCTTGTGTTATGCTATTTTTATATAATTTTTTAAAAACGTTATGGCAATACAGGGCAAAATTTTAAAAATGAATCTTATAGAAAAGTGGTTTGTTACTCCTTAGCATTGTCAATCACAGAGTGTCTTGGGGAGTGGGGAAAACAGGATTCAGTGTCTTCAGTCTCTCCTTCAGTTTTCATGCCATGTCCCCTGTGCCTGTTTGGGCGTGGACAGAGGTAGAAGGGAGCTGAGAGGAGGCTGCTGTGGCCAGGACTGGGTTAGTGGCGGAAGCCCCCCAGGATCAGGCCATCCTCAGTTTTAAATTTAGTTATTATGGTTCAGGTTACAATCTTTGAAATCAGACAAACTTGGGTTTGAATCCTGGCTTTGCCACTTACTGGCTGGATGACTTGGGCCACATTATGTGCTTCTGTGACAGTCTGTTCCCTGTAATGGGGAGAGGACTACATAATTCTTCCACTTGTAGGAATGCACGTTCAGCAGTTAGCACAGCACCTGGTTACGAAGGGCTCAGGAAACAGTAGGAATACACGTTCAGCAGTTAGCACAGCACCTGGTTACGAAGGGCTCGGAAACCAGTAGCTCTTCCTGTAAGCTGTTGCTATTATCGTTGGTGCTGCCTCCATTGTTGTCTTATAAAAATGTCAGTTCTTTTGTCGCCTTTCTTAAACGTATTTTACATAGCTTTCTTATGCTCAGTTTCTTAGTCCAGCATTCAGAGAGATTAATCATCTGCCTTGTTGCCTGCCTCTCTTCTTTCCCTTCTCTTTTGTACAAACACTTATCTAGTCTCTGCCTTGTTTCAGGCACTCCTGGGGGGCAGGACAACAGTGATCCTCGTCCTCACGGGGCTTGCAGTGTGGGGGGAAGCTGGACGGTGAGCACGTGCAGTGTGTGTCGTGAGACGGTGGCAGGAGCTCCTTTGTTTTCCTTTCCACCATTGATTCCTCTGCTTGCTCGTTTGTCTGTCCTAATGTCCACCAGTTATTCGTCCTTTGGCTACTCTTCAACAAGTCTTTACTGAGCACCTCCTATGTGTTGGCCATTGTGTCAAGCACTGGGGACACCCAGGAGAATCCCTTCCAAGACCCTGCCCCCTTGGGTGCAGAGTGTGCCCTCACAGTCTTTGTCCTCTGGCCATCTTTGGACGTACTTCTGTGTATTCAGAACTTGGCTAACTCTCAGGTGTCCTATATGCATTTCAAATCCTATCCATCATTCACAGACCCGTCCACATGTCACCTCCTGAAAGATCTCCTGCCCCTTCAAATAGAATTAATTATGCCCCTCCTACTGTACAGTGCTGTGCTCACACTCTGCTACGGTAGCACCATTTCACTTGGCTTTGTGTTGTTCAACAGTCACACATTTCTATCACATTGTTATGGCAGTCACCATGCCAGGAATATGAATAATACATGAGCCCTGTCCTGCAGGAGCTCACGATTCAGTGGGGGAGTCAGGCATGTTCACTGAATTGAACTGAAATCTGGCTGCGCCTTCTGTATTATTTCTCCTACCTTTGAGTAACTACTGTGAATGGATTTACTGATGTGCCTCCTAGGAAGACATTGAAACTCATGAATGATTAGGATTCATTCAGCTCTCTGCCTGCTTTACACATGATTGCAGTGGCTTTCTTGTACAGTTCAGCATTTTACACAGGTGTAGGGTCGCTCCAAAGAAGTTTACAAAACAAGTTCATCCTAAGATGAAGTGAAATGCTTTTTAATCAATACTGCAAGACTTGATATGTTCAACCCATTGGAGCATGGGTGGGAAGTAAATAAGCAAGACAGGGAAGACAGAAGAAGTTAGACTGTGTGGCCCTGCAATGTGGGAACTTTTGAATGTCAAGGTCCCAGTTAGCTGTTTGGGGTCATTGGCGTGTCATGCTGACAGCAAGTGAATATCAGGTGCTCTGACAGCAGCTTCCGCAGGGCCTGCCTTCCCCAAGAAGCACAAACACTCAAGAGTGCCTACATAAAATGTTAAAAAAAAAAAAATGCTTCTTACAATTGAAATAGAGCACTACTTCACAGGGTTGTTTTGAGGATTAAACAAGTAAAGATATTAAGGGTAGGTTGCGTAGCACAGTGTAGAATCCTGGCTACACACACTTCTGTAGGTTCTTGGACAGCTGTCCTACAATAGGGAGAGCAGCAGGACCTATTCAGAGTCATTGTGTGGATTCAGTGTGACAGCACTTGTAAAGATCTGAGCATCAAGCCGCTTCACGCAGGTACTCCATAAAGGTCAGCTGTTGGTGCTGGTGGTTTCAGCCACACTGCCTAGCACGCAATAAAGGTTTGTTCCCCCTTTCCCTCCTTCTGGCCCGTATCTGGTAGGTGCCCCCCACAGGCCATTTGAAATCACAGTTGACAGTATTTCTTTCATTTCTCTCTGTTACAAACCACTGCCTCCTGATCTCTGTGACACATCCGGCCCATGACCACGGGGAGCCCTGAGGACATCTCATAGTTCACTCGAGCAGAGTTGATCTCTCTGTTGAAATACTTTTGAGAAATGAAAGGTCATTCGAACAGCCAAGAATGGTGCTGTAACTATAGTTTTTAGTTGAGTTTTTTTCCCCCCCTACATTAGTTAGAAATTCATGACAGGCTGGACTGATAGCTGAAAGAATTAGTGCTTTCATACGGTCTGGGACTCAACAGGTCCCCTTCTTCATTCAAGCCACTGGGACACTGAGTCTTTCCTTAGCTCTCTGCCACCCAGATTTGGGCAGTTGGTTAGTCGAGCAGTTTTGGACCTCTTCTCTATGTAACGCTATGATAAACTTTTAAGAAATTTTCAGGCTGAGAGGAGCATCATCTATCATCTGGTCTAAGCTTTTGGGTGCTACTACTCTGCCCCTCCACATTTGTTTCTTCCTACAGTCAGACACCTCCACCTAGGCCCTTGTCCCCTTGTAGGCAGGGACCACATCTTATTTCTCTCTTTTCCCCAGAACTTAGCACTGTGCCTGCCAGGAGGATGTTTAGTGACTGTGTAGGGAATGTTCATGAAGGAATGAATTGGGCAATAGTACAATGTGAAAAGCAAATATTAACATAGTGCTGTGTAGTTTACAGAGGACCTTTACATAAATCATCGAAGCCAGTTCTAGGGCCGGGTTACTGTGCTAAGACTTTGCATTGTCTCATTTTATCTTCACGACAACTCTAACATCATCCCTGTCTACTGATGAGGCGTCTTAGGATGACAGAGGAGATGTGGCCGCACATGGTCAGAGGGCTGTGAGTGGCAGTGCTGGCGCTCAAATTCAGGTCATCTGATCCTAAAGCTCTTGTACTTGACTAGTGGGTTTTATTTCCTGCCATCTCTTTTCGAGGTCCTATGTCACAGTACCTTAGTGATGTTTTCCTTGTAAATACTCTCCACTCTGGTGTGATGCTGGGTGGGTTAATGGTTTCAGTGAGAGGCAGAATATGGGGTGGAAAGAGTATAGTGTTCGCGCTCCTGGCTCTGACTCTGGGTTCTCTTTCTTATTAGCTGTTTGACTTTGGGTAAGTTGTTTAAACTCTCTGAGCTTTGGTTGCCTCTTTTATAACATGGAAATAATATAGCTATAGTGTGAAGTTAAAAGATGGTACTTAATAGACAGTTATGCCAATATTGTTTTTAAGACAGTCTACGAGAGGAATTTGTCTTGTGTTCCTGGGCCTACCCTTCTCTTCCCTCCAGAGCAGCCCTGCCTTGCCAAGTCAGCACAGGGAGTGGAAAGGAGAAGCAGAGTTTACCTAATTAGTTTGGACCAGGTTTCATAAGCCTGGTCAAATTCTTTTTTAGGCATTTGACCACCTGCCAATTTGCATGGCTCCAGCAGAGTTAATTCACCACTTTGGAGAAGTTTATCCAGCTGGCAGAGTTGAGTCTGGGGACTCAAACAGTGACACATGTGCCCCAGGTGATTGCTGTCCTTGTCATCAGTTCACATTATTGCCTGGCCCTGAGATAGGGCACCAAGAAAAGCAACTGCAGTGGCTTGGAATCCCACCTCACTCTTGGGTGGGCCATGGCCCTCAGCGTGCTCTGTCTCGCATGTGGACTTGCAGGCCAGACTCACAGGGCTCCTCTCCATAGTATGTCGGAGGGGTGGGGGTGGCAGTGGATGTAGACACAAGAGTAAGTCATTAGAGTGTGTGTATATATATATATGTTTATGAAAGTATAATATATACTCCTTGTAGAAAATTCAGAAAATACAAGCAATTTGAAATTACCTGTGATCCCATTGCTCAAAGATAACCAGTGTTAGCATATAGGTATATTTTCTTTTTTTTTTGACGTGAATATTTTTCTGCCGTTGGAATTATATTGTACCTTTAATTTGGTATTCTGCTTTTTTCACATAACTTTTTTCCCATCTGTTCTAATTCTGAATCTGAAACGATATCCTGGAATATGTTTGTCCATTCCACGTCGTAAGCTTACTGAGTGCCTCCCAAGGACCTGGGCTGTTAGTCGCTGAATGCGGGGGGATGCTGATGGAAGCCCACACTGCTGTGCTCTTACTGAACGCCAAGCACAGGGTCAGTTGCTCTGCAGGGGTTATTTGCTCCTCGTGGGGCTCTGGTGAAGGGGTGCTATGATTGTCCAGCCGGGATTGGGAGATGGGGTGACAGGAGTGATAACTAACTCCAGCTGAGTGCCTATTCTCAGCCAGGCCTTGTTCTGAGTACTTTACTTTTATTACCTCATTTAGTCTTCGTGACAACCTGTTGTATAGATGAGTAAACTGAAGCACATGGGAGTTTGGTGACTTACCTAGGGATACCCAGCTACAGCCAGGATTTGAACCCAGGCAGTTCTGTCCTGAAGCCGATGTTCTTAACCAGCACAGTGCCCTGCCTCTCGAGGGGGTGGTGAGCTTCAAAGGCAAGGTCTAGTGCAAACCTTCCAGTTGTTGATCGATGGGTAGAAGAGTGAGCTGCTTAACACAAGAGGTGATGTTCTAATAGAGGCGCACACCAGAGCCCTGAGGAGCAGTGTGGGGTGGGAGAGGCATCGCAGGAAGGAGCTGGGAGTTGGGTTGAAGGATGAGTCAGAATTCACTCTGCAGGAAAGTGGGCTAGGTTTTCTCGACAGAGGGAGCAGCATGTTGGGAGGGTAGCTAGGGCACAGAGGGGGAGACCAGACTGCTCTCCCCAAGGCCTTTCAATATCGTTGGGGCCCTGTGTGCTGGTTCAGCTGGAGATGCACCTGAGAGCTCTCACCTAGATCTTGCCCATCCATGGGAAAGGATCTGAGTGAGTGGCTGGCTCGTGATGCCTACATTTCAGAGATAGCCTGATCGAATCTTTGGGAGGGGAGGTCTTTGCAGGGCCTCAGTGTCTTAGCTGGTATCGGCATTTCATCGACAGGTTGGCCCGTGCTGCTGTAGCAGATGGATAGGCTCTTTAAAGAAGTTAGCATGCCTTAGGAATTCCTGGGGCTTTGGGACCCGGACTTCCAGGAAGCAGGGCCAAGTGGTTTTCTGTCCTGGCTTTACATAGTCTGGCATCTCATGTCCCCTTGCATTCTGAATTAGCTTACTGGACTGAAAAATAAAGACAAAGAATGTATTAATCTGGTTAACACATATTTATAGAATGTGAGTTACTGGGTCATTGAGAGGATTTTGGTGATATTAATGGTTTGGGAGAGAAGACAATAACTTCCATTTTGGAGTTGGGCAGTGGGAAAATACCCAGCGAGTACATCCAGCAGGCGGTTTAAATTTCAAGACTGTAGTTCAAACTAGAGGTCAGGTCAATTTGTAAAACTTAATCAGTGTTTTCCAGATTAGGCTACTGCCACATCTTCAAAAGTAAAATAATTATCAGCAAACGTTTAGAATCTATATGTTCTGTAGATTATTATATAGGAAAAAGATGACAATACCTGTGTGTTTGTGGGGAGTTTTGAGTGTAATGTCAATTAAACACATTACACATACAAGGGAATGGGGAAACACATCCGTAGCAAGTCCAGAGTCAATTGCACAAGTTCCCACTCCCTCTTTTTAATCTGCCTGACTTCTCCTCATCTTTCAAGTTTTGTCTGAACAGCAGTCTTTCCAGGAAGTTTTCCCTGACATCTAGGCTCGGGTAGATGTATCTGTGGTGTGCTGTCAAGTACCCAGGAATCCCAGCCGGTGGTGATTAACCCCTTAGGTTGACAGTGGAGTCTTACTTTCCAGGAACCAGCACTCTCAACAGTCCAGTCATCCTTTTCCTAACTGTCCATCTGTCTCTAGATAATTCTGAAATAATGTAATATCAATTTACAAAACATCTGAACACCTTGTAAACCAGTGGAATTGGTGATGCCACAGTGCAACTAATATTTATTGAGCACCAATTATATGCCAAGTCTTCTACTTACCAGCTGAATGACCTTGATCATGTATGTTAACCTCCTTGGTTTCCAGTGGGGATAATAACCACTACTCCACTGGGTTATTGTGAGGAGTAAGTGAGATAACTTGCATGTGGAAAGTGTCTGGCACATCCGAGGTGTTCAGTGAACAACTGAGTAAATAAGTAGATGTGGTGTGGTTTCTAAATACCTTTCAAGGACACCAGCCTGATCTGTTCCTGTTTGTCAGCATCCTTCTTTAGGAACACTGAGAATAATTGTGATCTATTAGACGTGTTCTTTCTGGAGCGTGGCCAGTTCTGGAGGGACCACGCCGTGGCTGAGCACACCTCGGGCGGGAACACAGGAACTTCTTTTGCATTCGTGGCACAGTTGGCATCATGTTCTTGCAGTTAGCGAGCCCCACAGATCTTTTTTCTTCAGTATGGACCGCAGTCAAGCTCTCCATCTTCCACTGAAGTCTTGCGAGGTTGATTTCTGGGTCCTAAGAGCAGAACTTTATGTTTTAACTCTACCCTGAGGCGCTGTCATGTAGGAAGTGAATGTAATGGCTCTAGAATCATTTGGATCTAGAATTCTAGATCTTTTCCTAGTTTTTGACCATGAGCAAGTTACTTGATCTTTCTAAGCCTCAGTTGCCTTATTCTGATGGAGGAAACTTAGCACAGAGAATGGGTTCATAAAAAGGGAGATGGTAAGGTAACCCAGAGATGGGAACAGCAGCAAGTCACTCCCACCTCCAGGACTGGAGGGACATCGGAGGAGGGGTATCGGCAGAGTCAGGGGGCTGGGCTCTCCAGTCAGAGCCGAGAACCACAGCAGGACCTTCTTGGTGGAGGGAGGGACCTGTCTTAAGGACCTCCTATTCGCCTCATTGGTGAGGAGGGATTCTCGCCTTAGGGTTATTGGGATGGCAGAACACTCGACACCTGACACTGGACAGATGGGAGGGGCGGCAGTTTACTAGTCAGCATCCTCCCAGCCTGGGGAGGAGGACACTGTTTGCCATTCAGGGCCACTTGGGGGTTATGCCTGAAACCCCCAAGAGTTTGTGGGAGGCAGAATTTGTCGGATGGAGTGGGCGGGGTGCCCCCTGGTTCCCACAGGAAGATGTGGTTGGCTTGTTTGAATACTTCTGTAGGCTGGCAGGGAGCCAAAACCTGCCACTCAGGGATAAGCAGGAACTGCGCTGATCCCCGTGGCGAGGAGGGTTCTTTGGCTGGGGGACCTTATCCACGGATGCAGACTGAGGAGAGAAACTTGTGAGGAAGCCATTTGAGGCCCTCCTGGCTTCACCAGGTGTTGAGGCAGCACTTAAGATTGGGCCTTGATTTTAGGCCTTACCCCACACCCCCAATCTTTATTAAATTAGGGCTCGTCTGGCAGGAGCGGGAGCCGTGAGGTGACACAGCTGCTTCCAGATGGTGGCCCTCCCTCTGTCTCCTGCCTGGCGCCCTTCTTCCCTCAGTGCGTTTCACCTTTAGTTTTTACAGCGCTCTGTGGACACTACTTAGTTTAATCTGTAAAACAGCCCTGTGCTGTGGGAGTTGTCATCCCCGTTTTACACATGAAGAAACCGTGGCTTAGAGGAATCATCCCTCTTCAGCCTGCTCCGATTAGTCAGTGACAAGAGGGCATCAAGCCCACGGCCGTTTGACTCCAGGAGGCAAGGTCTTTTCAGGAGAGAGTGGGTTTGCGGGAGAGCCAAGGGACCTCCTCCTCTCCACGGGCCCTTCCCAAATCCTGCGCCCGGGTCAGCATTTCTGATTCTGCGTTCTTCTTCCTGAACAGGGTCTCTCCTGTTGGGTATGCTTCTCCCACTGAATGTGGATCTGTTTCTCTCTAAGGTGATGTAGTATAGAAAATACTTACAGAGAAATTTAGTTTAGCTCTGATTCAGTTTATAAGAGCAAAGAGTGCTGTGCTTTTGTCAGTGAGAAGAGGCTGCTCAGAGGGAGCAAAGAAGACCTGGCTCCAAGCTCATTGCTGCCCTGCTTCCTCTTTGTGCCTCACTCATAGATGCAGGTGATTGCCTCGCAACACCCCTGATTCTGGAATTTTCTTGGTACTTTCTTTGATCTCTCCCATTTTAAATGGTTTGCATTTTTCTTTGCCTTTGAAAATGCATCAGAATTTTCTAGATGGATTAGTAATTTCATATTGCCTCAGTCACATCATCATTACCACCATTATTATTGTCATTGTAGAAAAGTTGTATGGTGACTTCTTGAGCTGGAAACTAGAAGAAACTGTTGCCCAGTTTCCTTTGCAACCCGGAAAGGTGGCCACTTTCATCGTCAACATCAAAGTGAAGCTGGATTTCTCTTGCCAGGAGAATCTTCTCCAAGATCTCAGTGATGGTAAGCTCCTTCCCAATTTTAATTAGCACATTGTGGTCTCCAGATACATTGTAGCAATCACCATTCCTCCAGGCCTGCTGTTCTGTCTCTGTAACTTGCTTGTCATTCATTAACTCAAGCAGCTTGAGACTTCTCCTGGGCACTTAGTTAACCCAGTGAGTTACTGTGTATATGGAAAGTAATAAAAGTACTTTTTAGTTAAATGATTTCTTAATTCACGCTCTTCACTATTTTGTGCTTATTTTCCAGGAGGTAATACTAAATTAGTGGAATGTAGGAATTACTACATTTTTTCAAGTGTAACTGCTGTGATCCCTTAGACATTTTTTTTAGAGCAGTTTTATTATTTTTTAAAATTTCTTTTTATTGCAGTAACATTGGTTTATAACATTATATAAATTTGGGGTGTACATCATTATATTCCCATTTCTGTATAGATTATGTCATGTTTACCACCAAAGACTAATTACAATCTATTACCATACACATGTGCCTAATCACCCCTTTTGCCCTCCTCCGTCCCCTCTTCCCGAACTCTGGTAACCACCAATCCAATCTCTGTGTGTTTTTTTGTTCTTGTTTTTATCTTCTACTTATGAGTGAGATCATATGGTGTTTGACTTTCTCCTTCTGACTTATTTCCCTTAGCTTAATACCCTCAAGGTCCCTCCATGTTGTCACAAATGGCAAAATTTCATCTTTCTTTATGGCTGAGTAGTGTTCCATTGTGTATATATACCACATCTTTGTTATCCATTCATCCCTTGATGGGCACCTGGGTTGATTCCAAGTCTTGCCTATTGTGAGTAATGCTGCAGTGAACATAGAGGTGCATATATCTTTACACATTCATGTTTTCATGTTCATTGGATAAATACCCAGTGTGGAATAGCTGGATCATATGATAGTTCTATTCTTAATTTTTTGAGGAAGCTCCATGCTGTTTTCCGTAGTGGCTGGCACCAGTTTGCACTCCCACTAGCAGTATAGCAGTATATGAGAGTTCTCTTCTCTCCACATCCTCTCCAACGCTTGTTATTTCCATCTTGTTAATAATAGCCATTCTGGTGAGAGTGAGGAGATATCTCCTTGTAGTTTTTTTTTTTTTTTTAAGGAAGGTTAGCTCTGAGCTAACATCTGCTACCAATCCTCCTCATTTTTTTTGCTGAGGAAGACTGGCCCTGAGCTCACATCTGTGCCCATCTTCCTCTACTTTATATGTGGGACACCTACCACAGCATGGCTTGCCAAGCGGTGCCATGTCCGCACCCGGGATCCAAACTGTCCAACCCTGGGCTGCTGAAGCGGAATGTGCGCACTTAACTGCTGCCCCACCGGGCCGGCCCCTCCTTGTAGTTTTTATTTGCAATTCCCTGATAATTAGCAATGTTGAACATCTTTTCATGTGCCTATTGGCCATCTGTATATCTTCTTTGGAGAAATGTCTGTTCAGATCTTTTGCCCGTTTTTTAATTGGGTTGTTAGTTTTTTTGTTGTTGTTGAGATGTATGAGTTCTTTATATATCTTCAATATTAACCTTTCATCAGATACATGGTTTGCAAATATCTTCTCCCAGTTGTTAGGTTGTCTTTTCATTTCGTTGATGGTTTCCTTTGCTGTGCAGAAACTTTTTAGTTTGATGTAGTCACATTTGTTTATTTTAATTTTTTTCTATTGTTTTCCTTGCCCAGTCAGACATGGTACTTGAAAATATGCTGCTAAGACTGATGTTAAAGAGCATACTGCCTATGTTTTCTTCTAGAATTTTCGTGGTTTCAGGTCTTACATTCAAGTCTCTAACCCATTTTGTGTTAATTTTTGTATATGGTATAAGATAATGGTCTACTTTCATTCTTTTGCATGTAGCTGTCTAGTTTTCCCAACACCATTTATTGAAGAGACTTTCCTGTCTCCATTGTATGTTCTTGGCTCCCTCGTTGAAAATTAGCTGTCCATGGATGCATGGGTTTATTTCTGGCTCTCAATTCTGTTCCATTGATCCGTGTGTCTGCTTTTGTGCCAGTACCTTGCTGTTTTGATTATTATAGCTTTGTAGTGCACATAGAATTCAGGGAGTGTGATACCTCCAACTTTGTTCTTTTTTCTCAGGATTCCTTTGGCTATTCGGGGTCTTTTGTTGTTCCATATAAATTTTAGGATTCTTTGTTCTATTTCTGTGAAAAGTGTCATTGGAACTTTGGTAGGGATTGCACTGAGTCTGTAGACTGCCTTAGGGGGTATACACATTTTAGCTATGTTAATTCTTCCAGTCCAAGAGCATGGAATATCTTTCCATCTTTTGGTGTCTTCTTCAATTTCTTTCAACAATGTTTTATAGTTTTAAGTGTACAGATCTTTCACCTCTTTGGTTAAATTTTATTCTTAGGTATTTTATTCTTTTTGTTGCAATTGTAAATGAATTTGTATTCTTAATTTCTCTTTCTGCTATATCGTTGTTAGTTTACAGAAATGCAACTGATTTTTGCATGTTGATTTTGTATCCTGCAACTTTACTGTATTCATTTATTATTTCTAAAAGTTTTTTGGTGGATTCTTTAGGGTTTTCTATATATAAAATCATGTCATCTGCAAATAGTGACAGTTTTACTCCTTCTTTTCTAATTTGGATCCCTTTTATTTCTTTTTCTTGCTTGATTGCTCTGGGTGGAACTTCCAACACTATGTTAAATAAGAGTGGTGAAAGTGGGCATCCTTGTCTCGTTCCTGTTCTTAGAGGGATAGATTTCAGTTTTTCTCCATTGAGAGTGATATTAGCTGTGGGTTTGTCATATATGGCCTTTAATATGTTGAGGGACTTTCCTTCTATACCCATTTTATTCAGAGTTTTTTTTTTAAATCATAAATGGATGCTCTATCTTTTCAAATGCTTTCTCTGCATCTATTGAGATGATCATATGATTTTTATTCTTCATCTTGTTAATGTGGTGTATCATGTTGATTGATTTGTGGATGTCGACCCATCCCTGCTTCCCTGGAATAAATCCCACTTGATCACAGTGTATCATTTTTTTAAATGTATTGTTGTATGTGATTTGCTAGGATTTTGTTGAGGATTTTTGCATCGATGTTCATCAGTGATATTGGCCTGTAATTTTCTTTTTTTGTGCTGTTCTTGTATGGTTTTGGTATCAGGGTAATGTTGGCCTCGTAGAATGAATTAGGAAGCTTCCCCTCCTCTTCAGTTTTTTGCAAGAGTTGGGGAAGGATAGGTATTAAGTCTTATTTGCATGTTTGGTAGGATTCACCAAAGAAGCCATCTGGTCCTGGACTCTTATTTTTTGTGAGGTTTTTGATTACTGTTTTGATCTCCTTCCTGGTGATTGGTCTATTGAAATTCTCTATTTCTTCTTGATTCGGTTTTGGAAGGTTGTATGATTCTAAGAATATATCCATGTCTTCTAGATTATCCAATTTGTTGGTGTATAGCTTCTCATCATATTCTCTTATAATCTTTTGTATTTCTGAGATGTCCATTGTAATTTCTTTTCTTCCATTTCTGATTTTATTTGAGCCTTCTCTCTTTTTTGCTTGGTTAGTCCTAGCTAAAGGTTTGTCAGTTTTGTTTATCTTTTCAAAGAACCAGGTAATCTTAGTTTCATTGATTTTTTTCTCCTGTTTTTTTAGTCTCTATTTCATTTATTTCTGCTCTGAATTTTATTATTTCCTTCCTTCTACTGATTTTGCACTTTGTTCTTCTTTTTCCAGTTCCTTTAGTTGCAGTGTTAGATTGTTTGAGATTTTCTTGTTTTTGAGTTGGCCTATATTGCTATAAACTTCCCTCTTAGAACTGCTTTTGCTGTATCCAATAAATTTTGGGATGTTTTATTTTAATTTTCGTCTCCAGGTATTTTTTGATTTCTCCTTTGATTTCTTCATTGACCCAATTGTTGTTCAGTAGCATTTTGTTTAATCTCCTCATATTTGTGGTCTTTCTCATTTTTTTCCTATAGGTGATTTCTGGTTTCATATCTTTGTGGTCAGAAAAGATGCTTGGTATTATTTCAGTCTTCTTAAATTTACTGTGACTTGTTTTGTGGCCTAATACATGATCTATCCTGGAGAATGTTCCATGTGCATTTGAAAAGTGTGTATTCTGCGATTTTTGCATGGTATGTTCTGTATATATCTACTAAGTCCATCTGGTCTAATGTGTCATTTATAGCCAGTGTTTCCTTATTGATGTTCTGTTTGTGTGATCTATCCAGTTGTGTAAGGGGAGTGTTAACCTCCCCTACTGTTATTGTGTTGCTGTCTATTTCTCCTTTTATGTCTGTTAATAATTGCTTTGTATATTTAGGTGCTCCTATGTTGGGTGCATAAATATTTACAAGTGTTATATCCTCCTGTTGGATTGTTCCCTTTATCATTATGTAGTGCCCTTCTTTGTCTCTTGTTGCAGTTTTTGTTTTAAAGTCTATTTTGTCTGATATAAGTATTGCTACCCTAGCTTTCTTTTCATTGCCATTTGCAATGAAATTTGCAGTATCTTTTTCCATCCCTTCTCTTTCAGTTTGTGAGTGTCTTTAAGGCTGAAATGTGTCTCTTGTATGCAACATATATATGGATCCATTAGACATCTAATTAGCTGTGATGATAAAGTTCTTCTTCAAAGTCTGGTGATTTCTATAAGGAGATGGAGCCTGGAGGAAATGGGAATTCATATTTGTTATAACATTAGAACTAGCTGATTAGTGATAAGATTTCATAGATTAATTATGTCTAATTATGAAGCATGCATTCACACATTCATTTGGAGGCATTGTGGAGTGTATTAGTTAGCTCAGGCTGCCAAAACAAAATGCCATAGTGTGGCTGTACAATAGAAATTTCTTTTCTCACAGTTCTGGAGGCTGAAAGTCTGAGATCAAGGTGCCAGCGTGGTTGGGTTCTGGTGAGAGCCTCTTCTTGGCTTGCAAACAGCTGCCTTCTTGCTATGTCCTCACGTGGCAGAAGGAGAGAGCTCTGGTATCTCTTCCTCTGATAAGGACACCAGCCCTGTCGGCCTAGGGCCCCATCCTTATGATCTCCTTTAACCTTTACCACCTCCTCACAGGCCCTGTCTCCTAATACAGTCACATTGCGGGTCAGGGCTTCAACATAGGAATTTGGGGGCACAAACGTTCAGTTGAAGGTTATTATTGGAGACAGTCAGCAGATATTGCCACAAGAACTTAGCAGCTATGGGACTTTGGGTGAATGACTTTAACTTCTCTGTGCCTTTTTCCCAATTTACCAAATGGTAATAATACCAATTTCTAGAGTTGTTGTAAGGATTTGTACTTGACCTGGAACAGGGTAAGGGTTCAACAAGTGTTAGTTATATTAGTCCACCCCGCCCATTACAAGACGTTTAACCATCACTTATTATGAGACAAGCACTTGGCTAGGCTCTTGGAGAACAGAGATGAATGAGTCATGGTCTGTCACCTGCAGAACAATAATAATAGCAGCTAACATTTAAGAGGTTTACGTAAATCAGCTCACTTAATCCTCCCAGTAGCCCTGTGAAATAGGTACTGTTAATATCTCCATTTTACCAATGAGGACGGAGAATTTGAGCAGTTTTTCCAAGGTCACATAGCTAGGAAGTGGCAGAGCTGGCCTCTGAACCCAGGCAGCCTGACTCCAGAGTCTGTCCTCGTAACCATTCTGTGGCCCATTGTTGCTTAGAGGGTCGACCAGAAAAATAAATCCGTGATTAGAACACGTGAGACTCGGGGACTTGAGATGCAGCTCTTTTTATCTGATATGATCCTGTAGGGGCTCCCAGATTTGATGTGTGACTTGGGCCTGAACCAGGAAGGTTCCTAGATGAAGAAAAAAGCAAGGGCCTGACAGGCCTTCCAAGGGAGCAGCAGGTACAGAGGCCCGGAGGCCTGACCATCAGTTATGAAGTGGGTTTTTCCTTGAGACTAGATGTCTGCCCCTTTCTTTCTGGGAATGGGACTGTGTTTCCCAGCCAGGCTCTCCCAGCTGTACCTGCATGATTAGGAAGTGATGCTGTCACGTTGAACTCCAGAGACTAAGGCTATTTATGGGGTTTGTGTTCCTACAACAGGAAATTAGCTCTTTCACTTTTGCCCTTCTGAGGAGTTCAGTTGCCCTGGGCACCTTGTCTCAGGAGCACGCCCAGCCATCCTGCCCCAGGGCTGAGCACTTGCACTTCTCTTACTTGGATTGCTTTCCCCCACAGTTCTGCAAGACTCACACCTGATTACTCAGATCTCAGTGCACATGTCTTCACTGCAGAGAGGCCACCCCAACTATGTCAACTAAATCAGCACCTGCCCTCCCCTGTCGTTCTTGTTGCGTCACCTTGCATTACCTACTCCACTGCACTTGTTTCCTGTCTGTCTGCCTCCATCCTTTGGAATATAAATTTAATGGGAGGAGTACCCTGTCTGTCTATTCAGTCCCGTATTCACGATATCTAGACCGCAATGGAGAAAGAGCAGTTGCATGTGTGTGGAATGGATGAATGAAGGAGGGCCTCTTTCCCCCTCAGTGTGGAGTTGCCATCCTCATGACCTCACCTGAACATAATTACCTCTTAAAGGCCCTCCTACCTCCTTGTATTGTCACATTGTGTTTACGGCTTCAACATGAATTTTGGAGAAACACAACCATTCAGTCCATAACATGCTCCATAAAATTTGTTCTCCCATACTCTCTGTAGTGTTTAAATAACCATCATAAGCTTCCTTGTATAATACTATTACTTAATAAAAATTTTTAATGTTATTAGCAAAGGTACAAGTTTACTGTTGGACACATTAAAAAATGATAATGTCAAGTGGATTTAATGTTATACCAAGACTTAAAAATATCAGATAAGGTGGATTTTTTTTCTGTTTGTAAGCCGCTATATTCCACTGGACTGCATTTTTCTATAGGTAGAGAGAGGGTTACAGGCAGAGGTTCTGGCCTTTCTTTTTCCCAAGAAGGGAATTTGGCAGAATAAATGGTGCCTGACACTTGTCTCGTGAATGCTTGATTAGCTGTTATCCCAGGGGGTGTGTCTCAGCAAGTCGCCTTCCAGCTGAGATTATCTGGATGTGAGAAGTGAGGGAAAGAAAGGTGACTGTGACTTCTGCTGCTCCCCATCTGTGGCGCGTTATCCTGAGAAATAGAACGGAAGGCCTCAAGGTGGAAACCTGAGCTTTTTTTGTTTTGGTGGCTCTTTGAGCTTTTTTGTTCATTGTGGATGTATTTTGTTATGTTATTGTGTTTCTGCCTTTTGTAGCAGAGCTCTGGAGCAGAGTCTCTGCCCTTCTAGCTGAAAGTAAACTTGGAACTTGGGATTCGTAGTTGGGGTATACCTTCTTCTATTTTAAAAAATAAAACCAAATCAAAGAGAGCTAGAATTATGGTTACCAAGTGGTTTGTAAATGTAAGGCTGGCCTAATTTCCAGTCAGTTAGATGTAGCACATATGTGAAATAGAACACAGTTATTATTAATTAGCTGCCTTCTTTATTGATAATGGTTGATAGAAGCTCTGGCTGGTTGTTTACATGGAAAATTGTAGAATCCGAGACAAGAATCTTAATATCCACATCTAGGGCAAGTTGTATAGAGGAGAAGCGTGGACACCAAGGCTCACGAGGCCCGTTAGAGAGTGTGGTGCATGGGTGGTGCATGGTTGGTGTGATTCAGTCTGAGCAGTCAGGGGGCCATTGTTTAGCCCTTATTTGGAGACAGCTGTAAACTTGGTGGCAGAGGCTCATTTATGGCCTCTTGGAACTGGGATATGATTCACGTATGGCTCTGTCTGACGGTTTCAGAAATCCCTAACTGTGGACCCCCTGTGAACCCAATTTGTTTTTCAAGCATGGACTCACATTAATTAGGATTTCTGAAATTAGATGGCACTTTTTAAATTTACAGCAATAAATATAGTTGTCACGTAATCCAGGACACTGGATTCAGTATGGGCTGTAGACACATGGAAAAGAATTAATATTTGTTGAGCATTGTCAGATACGGCATCTAAGGTCTGAACTAGCCACTTTATTTGCATTATTTCTATTTAATCTTCCAAACAACTGTATAAAGTATATGATTTTACAAAATGATTCCCATGTTGTAAAAACAGGTGGGAGAACTGATCTAGATTAAAGGAGACTGAAGAGAGAGAACAAGCAAATGCTACACGCAATCCTTAATCGTTGCCTGGATTTAAAAGAGAGACTCTAAGACATTTTTGGGACCTCAATATTCTGGATGGGGCAAGAGGGAAATGGGCTTCTTTGGCATCATCCAGCACACCTGAGGAAGCCAGTGCTCACTCCCACCTTCTCTCCCTTTTCCCCTTGGGAGAAGAGAAAGTCTTGACCCTGAGCTGAGCCGCCTTGGGGGAGGGGTGATGCAGGTAAAGTCAAACTGTTCCTCTTACCCTCTTCAGTGCTCCAATCTCAGATTTTTTTGCTCCACTTGTGTGCTGGAACCTTTCCACCGGACTTCTGCACTTCCACAAAGGCTCTCTCATACGTGGGTGATGGTCTAAATCAGTGTTCTTTGGGGGAGAAGATAGTAGAAAACTCTTATTCTGATGATGATGTTACTGTCTGCAAAAGTAATTTTAAACTGTTTTCAGTAATTATTTTGGTAGAGATAATGTGGTGTTGGTATTAGTATTCTGAAACTGTGTATTAATGTGGAATAAAGTAAATGATTAATTTTGTGATAATCTAATTCTAGCATCCAAATCTGGTCTTGAGTTTGGATTCTCATAGGGAAGAAAGGAGGTAACCAGTGTAAGATAATAGAGGTTAAGTAAAAACCTTATAGTCTAGGATTTGAATAAAAAACATCAGTAAGAAATTGAGGTATTTAAAAATCTCTTTATGTATGTTTGTATGAATCTCTGTATCTATCTGCCCCTTACGCTACCAAGGCCTAGAAACTGACCAGCCCAGCAGCAATGAGCGTCCCTAATGCCCACATCAGGGTCTTGAAACACTCTTTCCCACTCAAAGAAACCAGGGCTTCTTGGAGAAGTGGCTAATTCCAGGTCTGGAGCCAGAAATGTAGGAAAATGATCTTGGAACATCCTATGAAACCTATAGCAAGGAAGCTGTCAGAGTGTACGAAAGTTGTGTCAAGAGGACCCAACCTGAAGAGGCTGCCCTGGCAATTTGAGCATCAGTAAGGATGATAGCTGTGTTTCAACCTTGAGTTCTTAGTGCTACTGGAGAGAATTGTCCACCTTTGGAAAATGATAGGTAGCCAATTCATTATTTTGAAAGTAATAAGTAATGCATATTTATTCTGACTTTCTGTACAGTTGTACTATTGGACAACCTAATGGTTGATGAGAAGAGTTTCTCTTTGTAGAAGTATTCCAGCTAACACTTGAAAAGGGTTGATGGAATTAGAATACCATCATTTTGCAGTCCCTAATAGATTAGTGGATTGAGAGACTGAGCATCCACATAATAAAAGAAGA
Source organism: Equus asinus (assembly GCF_041296235.1). Taxonomy (NCBI): domain Eukaryota; kingdom Metazoa; phylum Chordata; class Mammalia; order Perissodactyla; family Equidae; genus Equus; species Equus asinus. The sequence continues at coordinate 81,946,400 of NC_091801.1, read as the reverse complement.
GACAAGCAGACATATGTTCCCCCTGATGGGAGAACACACACCTCCTATGAATTAGTGTTACCCCCAAAATCACCCATAAAACTGATCAGCACTCTAGCTCTAACTACCAATTTACCAGGAATTCAGATGACAGCAAAACTTGTTAAATGATACCAGTCAGGACCATGGTAAACTCTACAGTCAAACGACCTTGGTTTCTTCAACAGGTAAATTATAAGGGGAAAAAAAAGGAGATGAAGTCCTGGAGATGGATGGTGGGGATGGTTGCACAACAGAGTGAATGTCCTCAATGCCTCTGAACTATACGCTTAAAAATGGTTAAAGTGGTAAATTTTACATCATGTATTTTGCTGTATACACATAAAAGGATCGGATAAAAAGGCTACCTGTGGTTTAAAAGAAACTTAAGCAACATTTGAAAATAAGCAGGTTCAACTAAACTGTAGTGTCCACAGCTACATGTTTGGGTGGTAAAATAATAAAGAATAGCAAGGAGACGACTCCCCTGAGGTCAAGACAGTGGTTGCTGCAGGGGAAGGAAGGGGAAGGGTGGAGGCTATGATTGGACGAGTGATTGAGAACTGCTGGGGAGCTGGCTAAATCAGTTTCTTGATCTGTGTGGTGGTTTCAAGAATAATACATTAAGCAATATATATTTATTTTATGCAGTTTTATCAATCAGTGTCATATTTTACAGTAAAATGTTTTTAAAAGAAGAAAATAGAAATATCTTTGTAATAATACCTTTGCATGACAGCGGTTTCATCTGATCAGGTTGAAAAATTACTGTTATCCCAGAAGTTTTTCATGAAGGTATTATGTTGAAGATCAAGACAGGCTGCTGCATGTGCGTTTGTCTGAGGGACGTGTGTGAGCACCATGAGCTTTCCCAGCGATTGATCTCTTAGTGTTTTGATTTTATGAGGGTTGATGCTTTAGAGGAAAACGATCTTCAGGGGTTGCTGCTTCTTGACAGTGAATGGAAGCGTCACCTGCTTTTGGTTTCCTTTTTAGTCAATCTAATTATTTAATTTGGTTTTTTCTTTCTGTACACTTTTCTGGCTATCAGTGTTTTCAGAGACACTTCAGCTTTCCCTGCTGCCTGTTTCTGTTGGACATGATAACTAAACGTGGCATTTCCATTTCGGTGTGGGAAATTGTGATCCTCAGTATCACTAGCAGGTGAGTCTGCGGGTGTCATTTTGTCCAAGCAGTTCATTTTACACGACCGGAACAGGAGTCCCAGAAAGGTGAAACGATTGGTCTGAGGTCTCCCAGAATAGTGCCAGGGTCCCTGCTAACCAGGGGAGTTTGTCTGACTGTTTGTGCTCCTTCCCTCCCTTAGGGAACAAACAGAACAATATTTCTAGGTATATCTTTGTGGTGGTTGTAGAGGGGAAGTTCTGGTTTGCTGGGAATTGAATGTCTGTTACAGTTCCATGGACAAACAGGGACTTGGATTTCTTTTTTTGTTAGGCATGTGATACCAGGACCAGGAAGGAGTGGTGGTGGTAAATCCTATCCTTTAAATTATCTGGTGCTTTCGCATCTTGAGAAGGAAGCAGTTGACTTTGCTGAATAGCATTCATTGAATCTCATGAATTTTACTGCTGCGGGGAAAGTATGCTTATCTGCATTGTGGAGCTCACTCACCATTGAATATTCACTCATTCAAAAATATGGACAAGCGTGTGCCCAGGTCTGTCTCTTGTCTGTGCCGTCTTTCTCAAGTTCTCTTGCGCAGTCTTGGACCCCTTCCTCTCAGCAGATGACCTCTTTTCAAAGAGGCCATCAGGCAGAGCTTTCTCAGCTTCCTCTTCTAGTCTAGAATATGTTTGCATTTCCGTCTGTTTGATGCTGGAGGAAGATTTGTCTCTCCTCTAATTCCTTGACTTGTGCTCTGGATCAAGTATTCTGTCTCTTTGGACTTTTAAACTTGACCAGTGGTTTTCTAAGTCGTGGTCCATGGACAACCTGCACCAGAAGGTGCTTGCTAAGATGAAAATTCCTTGGCCCTGCCAGCTCTTCTGTATCCCTCGCTGTGGGCACTGGGCTGGGGTCTGAATTTCGGACAGGGTTCCTGGGGGTCTTCTGCACACTGAGGTTTGAGCCGTTTTGTACAGTTCCTCAGCCAATACTCTCAATCTTTATCGTAAAATCCAAAGAAAACAGAACAAATCCTTTCCTCGGCCATGGATTTCTCTCTGGCAGCCCCTCCTCTCCCTTCACTTCCTCGTCCCCGTACTCTTCAGTCTGCTGAGGTCAGGCCCCTCGCCGTTCCAGGGCCCCCACTCATCCTTGCGAGGTCTGCAATGCTCTTGTCTCCCTTTCCCACACCGACTTCTTCCTCTTGATTCTCCCTCACTGGCTCCTAGGTTTTTGTCTGCATTCCAGCTAATGATATTCTTAATGGTTTTGTCCTTAACCTTTTTCTTACGCCGTATTTCTCCTAAATGATTTTAGACTCTCATAACCTAAAATTCCGACGCTATGCTGATGACTCTGAAATCCTTATTTCTGGTCCTGAATTCCCCTTGTATATTTTTAGCTGGCTTCCTGACATTTTCACCTGGCAGTCCCCAAAGCACCTCAAATCCAGCCTATATAAACTCTGATACACTGCAGTTCACTCTGCACCTGCTCATCTTTCTTTGCTTACTCTGTTGATGAAAGCCATTACCATCTCCCCAGAAGTGCAGGTGAGAGACCTGGGGGTCATTCTGGACTGTTCTTTTTCTCTCACTGCTAAAGGTCCATCAGTTCATCGCTGAGTCCCGTTTGTTGTTTCTCTTACATGTCCCTGAATTCCGTCTTCCCCCTTTGCCTCAGTACGCGCTCTGAACATCTTTATTTGAACCATTCTAAAAGCCTAGTAACTCTTCTCCCTGTCACTGGCCTGTGCCTTTTTGAATCCATCTTCTATTTTGTTTTTGATTTTTCTCAAAAACAAATGTGCTTCTCACTTTGGCATATAAGGCCCTATGTAATCTGGTCCCAACTCACTCCCCCCTTTTGGCCTCATTCTTGCTGCTGGACCCTTACATTCCATAGTTCGGCTGTTCGGAAGTATTGTTTTGAGTGCATGATCTTTCCAGTTTCATGCCGTTGTGTGTGCTGTTTTCTCCACCTAGAATGTCTACCCATCCTTTGCCAGCCTGCTGATCACAATTTTAGTCACTTCCTCTTTTAAACCCTTACGCCCCCTCCCTATGAGTCCTCTCATGGCCAGTGTCACCTTGGCACCTCTGAATGCTGGTATAGCTTCTCCCTCACTGTTTTACTTTACTTCTCTCTATTCCCAATACACTGGACAGGGCCTTGCTCAGACAAGATTCCCAGTCAATGTGTATTGAATAAGGGGATGAAAGGCGAGTTGTGAAGCTGAATGGAGTGGTCCTGACCCTGAGTTCGGGGAGGTGAGAGCTGTCTGGGCTGGGATGATCAGGTACTGGTTTCTGGATGCAGGGCCCTTGAACAGGGCCTGACTCCAGGGTGAACTAGACCCTGTGGATAGGGATGGAGGCGACAGGATTGAGGATTCAGGAGAAAGAGAAGGTCTAGGTAGGAATGTGGAAGGCCTGAAGCTCCGGAGAAGTAACTTGGGCTTTATTGGAAGATCCTGGAGAGCCATTGAAAGGTTTTCAAAAGAAGCTTGTTGTGATGGAGACTGTTTTGAGAAGGTGGGGGGCGGATTGGAGGGGTAGCCTGAGATTCAGCCTGTGTGGTGGATGACAGTGTACTCGTTCAAGGGTGGGGGGTAGGTCTTAAGCAGGAGAGCCAGGTGGGCTGGAGAGGAGGGCCCGCCGCCGCGGGCAGAGATTCCGAAGGCTGGCGCTGGGGTTTGTGCGCCGCAGGGTGTTCTTCCCCATCCTCTCTGTAGGCTGTCGCCAGAGGACTTCACGGTTTGCAGCACAGAATTTGGTAGCTGGTCAAGCAGTTTGGTGAGCTCCTATTGGAAGTTATTCTGTTGCCCATGGAAAAGTGCATTCCTTCCGGCCTGAAACGTCTCAGGTTTATTAAGCTAAAGATGCTCTGCCTGTGGGAAGCTGGAATGGTTCACTCCTTTGTCTAGAGTTGCAGACTTGTGGTAGAAAAACCCAAACATTTACATTTTGCATTTTGTTATATTTTGTTTCTTCACAATTTAATGATAACGGATGCTTCACCTTATCATTGTGGCCTGGAACTGCTTTTCTTTGAGAGCTATCACTTCGGGATACACATTCCCTTTCATAACTGTCCTTTACTTTGTTATTGTGCCCTGACATTGGGACGTTACTCAGCGTCTTTGTCCTGGTTTGCTGTTCCCCTTGAAAAGAAAAACTAAGTTTTGGGAACCTCAGACCTATTTTTTAAAGAACAGTGACTCATCCTGAGTTACCCGGAAATCAAAGGCAAAGGTGGTTGGAATCTTAATGCCACAAAATTTCTTTTTCTCTTTACAAATCTTGGATGGCTGAGGCTTTCACAAACATGTGATTTTAAGCAGACAGCTGGAGATTTTATTGAGAGCTGGGTTTTTTCTGAGCCTAGAGAGTATAGAGGATAGAAAGAGGACAAACATTTATTGAGTGCTCCCCGTGTTCGGGGCACATTGTTAAGGCACCCCCTGTAGGTTCCCTCAGCCATCTCTCACGATAACCCTGAGAGTGGTTAGACGCCGCCCCCTCAGGTGGCGTTTTCTCTGGCCTCCGGGCCTGGGCTGCATTCCCCCAGCTCCGTGTGTACCTGTCTGCTCACACCAGTTCCCAGCCGCTGTAATAGTGTCTGCACCTCTGGTCCTCCTCACCACACTGCATGCATCTTGAGGGCAGGGCCAGAGTCTTAGTTGTCTTTTAATTCCAGTTTCTATCCCCTAGTCTGGAGGTTGGCTCCTCCCTTCATAGCTTGCTTTTCCTTCTACCTCATGGGAAGCTCTTTGTAAGTTTCATTTGCTGGTTCTTTGCCTCTTCAGCATTTCAGCCTGGAATTCCTTAGGGCTCCATTCAATATCCTCTTCTACTTTGTTTCTAAGCTCGTGCCCTCTGTCAAGACTTTCTCATCTGTGCAGCTGGCTTCAATGACCACCTCACCCAGGCCGGACCTCTGTGCGCTCCCGGTTTGCCTGTCCAACTGTGGGCCCTGAGGACTCTTGATCTAGGGACATGGGCCAGGTGAACCTGGGTGCAGGTTTGGTTGGTGGCCACCGCTCCCCTCCCCCAGCCTTGGGGGGTTCCCATCAGTGCCCTTTTGCCACAGTCTGCCGTCCCCCCCCCGCCCCGTGCACAGTAAGGCCTCAGTCCCAGTCCCGTAGGGAGAGAGGAGAGGCTGGCCTGGCGCAGTGGTTTGTTCCCCTCCCAGCCAGCACTGAGGAGAAGCATTCTGCAGATCCTTATCTTCCCAGTGAGCTCCTGGTGGAAAAGTCTGCACCACGTGGACAGCAGCCCCCAGGAGCTTTACACTCTTGAAGTCCATGCTAGGCCTTTAGTAATTCGTTAACGATTTCCAGCTGGACCTTTCTACTGGCTTTTATGGGGTCTGGCAGAGGCCCACATGTGCAGGTGCTGGGGTCCTGCTTCTCTGTAACTGCCTGTCAACAGATTTCAGGTTAGTTTTCCCTGTGACTTCAGTTGTCTAATCAGTTCAGGAAACCAGAAGTCCACATCCTATGTTTTAATTTAGACCTGCAATCGTTTTTGGATTGTGTTGGTCATTTGTTGGATTATACACTGCTTTTGTTTTGTGTTCAGTGGGTTATCTGCTTTTCTTCTGAAGGAAAAGTTTAGTGATGCACGGACAGCCTGCCCATTGTTATCTTTAGCCTGTATCACCCACCAGCCTTCTGACTCACAAACAGTAATTTCACAGCACGATGGCTCAGCCCAGGGAAAGGTCAGCCTACTCCTGCTTTCCTGGAGCTCGAGGAGCACAGCTCTGAGTGAGACAGAAAGCTTCACAATGCCCTGAAGCTGAGCTCTTGCCCCAGACATCTGTCTAGTGACCTGTGGGGGTGTGCTTATCCTCGGACTACTGTTAGCCCTGCAAGTGGGAAGGTTGACTCAGTTCTTTGATTTAAATTCAGGCTGGAAAATAACTTCCTAAACCACCAGGAGAGAATGGAAATCCAGGTGTTTGTCATTCCTCAGCAACAAGTGATCCTGTTGCAGCACAGGACCATTGATCTCGCTGTTCTCATTATTCCTTTTCCAGCCAAGCTGGTGGTGAGTCACCAGGAAACAAATTAGGTAGGTGTTCAGTGGGGGGGATTTAGGAGTTGTCTTTTTTTCAAAGAGAAAGGGATGATTTCTCTGGATAACTGCAGGCTGGTTAACTGTTAGCTCCTTGATTGCACCAAGTCTCCTCAATTTTTTCTTCTCTGTATTTCCAGCCCTTCTCTCTAGATCCACCTTCACTGCTCACGTGGAAGCGCTGATCATTTCCCATCTTGACCGTTTTAGTAGTCTTCTGATTGGTCTCCCAGCTGCTCATTTTGCCCCCTTTTCTCTTTCACTTTTTGACCACAGTCATCTTTCTAAAGCAGAATCTTCTGTTGTACAACTTCCGGAGGTTTCCCATTGCTTTCTGGATAAAGTCTCGAGTATGGCTCATGTGGTCTTGCCCTGGCTGCCTGTCTAGCCTTTTTGCCCACCCTGCGCCCTCATTTAGTTTGTATCCCAGAAATACTGAATTACCTGTATTTCTCTGATTTGCCACACCCTCTTATGCTTACTGCCTGTGAGTATAGATCAGTGGATCTCAGACTTCACTGTACATTGTAATCACCTGAGGATCTTTAAAAACTACCTGGCTCCCGCCCCCTAGACACCGTCATTTAACGGGCACGGTGTGACCTGGGCATCAGGGTGTTTTAAAGTGTTCCAAATGATTCTTATGTGCAGCAAAATTTGGGAACCATTGATACAGACTCTCTTCTCCTTGAGTTTTTGAAAAACTCAGAGTCACTCTGCTAGTCTTAGGTCAGTTGTTCCAAATTCTGGGTGTCTTCAGGCAGATACAGCTGCTGCTTCTTTTCTACTTCTTGTGATAAGTTTTGAAATCTGATAGGGCATATCTCCTCTCTGAATTATTGGTCAGGAGCTTTTTGGATATTTTCTGTCCTTTGATCTTCCATATGTATTTTAGAATCAGTTTGTCAGCTTCCTCAAAGTAGTCTGTTAGAATATTGATTGGAACTACATTGAACCTATATGTCAATATGGGGAAAAATTGACGTTTCTATGATACTCAGTCTTCCTGTCTATGAATATTGTCTCTTCATTTATTTGTTGTCTTACATGTCTTTCAATAACATTTTCTAATTTTCTCTAAAACAGTCTTGTAGTATTTTGCTACATATACTCTTAGATATCTTATTTTTGTTATTGTAAATGGTATTTTGAGTCTTTTTTATGGAAGTATAACTTACATGCAGTAATGAGCACAAATGTGTGCAGCTTGATGAATTTTTATTTTTATATTCATATTCCTCCTTGCATCCACCACCCAGACCTGGATATGGATCATTTCCAGCACCCCTTCAGTTCCCTGTGCCCTGTCCCCATCAATAACTCTGCAAAGCTCACTGTAATTATGACTTCTATCATCATAGATTAGTTTTGTGTGTTCTTGACTTTCATATAGAAGAAATAAATACCGTATACATGCTTTTGTGTCTTTTTTTTCTTTAAACAACACAAATTGATTCTTACAGTTTGGAAGGTCAGAAGTCTGAAATCTGTGTCTTTGGCTTTTTTGCACTCACCATTACCTGAGATTCACACATGTGGTTGTGTATTGCATTGGTTTGTTCCTCTTGTTTTCTGGCTGATATTCCACCACGTGAAAGGCCAGAATTTATCCATTCTACTTGCGATGGACATTTGGCTGGCTTCCAGTTTTTGGCTTTACAAATAGTGATAAGTATTCTTGCAAGGATATTAAGTGGACAGAAGCCCACGCTGGTGTTGGGTGCACGCCTAAGGGTGGTTTTGTTGGGTGGTAGGTTGTAACGTATGTTGAGCTTTAGTCGATCTACAGCCATCCAGAGATTCAATATGCTTATTTTAATTCATGCACACTGTCTATGTGGGAGTCTCGAGTGCGCCAGATCCTCACCATGGCTTGGTGTTGTCAGTCTTGTAGATTTTGGCTGTTTTGGTCCATGTATAGTGGTATCTCATTGTAGTTTTAATTTGCTTTTCCCAGGTAAATAATGATGTTGCTCAGTAAAAAATGAAAATATTTTAACAGACACCTCACAAAAGTGTATATCCAAATGATAAATAAGTTTCTGAAAGGTGTTCAACATCATTAGTCATGTTTTAGTTTTTTGCGGTTTTATTGAGATATAGTTGACATAGAACACTGGAAGTTTAAGGTGTACAGTGTGTTGATTTGATGCACTTAAATATTGCAAAACGATTCCCACCAGAGCTTTAGCTGACACCTCCGTCACGTCACATAATTACCATTTCTTTTTTGTGGTGAGAACATTTAAGCTCTACTCTCTCAGCAGCTTTCAAGTATATAATACAGTATTGTTAAATATAATCACAGTGCTGTGAATCAGGTCTCCAGAATATATTCATCTTCTATCTGAAAGTTTTGCCCTTTGACCATCATGTCTCCATTTTCTCCACACTCCAGCCCCTGGTAACCACCATCCTACCCTGTTTCTACGAGTTTGGCTCTCTTAGATTCCACATATATGTTGATATCATACAGTATTTGTCTCTATCTGACTTATTTCACTTAACGGAATGCCCTCAAGTTTCATTCGTGTTCTCACAAATGGCAGAATTTCCTTCTTTCTCGTGGTTGAATAACATTCCACTGTATATACACCACATTTTCTTTATCCGTTCATTGTAGATGGACACTTAGGTTGTTTCCATGTCTTGGCTATTGTGAATAATGCTGCACTGAACATGGGAGTGCAGATATCTCTTCAAGATCCTGTTTTCATGTCTTTTGGATAAATACGTAGAACAGAATAGCTGGATCATATGGTAGTCCTATTTTTAAATTTTTGAGGCACTTCCATACTGTTTCCATAGTGGCTGCGTCAGTTTACACTCCCACTGACAGTGCACAAGGGTTCCCTTTTCTCCATATCCTTGCCAACACTTGTTATCTCTTGTCTTTTTGAGGATAGCCATTCTAACAGATGTGAAGTAATATCTCATTTTTGATTTGTATTTCCCTGATGATTAGTGATGTTGAGCACCTTTTCATCTACCTGTTGGCCATTTGTATGTCTTCTTTGGAAAAATGTTTGTTTAGGTCCTCTGTTCATTTTCTAATTGGATTGTCTGTTTTTCTGTTATTGAGTTATATGAGTTCTTTATATATTTTGGACATTAACCCCTTATCAGATAGATGATTTGCAAATATTTTCTCCCATTCTATAGGATGCCTTTTCATTTTGTTGATTGTTTCTTTTGCCATGCAGAAACTTTTTAGTTTGGTGTAGTCCCACTTATTTATTTTTGCTTTTGTTGCTTGTGCTTTTGGTGTCATATCCAAAAAATCATTGCCAAGACCTATGTCAAGGAGCTTTTCCTCTGTGTTTTCTTCCAGGAGTTTCACAGTTTAAGGTCTTATGTTTAAGTCCTTAATCTATTTTGAGTTAATTCTTCTGAGTGATGTAAGATAGGGGTCCAGTTTTATTCTTCTGCATGTGGTTATTCGGTTTTCCCAACACCATTTATTGAAGAGGTTATCCTTTCCACATTGAGTGTTTTTGGCTCTCTTGTCAAGTGTTGATTGACCATGTATGCAGGGGTTTATTTGTGGGCTCTCTAATCTGTTCCATTGGTCTGTGTGTCTATTTTTATGCCAGAACTACTCTGTTTTGATTACTGTAGTTTTGTAGTGTAGTTTGAAAGCAGGAGTGTAATGCTTCTAGTTTTGTTCTTTCTCAGAATTGCTTTGGCTATTTGGGGTCTTTTGTGGTTCCATACAAATTTTAGGATTGCTTTTGCTTTTTCTGTAAAAAATGCCGTTGTAATTTTGAAAGGGATTGCACTGAGTCTACAGGTGGCTTTGGGTAGTATGGACATCGTGTTGAGAAGCCAAAGCTGGTGTATTGAATTAAGAATATGCAGGTGGTGGCCTGCTGAATGAGGAGGCACAAGCCACCCCCACGGGGTTAGCATTTAGCTCCCTCAGCATCCGAGCTCCTACTTCAGGGAAGTGAAACCCATGAAGTCATTTTGATTGAAGGCTCTATTTCACATCTACACAAAAGGAGTAGGGTCACAAGATTTATTACTTACAGATCCCAGAAGCAGGAGGGTGCAGTGAGCCGGGAGAAGGGCACTCCTCCGTCCCAGGTCCTAAGTGAGCAGGAGGTAGAGAGCAGGGTGGCAAGTACCTATTACTTATAAGGTGGTTAGGGCAGAAGTCCCACCAACTTTTTGCAGGCTTGACTCTAAATAAAATAAAATAAATAAAATAAAATAAAATAAAAGGTGCCCCAGGAAAAGCAAAGCAGGAACTTATGGTGGGCATCCTAAACTCAGGTCCTTATCTCAGTGTCCAGCCTCTGGGTGTGAGCAGGGTTATCATACTGTGAAATGCCTAGGCAGGAACTCAGAAAAACAAAAGCTATTTTTCTCATCACAGACATTTTAACAGTATTAATTTTTCTGATCCATGAAAACAGGTTATCTTTCCATTTGCTTGTCTTGTTAAATTTCTTTTGTCAAAGTCTTACAGTTCTCAGTGTTCAGATCTTTCACTTCATTGGCTAAATTTATCCATAAATATTTTATTATTTTTGATGCTATTGTGAATGGGATTGCTTTCTTTATTATTTTTTCATACATTTTGTTGTTAGTGTATAGAGAAGCAACTGATTTCTGTACGTTGCTTGTATATCCTGCAACTTTACTGAGTTCATTGAATAAATCTAACAGTTTTTTGGTGCAGTCTTTAGGGTTTTCCGTATATATGATACGATATCTGCAAATAAAGGCAATTTTACTTCTTCCTTTCTGATCTGCCTGACTTTTATTGCTTTTTTTTTGCATGGTTGCTCTGGGTGGGACTTCTAGTCTTATGTTGAATAGGAGTGGTGAGAGTGGGCATCCTTGTCTTGTTCCTGATTTTGAAGGCAAAGCTTTCGACCTTTCACTGTTGAGTGTGATGTTAGCTGTGGGCTTGTCATATATGGCCTTTATTATGTTGAGGTACATTTCTTCAATACCCAATTTGTTGAGCTAAATTTTTATCTGAAAAGATGTTGAATTTAGTCAAATGCTTTTTCCACACCCATTGAGATGATCATGTGATTTTTATCTTTCATTCTATTAATGTGGTATATAACATTTAATGATTTGTGTATATTGAACCATTCTTGCATCCGAAGGATAAATCCTACTTGATCATGGTGTGTGATCCTTTTCATGTGCTGTTGAATTCATTTTACTAATATTTTGTTGAGGTTTTTTTGTGCTTATATTCCTCAGGGATGTTGGTCTGTAGTTTCCTTCTCTTGAGGTGTCCTTGTCTGGTGTTGGTATCAGGGTCATGCTGGCCTCGTAAAATGAGCTTGAGAATGTTTCTTCCTCTTCTATGTTTTGGGAGAGTTTGAGAACGATTGGCATTAATTCTTCTTTAAATGGCTGGTAGAATTCACCAGTAAAACCACTTTAGTTATCTGTTTTAATCTAACTTTTAAGCTAATTTTAGTGTGTAGTATTATGTGGTACATATTAAATACTCAAATATTTGTTAAGTAGGGAGTGGACATTATAGAATATTTGGAGTTTAGTCATACAGTTAGGAGTTATGGAAGTAACTATTAATATGATGTTCTAATCAGGTAACAGCCTTACATAGTTTCCTCCTTTCTAGGTTATTATAAAGAATAGTGTATTGTTTAGTAGAGTAAACAGTTACGGTGTGTATTTTTCCCTCTCCCCTCACAAATATTTATGGAGCATCTATTTTATTCCATGTACTGTACTGCTCTTGGGATTGTCCTGAGGAGTAAAATTAGGTGTGGTCCCTGCCCTTCGGAGCTTCGTGTCCAGTGCAGCACTGTCTAACAGAACTCTCTGTGATGGGGAAACATCCTACTCTGAGTTGACCAATAGGGTAGCCATGAGATGTGGGATGGTGCATCTAAAGATCTGAAGTATTAATATTAATATTATTTGATTTTAATTACTTTAAATACGCACTATCTAGTGGCTACTGTGTTAGATATGTATTAATGGGAGAGACAAGCAATTTCACAAATAAACGAAACACTGCAACTTTACTAAATGCTGGGTAGGAAAGGTATAGGATGCTATGACCACATCATAGGGGTTTGACTTAATTCAGGGGCTTAGGGAAGGCTTTTCTTTGGAAGTGATGATTGAGGTGAAAGAGGGTAGGATGGGGAAGAGAGTTTTTCATGCGTGTGTAAGAACCCTGTGGCAGAAAAGAGCAAAGTAAGTTCCAGGAACTTTTATTTTTAAAAAATGTGTGTGCATATGCATGATAGAGAGACAGAGAGAGAGAGAGAGATTCTTAAAGTTAGCCCCGAGAGTTTGCCCGTAGGTATTCGAAACTAATTTGTTGGGGAAGAAAGGTTTTGTGGGATGCTGGGGTGAACTTTTTCTTTTGATAATTTTTAAATTAGTGTTCCAACTTGAAACCGTCAGCTTTGTAATTTCTGTGATTTGGCTGACTATTTAATGAGGAAATAATGACTTCCCCTGTCTTTTAGGGATGTGCACTGCTTCGGGACTGCTGTGAAGAGTACGTAATACATTCAGATTGTTTTTTGGATTTCTTGTTTCTAAAGAACAAGCACATGTCATTATTTGGCTTGGGACACCGCCCCTCTCCCTTTATTATCTTGTCACAAAGGCATCTACTTCTAATTTCAAACTGGCGGTATTCTGCTTTTGTTTCCCTGATTTTTATCCTAAAATAACATACGCTTATTGAGCTATTTCTGTGGCTTTCTTTGGAGAATTGATGTTCATTTATTTGTGTTTCTCTTAAGTAGAAATGGAATAACACATGTAAACAAGATAGAAAAGATAAAAGACCCAGAGTGGAAAAATTAGAGGAACACTTGGTAGTTCTTCTCTCATTCCTGTTGATGCTCAGAGACTCTGAATGTCTGTCCCAAGGTCAGGAGGCAGGGCTTGGCAGAGCCGGGGCTTTGACTCTGTAGGGGAGGAGGACATTTCCTCTCCCCGAATGTGGGTTCGTCTGGCCGGAGAACAAATAGCAAGAGAAAATTAAACAAAGCTTTATGAGGAACCATGGCCCGGGGCCTTTCTTCCCGAAGGAAGAAAGGACACCCAAGAAGTGGGGTGCACATAGTGGTTATATACCCCCAAACAGGGTGTTTCACATGTGATTGAAATGTCCCTCCCACAATAGTCACAAGATTGCCCTGTCGGCACAGTGCTTGATGGACACAGCAGGTAGTGGTCTGCTGTCTCAGAGGGCGTAGCCGGAGGCAAGTCTATTGTCTGGAGCTGGGCGGTCACAGGTGAGCACAGCAATCAGTTCCTAGCCTAAGGAAGGATGATTAATCCTTAAAGAAATGCCAAAGTTGGGAGGGGGAGGGATGTCAGTTACAGGAGGTTACCAGACTAGCACAATAAAATGCAGATTTAAGTCTTTGCCTTTGGCATTGATTAAGAGCTTCCAGAGAGAAGGCCATCTCCTTTCTTCTTCCTGGTACAGAGAGGGAGGCACCTTTTACAGATAGAGATGTACCTTACAAATGTAAACGTGTCCTAACAAAGGGCAAGTTCCATTCCTCAGAGCCTCCTTCCCTGTCCCAGTTTATCAAAAGCAATCAGCCTCAAATAATCCTGATGCCAAAGAGACATATCTTGGGGTGGCCAATTCCAGGTCCCCACAACTCCGTGTCCCGTACTCCTTTCAGCAAATTGCTTCTGGACAAACCAAGGGAACACTCTGGGATTGGAACCCAGGTCCTCATATCTCAATCCTTTGAGACTACATCCAGCATCTCTGCTCTATTCTGCCCTCCTCTGTGTGGATGGGGAGGCCTGGGCTAGGGTGACACTGAGGCCATGGATCCTACTGCAGCTGCTTCGAGCAGGGTGATAGCAATGCATACTACCTTAGGTGGGAGCCACATCACGCCTGTTCATCCTCCTTCCAATTGCTCCTCAACATCCTGGCCAAGAAGTTACGTTATCTTCTGCTTGGCCAGATCTAGTAACAAAGAACTCACTCCTCTTCAAAGCAGTCCGTTCTGGCATTCTTATTCTACAAAGAAGTGATTTATTGGTTGTTTTGAAAATAATCTTTGAATTTGAAAGCCTAGCGATAACCTGCTTTCTCTCATATGCCAGAAAGATAGTCATTTACTTATTCATTCATGAAGTCATTCATTCATTCCTCTCATATTTATTAGGTGCTTTTAGATGCAGATGTGCAGTTCCAGGCGGCCACACTACACAGCTTCAGGGAACCTGCTCATCTCCGTGTGAATGATGGCCTTGGAAATGTGCCCAGGGCCACCTCTGTGCTGGGCAGCAGCCTGAGGGTGTGAGGCATTTCTCATCACATAGGAACTAGGAAATGACATTAGATCCATTCCTTCACCTAGCAGATATTTTCCCCTATATACTGTGTGCTAAGTGCTGTGATAGACTATTCAAATATGGTTTCCTGGGTGGCTAGTGACTCACGTGGTGTCACTTTTCAGCAAAGGCAATCATTATTATCAGCAGGTCCCCAGATATGATCTCACTGGAAATCAGCTCTTGCAGCACATTGTACACCTTGTCTGTTGTGAGAGGGCCTTGCTGTGGTGTGAATTTTCACATTTCCCGTGGAGGTGACAGGCTAGCCTCTCTTTGACATGACTTTGAGAAAGTGGGCATTGTGTGCCCTGAGGTGGGGAGTTGTACCTTCGTTTCTTTGGTTATCTGGGACACCAGAAGGACATTCTACTCTCAGATTTTAGGGCTGCAACTTTAAAGGACTTTTTCTGCTGGCATGATGTTGCCTTGTGCGTAGCAGACACTAGGGACCATTGTTGCACCGAAAGCATCTGAATTGACGCGAGCAGTGTTTAGACGTATATTCGTTGTGCCATTTTCCATGTTCACCATTCCTTCTTCATCGCTGACCCTTCTTCTGAAATGATTTTCTTTCTTCCTGAAGTATACTGTTTGGGAGTTCCTTTAGTGAAGATGTGTTGGTGGTAAGTGTTCTCAGTTTTTGTCTTAAAATGTCTTTATGTCACCATCATTCTTAGGAAATAGTTCTGCTGTGTATATAATTTAGCAGTTACACTTTCTTAAATCCTTTGAAGATGAATTCGTACTGTCTAATGGCTTCCATTGCTGTTGAAAAGTTAGCCTTTGGTGTGACTGTTGTTCATTTAGATACAATGTCTTTTTCCTTTATCTTTTTTTTCCTGAAGTGTATTTATATCCTAAGAAAGTTGTACTAACCCTTTACTTTAAAAAAAAAGATCTGAGATATAATTCATGTACTATACATCCATCAAAAGTGGACCATTCAGTGGTTCTTAGTATATTCACACAGTTGTGCAATAATCGCGACTATCAGGATCAAACCATTTTCATCATCCCCAAAACAAACTCCAGGGTCTGGCCTGGTGGCAGAACGGTTAAGTTCAGTGCACTCCTCTTTGGTGGCCAGGTTTGCGGGTTCGGATCCTGAGCCTGGACCTCAGCAAAAAAAAAAAAAGCAGCAGAAACTCCATACCCATTGGGAACTATTTACCATTCCCTTCTTCCCCTCAGCCCTTGGCAACCCTTAATCTACTTTCTGTCTCTATGGATTTACCTATTCTGAACATTTCATATAAACGGAATCATACCACCTGTGGCCTTTTGTGTCTGGCTTCTTTAACTTAGAATGTTTCAAGGTTCATCCATGTTGTAGCCTGTGTCAGTCCTTCTTTCTTTCTTGTGGCCGAATAATATTCTCTTGTATGGACAGACCTTTCTGTATCTCCCCTCATCAGTTGATGGACCTTTGGATTGTTTCCACTCTTTGGCTGTTATGAATAATGCTGCTGTGGACATCTGTGGACATGTTTTTGTGTGGACATGTCCCTATATATTTTTGATAACATCTTTTTCTTATTTTTTGGTATTCTGTAGTTTTGCTATGTCATTTCTAGGTTTGCGTTTCTTTTTATTTGTCCTGGTGAGCTTTTTGTGCTTTTTGAATTTGAGGATTCATATTTTTCTATTATAAAAGATGTTTGGTCAGTCTCTCTTGAAATATTACCTTTTCCCAGTTTACTCTCTTATCTCTTTCTCTAAATCCTATTAGGCCTATATAGGTTCTCACTCTCTTCTAGGTCCTCTGATTTTTTCATATTCTTCATCTTTATCCATGTACTGCATTCTATATAATTTTTCCACCTCTTTTTCCCAATTCACTTATTTTTTCTTTTTGCCTAATTTTCTGTTTAGCTCTTTAATGAGTGTTTGCATTGTCCTGTTTATTTTTCATTTTAAGAGGTGACATTTTGTTCGTTCTCAAATTGTCTGCTCATTTTTGGTAGGCTCTTCTTCCTTATTCTTTTGAATCATTTTTTTAAAATTGTTTTTAAACTTAGTAATGGCTCATTAATAACTTTCTTGGAAAATCAAGCATACACATACCATATGACCTAGCCATTTTACTCTTGGATATTTAATCAAGAGAAATGAAAGCATATGTCCATACAATGACTTGTACACAAATGTTCAGAACAGCTTTATTGTAATAATCAAAAACTAGAAGCAAACTAAGTGTGCATCAGTAGGAAAACAGATAAACAAATTGTGTTATATCCATTCAATGGAATACTATTCAGCAGTACAAAAGGAATGAACTACTGATGCACATAATAACTTGGAATTATTCCGAGATAAGTGTTCTGAGTGAAAGAGGCCTGGCAGAGTATGTGATATATATGATTCCACCTATGTTAAATTCTGGGAAATTCAAACTAATCTCTAGTGACAGCAGTGGTTACCTGGGGCTGGCCGCAGACTTGGGGAGGGCAGCAGTGAGGAAGTACAAGGATGCACAGGGAAACCTGTGGTAAATGGACACATTCACTCTCTCAGTTGTGCTGATTCTTTTATGAATGTCACAATTCCTCCAGTTGTACACTGTAAACCTCTTACAGCAGGTTATTATATACTATTTAACTCAGTAAGGACAACAAGCTCTGGTACTGGGGACTTCACCCAGAGTGAGAGCGTGCAGACAACTGAAGAGAGCTGCAGACGGCCCCGGAAGGTCTTTCGCAGGGAAGGAGAGCAGGAAGGAGAATGACAGAGCACCTGTGAGGTGGAAGAGCCAGGTTCTTCCTTACTAACAGAAATGGAATCAAGCGTGGTCATAGATGCAGGCAGGTGGAGGAAGCAGTGATGGAAGATGTGCTGGTCTTCCTCTCTCCTCTGATTGCCCCTTTGTGCAACCTTTGGGGAGGGGGCAGGGGAGTGAGTGGTAGGGATTTGTGAGGAGAGGGGAAGACATGTTGGGGGCAAACGGGAAGACTTATTTGGGGATGTGGTAGCATGCTCAGCCATGGTGAGCGTGGTCGTGAGTGTGAAGGTAGCCTGCTTGGCTCCGTGTATGGTTTTTCCTTTGGCTGTTTGGTGCAGATGTGGAGAAAGTGGATAGATGGGTTTCACCTGGAGTGGGGTCTTGTCAGGTGACTACAAGAGGAGGAGAGAGGGCAATGGAACCATGGGTGCGTTCCAGGGAGAGGTTATTGGTCCAGACCAGGTATCAGCAAGCTGTGACCCAGCAGCAAGAATCTGGCCTGCTGCCTGTCTTTGTGTTACTGGAACACAGTCACTCTCTGTGTTTGTGGATCTCTCAGCCACTTTACCCCAAAACAGAGCTGAGTGGTTGTGACAGAAACCCATGGCCTACGAAGCCTAAAGTATTTACTATCTGATCCTTTTCCTTTGGTCTAGACCGTGGAATCTATGGCTGGAGAAGGTAGGTATGGACATAATTATGGGAGTTGATGGATAAAGAAAAAACTTACGTGAATAGATTGGCGTTTTCCAAGAGGTCAGAACAGGTTTTGGAGGGAGAGTGTTAGAGCAAGTGAGATTTAGCACGGCGAAATGGAGCATGTGTAATACCAAGGAGCACATGGCTTGTGGGCCCAGGGCAACAAGTTGGGAACCATGTGGAGCATTTCATGTACCCAGTAGGTGGTTATTAAGCAGCCATGGACCTGAAGGTTCCTCATGTCAGAGGGCAGGAGACCTGAAGTTTGCTCCCTTCATGGGATAGAGACAGAGCACCCAGCAGAGGCAGACCAGTGTCAAAGTGAGGCTGCCCACAGCAATGAGGACTGTTTCTGTTTGAATAGCATGTGAAGGCCACTGTTTCTACATGAAATTATTTATTTATTTACTTATTTATTTATTTTTGTGAGAAAGATTGGCCCTGAACTAACATTTGTTGCCAATCTCCCTCTTTTTTGCTTGAGGAAGATTCTTGCTGAGCTAACATCTGTGCCAATCTTCCTCTACTTTATGTGGCACGCCGCCACAATGGCTTGATGAGCAGTGCTAGGACCACGCCCGGGATCTGAACCTGCAAACCCCAGGCTGCTGAAGCAGAGTGCAGTGCGTGAACTCAACCACTACACCACCGGGCTGGCCCCTCTACATGAATTATTTTTTCTTTTCTAAGAATATCCCAGAGTTTCTGAATGAATGAGGATGCTGCTTTCTCTATGGAAAGTGAGGATGAGTATTGGCTAATTTCTGAGCCAAATGCTTCTACTGCTTTTGTTTTCTTGAGGATATTTTATGATAACCAGATGGGCTTTTTTGGCACCTGTGGATTTTATGAATAAATGAAAAAACATCTTCAAAATATATTCTACTCAGAACAGCATACTCTACAAATCCCACCGGGAGGTTGTTGTCTCCTTTTGCCTTTGTAAATATATTTTATTCTAGTTACATTTTATTGTACTTTATTTCATATACCTATCACAAGAGAGAAAAATGTATATTCAGCCTTAAGCATTAGTGTCTCTTTTGACAGTGTGCAAAAATGGACACATTCCTCGAGGAGACCTGTCACTAGATTTGGATGCTGAGCCATTGTGAGGCTCCTTATGACAGGGTTAGCGGGATGCAGGGTATACAGGACCATGAATGGTGTGCTGCAGAGCAGCCTGGCTGGTGAGGTTTTGTAGAAGCTCATATTAGGACTGACATATGTTGTTTGTCCCAGTTTTGCTGGGTACTCACTAATCTGACAGTCCTGAATTCTAGTTCTGGCTCTGCTTCTGATGAACTGTGCATCATAACTTACTAAGTTACTGATCTTCTCGGAATCTCAGCTTCCTCATCTATAGAACTGATAAAATCTGCCTACCTAGCAGGGTATGAGGAATAGTTGGATGGCATGTACCAAGTGCCCAGTGCTGTGCCAAGTGCATAGTGAGGAACACTCAGTTACCAACCCTTACTAGTATATTTGTTGTGACTGTGCTTTTCTTTTCCACCACTCAAATCCTGCTTTCAGCTGTCATTTCTCCCAATTGTCACCGTGGTTGTGATATAGCTGAATTCAAGCAAGAAGTATTATTTTAGCATACCAAATTGTGTTTCTGAATTGTCCACAGAGATGCTATTAATAGAAAAATTGAGCGCTATAAATGGTGACTATGAAAGCTCAATTTGATTCATGATGGCCTACCAGACTCATACGATTCTTAAATACCCTCTGTCCTCATGAATCCACTCAACTCTTTGGTCCTCCTACTGGGCTGCCTTCATCGGTTTGTAACTTTTTTGGTCCTGTCTTCCTATTAATTGCCATCCCAGTCTGTTCTCTGTTCTATTTGTGATAGCCTGTTGGCAGGAAAATTGGCCGAATGATTGAACAGAATTTTCTCCCCTCCACGTCGCCCCAGCTGGAGAGCTTCTCCTTCACAGGCCTTCCCTGTGATTTTCTTCCCTGCTCACTACGTTCATTCCATCTGATCTCTCGCCACTCTCTGCAGCTGCGCCTGTCTTCCCTCCAGCCCTGTCCTTGTATGGGCTGAGGGCTCATCTTCCAACCTTCCAGAGGCTGGCGTCTGCCTCCACCTGAGCTGGGGGCCTTCTGTCCCCATTTATAATTTATACATTACCTGTCTCCTTCATCCTCAGTTGGATTAGAGGGCAGAATTCTTTAGTCTATAATGAAGCTGTAGAGTAGCTTTTTAAGTGTTTTTCTGAGCTTGAAGATTATAGATTTTTGAGGTTTCTTTGAGGTTTTGAGGTTTTTCTGAAAAGGAGTTAAATTTCAGATATAATTTTTAGCCTTTTTTGCTAAGTGCCCACATCCTAGATCCTTCCAGTTCTAAGACATTGCAGAGTTGTATTTTTTATTGATTCCCTTGAGTTGGTTCCACTTTTAGAGCCAAGAAAACTGAGGTTTGTAGGGTTGTGTGACTTGCTCAGAGTCTCTCAATATGGCGGGAAAGATGACTTTAGGAAGGCTCCATCTGTATCTTTATGACATATGATTCAAAGGAAGACAACACTCCCTCCCCACGCCCTCCCCTCAATCTGTAGATCAAATCCATGGAAAGACTCCGTGTGACCCTTCCTGGGTCTTCTGTCCATCCTCTGGATCAGCCACTGTACATGGGACATTTCCATCTCTGGCCATGGCTGGATCAGGGCCACCCCTGGCGTAGAGAAGGAGCTGCTCTGTAAGGAAAAGAGGAGTGCCTGGCAGCCAGCAACCAGCTGTTCACTGCATCTTCCCATTACAGTCCAACGCCTTGAGACCACTTGCAGAAATGAGGAATTGAGCATTGTATAAATGTAAAATAGGATCGATATTTCCAAGGCAAAAAAGAATCTGAGTCCTTTGGGAGCTTACTGGCATTTGTGTAATTTGCTAATGATGGGAGCTTTCTCTAGGGAAGAGCAAAGTAGGCTGTATCCCAGATCCTGTGGGGTGTGTGTGTCTGTAGACAGAGAGAGGGAGATGACATGGCACTTAAAATCCCTTTGGGCACCAGGCCTTAACTCGGCAGAGGATGACCTAGGGGCCTGAGTGACATTTAGTGGTCTTCAGCATCATGCTCACTTACAAGCTCCGCTTACCTAGTTTCTAGGGTAAGATGCTGAAAAATATGGAGGTTGTTTTGCAAATGTCTGTGTTCATAATACTAGTTCCCTTCACAGCAGGCACTGTGGTATAGTAGAGAGGTTTTATAGATTGTGTTCATGGTGCTGGGAGAATGAGAAAAAGGAGAGAAAAAACTCAGTCAAACCTAACAGCTTGGGACTGAGTCTTTGCAAATGGGTCTTTTAACAAAGACACATCATGAAATTTCAACCAACCAGGAGTCGATTGTTAAATGTGACCTTGGGATGATGAAATTTTTGTTGAACATGGTGTGTAAACTAAGTATTGCATTTGACCCTGTAATTTATTAATTCATTTATTTAACATTTACTGATGGCTTATGATTTGCTAGAGCCTGTGCCAGCTACTGTGGGGGATTCAGTGATTGACATGAATTTCTTCTTCAAGGAGTTTATAGTCTGGTAAGGGATCTAAGACGTGCATAAATTGCTGTAATTATAATAGCTATTTTTGATGAATGCTTGCCAGGTATCAGACATCGTGATAAGCACTTTATATGCAGTAACTCATTCATTCTTCCAGATAATCCCACAATTTATGTGTTCTAGTTGTTCCCATTTTAGGGATGAGGAATTTAAAGCTTAAAGAGGCTAAGTAATTTGGTAAAGGCCACTCAGCCATAGGGTGGAGAAGCCAGGATTTAGTCCCTTGGCCTGTCTGACTCCCTACCCCGTGGCCCTGCCGTGTAGCCTGTCTTCCTGGATCCAGGGCTACATGCACTGAGCACAGGTCTCAGGGTAGACAAGGTGTTGGATCTCAGAGGAAGGAGTACTGGCTTTCAGCTAGGGTGACTAGCGGAGGCATGATGGAAGAGAATGCATTTGAACTGAGACTAAGAATTTGGGATATTGGGAGACACAATTAGAGGGAAGAGAATTGCAAACACATGCAGATGAGAAAACACAGGGCAGAATAGAGGGTGACAAGGAATATGTTTTGGTAGAAGAGTTGCCTGAGTCCAGTTGCAGGGACTGACCGGTTTCAAAGCTGGGCTCTGGTCCCTGTGAGGCTGCTTTCTTTCTAGTCTGCCCTTTACTTAGTGTGTCATCCTTTGGGGTCCCACTCAAAGCTTTTGGGACTTACCATCCATTCTCCTTGGGGGACACTGAATGCCAGTGTTCTTCCCACCTAGTCTTGTGAATATGTCAAAGGCTTTGCTTGTATTCTCAGCCTCTCAGTCAACTCCTCTGGAATCTGCAGGCACCTCTGGGGAAATTTAATGCTAGGCTCATGGCTCTGGATTTCCTTCTCTGCCAGATCGTGGCCCCATAGTTCTTCACTGCCTTGTTAGCTCTCCAGTGCCTTGAAGAGATTTTAAAACTACTTTGTGTTCTCAGTGGCTGACTTGGTCTGAGTTGTCTAGCCTGCTGTTATCAGAAGTAGAATCTCCTGAAGTTCATTTGTGTCTATTCAGTTTGAGCTGCTTGTGGGATGCGTCCACCCCTCTACCCACCCATCCATCCATTCAAGTTACTAAAAGGATGTCCCTTTGTGTGTGGTATTCTGCCTCGGATCATTTATTGCCCTGTCATGCATGGTCTTATGTCCTGGGATGAGTTATTGCCAATGTGACCTTAGGGAGATTATTCATTGATTTTCTTTAAAATGGGGTAAGTTTATAAACTATAAAGTACCTTACAGATATGAGTTGGTATCTTGCTAACCTCACTTTCTACCATTTGCCCTTTCTCCTGTGTCTGTTTCCATGCATCTGAAGTCAAAATTAATATTAACTTTGGCCTCTTGCACATGTTGCCTCTGGTAATTTGTTCTCTTGGCCTGGTTTACACTAGAAGTCTATCATACTTGACATAGGTATACTTCTCCTATATGTCAGATGGTTTCTCTTAGCAAACACCAAATACTTGAAAATAACTTAACAGACAATTTCTTTATGTTCTTAAATAATACAACTACAGTTACAGAACTCACTAATTCAGCTGGTGTCTTCTCTTTAGTTAGTTGGGAGTTAGTTAATTTAAATAGACTTATTTGCAAATGGAATGGTGTCCCAGAATAGTGAAAAGGTCAGACACATAAATGTGAGTCCCTTAGTTGAAAAATCACTTAAGTTTTTTGAATAAAAATGGAATTATATTTTTAAACCTTTCTATTGGGAAATTAAAAAAAAACGGATTCTGAAAGCCACATAAAACAAATGTATAGTTTCAGTTATTATAAGGTAACACCCTTATAACTCTCACCTGAATTAAAGTCTGGAACACTGCCGGCTATGTGAGTAGCCTCTCATGTGCTCTGTCTTTTCCCCAAAAGGAAACACTCTCCTGATTTTCAGTAATCACTTTCTTTTGCTTATTTATAGATTTATCACACAAGTGCTGCTCAATATAATAGTTTAGTCTTGCCCACTTAGTTAAATTTAAGTCTCTCTTAATGTACCCCCACTCCTTCCTTTTCCGTGTTATTTCTCTGTCGGAGAACCTGGGACATTTGACCTGAGGAGTTCTCTGCAGCTTGGGCTTCCTTGCTTCTGCACTCATGGTGCAGTTTACATGTTCTCCTGTTCTCAGAAGCTTGGTCAGCTTCATCTCTGATCCTTTGGCAAGTCTAAACGTGGTCTTGTGTTCTTCCATCAGGAGATAGGGAATGTCTAGTTGTTTCCCTTTCTGTGATGTTAGTAATTGCTAATGCTCATTGGCTAGATCAGTGGTTCTCAATCAGGGACAGTTTTGCCCCCTCCCACTCTTGGGGTTATTTGAAATTTTTGATTGTCACAACTTGAGGGGAGGTTGCTACTTGCATCTTGTGACTAGAGATGCTGCTAAACATCCTACATGCACAGGACAGCCCCAGCATAGAGATTTGTCCAGCCCCCAATTTCGGTAGCGTTGAGGTTGAAAAATCCTGGACTAGGTGTTGTAAAATGGTATTGTTCCAATTTTATAATTTCTTTTTCACTTGTTAGAATACTTTTATAAAGAGACGTGTTGCCTCAAGTATTATTTGGTTGTCCAGTGGTACAGTTCATATAAGAGATGGAATTTAAATGCTTGATTCTTTTGTTTACCAGTTTTCAGGATAATGGGTTGATTCTTATCCTCCACAGGTGGTCATTTAGTTGTTTTTTTAAAAAAGTGTTATTATGAACATGTGGATTAAATATGGATTTAAATATGGATTAAATATATAAATTGGATCCATTAAGTATGGATTTAAACATATTTGAAGAGTATCAATCAGTTGCAATTACTGTTGCTTTTTCAAGTTCAAATTGTCCCATCGTCAGCCAGTGGGCGCTTCTTCATGTTGGTTCAGAGACCTTTGACATGAGCCTAGTAGTCTTTGATAGTTTTCTTGCTATTTGGTTATGACAGGATGTTTCCAGGCTCATCTCGTACATTTCCTGCCACTGGCTTGGCATTATCCATTTCTTGAGAAGCTCTGGTTTCTTTTCGTGGGGAGTGGTATTTCCAGACCATGGCCTAGTCTCTAGGGATGCTCATTGTACCCTGTTGGTCATTGTTTCTAAGTCTCTTTAGGGGATACGGCTAGTTACTTATATATGCATATAATTGTGTATTTTCTTTTTGTTAAGCTAAAATACATTATGAATTCATACTGATGTTTCAATTCAAGTTCAAGAATACGGATTTTAAAATATTGTTTAATTAATTTTTTTATATTGCACGTGTGTCTGTCTCTATACTGAAAATCCTGGTTCTCGAGGACACAGGAACAGATAGAAATAGAACATCCCTTAATTACTCATTTGCTTTATCCTGCCTTACATGTGCAACAGTCTCACAATAATAATAATTCTACCACCATCAGCTTAATGAGAAAATTAGGAAAATTAATTTTGTACCTGCTCTTCCCATTCTCTTCCTATTTTTTTAATCAATCACTATGTATCTACATTCCCTGAGCATATAGCTGCTATATATTGTTCTCTCTTTTTAACTCTCTTTTTGTTTCATTCTACAGATTTAATGCTCACCACCAGTACTCATGTCAGTTGTTAGTATAGTAATTTTGATTGTTTAAACCTATCATCTAAGTGATTACTAAGGATAGTCTTGTGGGAACAATATTTTTTGAGTTCTTGCATGTTAACACTTTATTTGTGTTCTTTACACTTTAAAGTCAGTTTCAATGGATGTAAAATGTTTGGTTCACAATTTCTTTTCTCAAGTGTATTAAATATGTTACTGTATTTTTTTCTGTCTTCTTAAATTGTTACTGTCACGATCTGATGATAATTTGATTTTCTTTCCCTTTCAATTAACTTGCTGGTTTGTTTAGATACTTTTTCCTTAATCTTTTTTCAAAGAACTTTTTTCTTAAATTCCAGTATTTTTACAAAAATAAATTATTATGTTCGTTGATATTTTTAGCTTTGTGGTGTGCTTTCAGTATTTTATTTCAGATCTTTTTTTTTATTTCAAGAATTTTTCTTGAATTGTAGGTTTTAGTATTTCTCTTCCCTTGATTTGCTTTTCTTCTTTATATACTGCAATTATCTCTATATTGGGCCTTCTTTAATCTTCAATGTTTGTCATTTTATTTTGAATTAGTGTTTTTTTATTTTTTGATGAAAAATTTCCTCCTTTTTCTCATAAGGCATAATCAGTTGTTTATTTGCTCTTGTGTTCATGGTTTAGTATTCATTTCCTAAAAATTTTTTTAATTAAAAAATATTTTATTTGAAACAATTTTAGATTTACTGAAGAGCTGCAGAAAGTACAAAGGGTTCCTATATGCCCTTCCTCCAGGTTTTCCTAATGTCACCATCTTACATAAATAACCATGGTACTTTTATAAAGTGGGTTTTAATTTGTAATTTTTCCTTTGTCACCTCATTTGAGGATTTCTAATTCTGATTTATGTTTTTCTTTCATCTTTTATATCTTTGTATCATTTCCTTAATGTCTTTTAGCTTGTTTTGAAATAGAATCTTTCAGTTTTGATTATTTCTCCTGAATTATCTTTCTGGCATGTTTTCATTGTATATAAGAGTTTTATTCTGCTCTGCTTTCTTCTTCTTTTTATCTTCGATAACTTCGGATGGGGCTTGAAGCTGTTATGGGTTTGATGCTTCTCTCTCACTTGTTTTAGTAAGGTTAGTTTTGCAGGAGGAGGCATGGTCATGGTAACTTTTGACAGCTCCTGTTGTTGTGGCCTGGTGACTGAAATGCAGCGACTTGCTTTCTGAGGTTTCCTGGCTCCTTTTCCCCCTCCTGCGTTTATTTGGACCTTCTCCTTCCTTCATCTCTAATTTCTCTGTCTTAATTTCGATTACATTCATGGCTGCTTCTCCTCGGCCTGGACCCTTGTCCCGGCAGACAGCCTGGGTGTGTCAGTTTCAGGAACTTCCAGGGCTATCTTTCCCCGCCTCCCTCAGTCTTCCTCGTGGACTCTTTGCTTCCGTCTGCTTTTGGAATGGACAAGATTGCTCCCAATCAAGCCGTTTCCCCACTTGGCGTGCCGTGTTTTCCATGGAACACTTGCTGGGGATTTCAGGGTCTTCCTTGGCATTTTTCCAGGTGCCCCACCACTTCCTCTTCTCTACTGCACAAGCCCTGACACCAAAAAGGTCTTGGAGCTACTGGGGGTTGGTACTCACCTGCTTATCTATTGGGGGTGATGCTCTGTTGACCCCTGGTTTAGTTGTAACTGCGTTTTGGTGTTGCTGTCTGCTGCTCTGTCCACTTTATGTTGGGAGTCTGAGGAATTCAAAAACCATGCTATTGCCACCGTCTGGAATTGTATTTTGAGTTTGCTTTTTCTCTACTTAATGAAAGTCATTTAAAAATTAACTTATCATGGTTATGTTCCTAACAAATGTTTCTTCAAAATTGGCAGCTCTCTCCATCTAATTTAGAAATGGCTCTATTTTATAATTAGGTCAGTTTCTTTTGAGATGCAAAAGATACTTATCTACACTGTTGTCAGCAGTTTTTTCTCGTCTGAAAAAGCAAAGTTGGTGCATCTTTCTTCAAACTCATGCAGCTATTATGCTGTGCAAAGAGACCTTAAGTAAAACAGGGTATTGTGGGAGGGGCATGATGCGATTTACATTTCCATAGGCCAACTCTGACTGCTGTCGGGGGGAGTAGAAGGTAAAGGAACCACAGTGACATGGGAGAGCAGCCGGGAGGCCTCTTCATTAGTCCTGGAGGGAGGTGACAGTGACTCAGACCAGGGTGGTGCCACGAAAGCCATTTCTGGATATACTCTGAGAGCTAACAAGATTTCCTATTGGATTCGATTGGGCTCTGAGACAAAGAAAGGACTTTAGGATAAGTCCTGGATTAGACTGGTAGGTAATGTCACCAAGGAAGAAAAAGATCAGATGGCAGTGATCTGAGAGGTTTAGATAGGGTCCTGTAACAGAGAGCAGTGGCTTCTTCAAATTGGGTGAGGAGGTGGCCTTTAGACTAAGTTAAAGTGGCATGATGGAGCCAGCCACCCCAGTGGGAGGGGAGGCGATCCAGGCTGAGGGAGCAGCTCACACAAAAGCCCGAAGGTAAAGGTGGGCTGGGCATCAAGTGCTCCTTCCAGTTAATGTTTTGAATAAAAGCTTCTACATTAAAAAAATCCAGCTAACTTCTTACTTAGAATCTTTGCTCTTACCTTTTAGACGGGATCAGTGTGAGCGGCTTTCCACTGTGCAGTCCCTTTCGACAGGTCGTTAGGCCTCGAGCGGAGAGCAAACCTGTGAACCC
The DNA here is from genome assembly GCF_041296235.1 of Equus asinus. Taxonomy (NCBI): domain Eukaryota; kingdom Metazoa; phylum Chordata; class Mammalia; order Perissodactyla; family Equidae; genus Equus; species Equus asinus. The sequence goes on along the minus strand of NC_091801.1, from coordinate 81,918,585 downwards.
ACCTGAGGGCAGCAAGCCTGGAGACCCGAGCCACGTGAAGGTGAGTTGGCCTGCACACGCACAGTCTGGCAAGTGGCTTGTGCTCTTGGTTTCTGCCAAGACTTTTCGGAGGCAAAGTTTTGAGTATTTTTCAGAAAGGAATGGAAGTGTTATTTGATAATAGAACCGTGTTTGTGGAAAGCTAGCGTTTCAGTATTTTTTAATTCTGTGGAATGTTTTGGAAAGCAGTTACAATGAAGCTTGAGTGCATTGTGTTTTTGTGTTGCTAACTCTTGTTTCCTTGAAGCATTGGGAATTTGTGGGTTGAATCAAGGAATGCAATGATTAAAGTGGAATATTTCCTGCCTCTTTTCCTATTCATTTGAAAAACTTATTTATTGCATAATTATTCCCAGTTCAGATATTTATCCCATAAACTTTTCCTTAATCCTTTGGCACCTCCTTCCACTCATTGGTTTATAAGCACTAAGGAAGCCAAAATGAATCTACAAGTAAAGAGTGTCTATCAGTGCAAAGTTGAGGTCCCCTGGGACTTCAGTGTGAGCAGAGAGTCCTCTCCAAGGAACTCAAGGAGAGGCTGAACTGGAGCTCTAAGGTTTTGGGTCATCAGCATTTCGGAAAGCTCTGCCTGTCTGAGCCTGCCCAGGGAGAGTGTGTAGAGTGAGAGGACTAAAAGTCTAAGAGCCATGGCTGGGGTGTGGACAGCAAGGTTGCCAAAATGACTTTTCACATAGGCGTGTGTTCAGGCCTGGCCTTTTGGAGTACTGCTTACAACCTTGATGACAAAACTTAAGAGGGCATCGACTGATGAGGCCCATCAGAGGAGCCTGGCCAAGCTTGTTGTGAGTCAGTGGTACCACGAATTTTGAGGAATTGGGGCTCTCTGATGAAAATAAGATGAGGGATGGAGGAACACGGACACTGAAGTGAGGTCACAGCTAGAGGGAATAAGCGGATTTTGGTGGACAGAGGTCTTACTGAAGTTATGAGGAGCTAGGTTTTAGGGGAGAGTCTTCTCCATTTAGGGCCCTGCAGTAAGGAGAGAGGTTGGTGGTGTGGCTGGGAACTCTCCATCACGGGGCATATTCACACAGAAGCCTGATCGCTATGTCTTAGGGCTCTTGCGTTAGCCAAGGGGACTGGGATGTGAGAAGATGCTTCCCACTGGATGGTGTGAAGGCACAGAGGCCTGAAACAGTGACACAAGCATGGAACTACAAAGTATTTGATGCTGTTGGGGGTAGATTTGTGGCAGGGAGTGATGGAGGAGACTCTGGAGAAGTGACTTCCTCATGTCACCTGCAGCCTTCCCGCAGCCTCACGCTAACCGACACCAGACTGTCCTTGTATCTCTCCTTCAGGTTCAGCCCCTCAGCATCATTCAGCTTGCCTCTGCGGTTCGGCTCCTCCACTGTGTGGCCTTCTCCCACAGGATAAACTCTCAGAGTTTGGGGTACATTTCAAAATCCAGGAGATCGTTGTTCATACTTGGTTGGGTAATGGTGGCTATGGCATGGATTTTGTTTTCTTCAATTGGGTGGTGCAAGGCTGAACGCGTTGTTGCTTTTATTTTTTTGGGTGATTACAAATGTGTATAGATTTAGGTGAATGTTTGTAAAACTAATTATTTAAATATAGTTACCATTTACTGAGTAGGTCCTGTGTGTCAGGCACTTGTATATAAACTGTCCTTTTCCATTCTCATGACATCCTTTTGAGTAGGAACCATGGCTCCAAGAGGTGATGTGACAGTCTCAGTCACCCACTCCAGTCTGTGTCTGCTGCACTGTGACACCTTCTTTCCCTCCACCACCCTCCTGAATTTTTCTTGTGAACAGAGTCCTAAAGCACCTTGATTCTGCATTCAAGGTCCTTTATGAGTCACCCCGCTGGCCTTTGCAGTTTGTAGGTTCTCTCTGTCTCAGTATTCCCATTTACCTCTCAGCCACACTGTAACTTCTGCCACTTTCCTCAGACAGCCTGGGGACCCTTCTCCACTAACTTCTTATCAAGAAACTGGAAGGGAAAGAACTAGCATTTATGGAACGTGCTCTGCCGGCCAGGGCCTGTGCCATGTGCCGCACATTCAGAAGTTTAGTCAGTCTCTACAAATGTCCTATGAGGGAAGTTTAGGGAAGTTACATGACTTTCCCAAGTTCACAGAGTTAGCAGGTGGTGGATTAAGGGTGTGAATCCACGTTCCTTCTACTAATTTTATGCTAGGGTTGGACCCCGAGGAGGATAATATCCCACGTGTGGAGTCTGAAGGGGGCATTCCAGGTGAGAGACCCGGCACCGTCCAAGGCAGGGGTGTGTGAGGCCTCTGAGAAGGGGGAGAATTCAGTTTGTCTGAGGTCTCTGGTGGTGGAGGTGGTGCTGGGCTCAAACCTGTGAAATTATGCACCTGTTCCTGGTGGTTAAGATCTGACTTCTGTGCTCCGTGGAACTTCTGAGGAGCGGTGCAGGAGTTGTGTGAGTGAGTGACTTATGGTGCTGTCGTGTGTGGGCCTCCATCGCTCGGGCCTCCTGGCACTGCTGCGCTTGCTGCAGAGTCCTTCTTCCCAAAGCAGGAATGATGTGATTTAATTGGAAACGTGCTAAACCTGTAAAATTATCACCGAGGAATGGTGTAGTCATGGAAACAAGTAATTCAGCGAAAGCAGCTTCTAGGGAGCCCCTCAAGAAGTGGGAAGAGATAACATGTGTTTCTTCAGATTTCCCAGAAAGACTCCTTTCCCTGTCCAGCTAGCACCAGTCATGTCTGTCCATGTTCATGACTGTTTTTTTTTTTAAAGATTGGCATCTGTGCTAACAACTGTTGCCAATCTTCTTTTTTTTTCCCCCCTGCTTTTTCTCCCCAAATCCCGCCAGGACATAGTTGTATATTTTAGTTGTTGGTCCTTCTAGTTGTAGCATGTGGGATACCACCTCAGCCTGGCCTAGTGAGAGGCGGCATGTCTGCGCTCAGGATGCAAACCGGTGAAACCCTGGGCCGCCGAAGCAGAGCATGCGAACTTAAGCACTTGTCCATGGGGCTGGCCTCATGACTGGTTTTTTTTTGTGTGCCTTGTGAAGAATCTCCTAGGATTGAAAATGGGGATTGTTGGAGTGGTTGCATATTAGAAATGATATTCCTGTAAGCCAGTCTCTACAGTATGGCCTCTCTGACCCTCAGTTTCCCCATCTGTAAAATAGAATAATTAAGCTTCCTTCATAGGGTTGTTATGAGGCTTAAATAATGGAAGAACCTGGCAGGGAAAAGAAATAAAGCTGGGTCAAATCAAGAAATAATAACGAACTGGGCCTTCATTCTTGTTTGTGAAGGTAAAAATTGAGTCTGATCAGTAGCTGCCCTCGTGGTTGTTAACAGCAGTCTTGGTGTTGGCACGCTAACAAGGTCACCAACCTGGTGTCATCGTTGGTCAGTTACTTAGAATTGCTTAGCCCTGTTTTCCCCAATGACAGTGAGCCTAGTACCCACCTTGTGAATTAGATACTATGGGTGCACGATGTGGCAGCGAGAATGGAACATGGCGAGAGCCCTCCCTAGAAGTGCCAAAGCTCAAGGACGCCCTGTCCCCAGCTGGGACTGCAAAAATGCCTGGGGAACAAATGGAAGGCTTCTCATCTGAATTGGCCTCTGCTGAGTGTGTCACTTGAGGCTCCCCACAGCTTTGCCCATTGGAAGCATCCAGCTTACAGCCTCCGGGGCTGGACCCCACAGAAAATATGGGAGCTGGCCGAGCCCTGGAGCATAAAGCACTTTGAGAGGCTGTAACAACTGCTGAACAGACAGAGAGCCAAATCCAGCGTAGATCACTGCAGCCATTTATCATAGTGTGTGTTCTGGCTGCTCCATCTACAATATTGCTCTGTAAACACTTCACACCTGCTTATAGCCGGCTGAAAGGCAATTTGGAAATCCTAACAAAACCAAAGCTTGCCAGGAGGTGGGGGAGCCAGGCCTGCCTTTGTTCTTTGTGCACATTTGGTTTTGGGAAGCTTGTTGGTATGTGCCCACCCTTGTCAACGTCTTGTCTTTAAAAGTATCAGAGAATAGGTATAATAGCCACAGCCATAATAGTAGCAGCTTCCTTCCTGGGCATCTCCCATGGGAGCCATGTATTGTGCTGGCTGGTTCTTGCGAGAACTAGGGTTTGAACCTAGAGTCTGGGTGCTCATACACCTGCACATCCTGTGGTCTCTCATTGCTGCTCTGAAACCCTACAGAGTCCATCCAGTGTCCCAGTAATTCATTTAAAATGCCTGAGCCTCAGTTTCTTCATCTGCAAATTGGGGAGAAAAATCTTTTTCTCACAAGGTTGTTAGTGAAGATTCATTGAAATAATACTTGTGCAGGTGTTTTATTAAAAACAATACACATGGGGCCAGCCTGGTGGCGCAGTGGTTAAGTGTGTACATTCTGCTTTGGCGGCCCGGGGTTCGCTGGTTTGGATCCTGTGTGCGGACATGGCACCACTTGGCAAGCCATGCTGTGGTAGGCATCCCACATATAAAGTAGAGGAAGATGGACACGGATGTTAGCTCAGGGCCCATCTTCCTCAGCAAAAAGAGGGAGATTGTCAACAGTTAGCTCAGGGCTAATCTTTCTCAAAAATCAAAACAAAACAAAAACAATACAAAAAAACCCCCAATACACAGTTTGGGGAAGAGGGACAAAAATGGGCGTTGCCTGAATGTACAAGTTGAAGGGTTGGCTGACGGCTTCTCCAGAACTTCCTCCACCTGTTTAGAGAGCAGACAGAGGCTGGACCTCCTCTCATCCAGGTGCATCACACACCCACCGTGACAGAGCCCACTTGGCCTGCATCCTGCCTGCCTGTCTGCAGATGCGCCATATGGCGGCCTGCGTTCTAAAATTAGAAAGTATTTTGAAGTGAAGGAAAGTGAAAGCACAACATATCAGTTGTGGGATGCCGCTAAGCACTACTCCTGGGGAAATTTATAGTACTTAATGCCTATGTTGGAATAGAAGAATGATCTCAAATCAATAGACCTTAGCTTCAACTTCAAGAAAGTAGGAAAAAAAATGCAGAAATCAAATCTAAAGTAAGTAGAAAAGGACATAATAAAGATCAGAGCAGAAATCAATGAAATCAGAAACAACCCAACATAGGCAAGAAAAATAAACACTTGTTCCTGGAGAAATTAATGAAATTTAACAACTTCTAGCCAGATTGACCAGAGAGACAAGACACAAATTACATGTATTAGGAATGAAAAAGGTGCTATCTCTACAAATTCTACAGATATTAAAAGGATAACAAAGATATTTTATGAATAGTTTTATGCCAATAAATTTGAAAACTGAGATGAATGGACAAATTCCTTGAAAGACACAAAATATCAAAGGTTACTCATAGAAATAGGTAATCTGAATAACCCTATATCCATTCAGGAAACAATTTTTTGTTAAAACCTTCCCATAGAGAAAGTTCTAGGCGTGGATGATTTTATTACGGCATCTTAACAAACATTAAGGGAAGAATAATATCAATTTTGTGTAAACTTTTCTTTCAGGACACTTGAAAAAGAGTCAATATACTCCTAACTCATTCTATGAGGTCAGCATTACCTTGATAGCAAAACCAGACAAAGAGATTATGAAGACAACAACAGCAAAGACCCCTGAACATAGACACAAAAATTTTAAGCAAGATTTTAGCATGTCCTATTCAACAGTATGTAAAATATTGACCAAGTGGGGTTTATCTGAGGAATGCAAGGTTGGTTCAACATTAGAAAACCAACAAATGTAATTCTCCGTATTAACAAACTGAAAAACAGAAAGCTACATAAGCATGTCAATGGATGTAGAAAAAGCATCTGACGAAGTACACTATCTATTTCTGATAAAAGCTCTCAGCAAACTAGAAATGGGAGGAACTTCCTGCAAACCCATATAGCTCCCGTTGTACTTAAAGGTGGAAAACTGAGCATGCTTTCCCAAGGGCAGCCACACCAGGCTACCCAGCCTGACTCTACAGCACGCGTCTTCGTTTGTGGGGCTGTTTACTTTGATTGGAAGTTCTCACTTCCTTTGACTCCTGGCATGTTCCCCAATCCTCCTTCAGGACCAAACTCTGGTGTTACCTTGTGTGTCAAGCCTTCACAGGTGGCACAAGCAGAGCAAGGCACTCCTTCCTGTGTCCCCACCCTGCTTTCCATTCCCACCTCTATTGTCATTCTGTACAACATTCTGTACAATAAAGGAAATTTCTTCTCACTCAGAGTAAAGTCTAACTTTGACAACATTCAGATGATATATGTCATGTTAAATATTTTATATTACTTTAGCCTTTACAGTAAAGAACTGTGGGATGTTCATAAACTTCTTATAGACTTTATGGACTGAATGGAAGAGTCTGCTAAGAAAACTTACAAGCAAATGCATTCAAGTTTAAAACAAAAAACCTATGTTATGCAACAAATAGCATATTTTCTTAATCAAGCTGTGTTACAAATGAAAAATCATTCCATGAGCTTTTGGGGCCTCAGGGCAGCAGAATTAAGGTTCCCATCAGCTGGGAGGAGAAAATGTATTAGATCTTGTTCACTGATCATTTGCACATTCAAGGATGGCGAGCAATTGACCATACACAGGCAGGAGAGATGTGCTGGCCAGGGAGCCTGGGAATGTGACCCCAGGGAGATTTAGCACTTTAAACGGTATTTACAGATTACGTCTCCCATGACTACAACTTCATATTATTCAAGTGGAAATTACTGAACAGCTTGGAAAGATTAAATAATATGCCCAAGGTCAAGCAGTTACTAAGTGAAAGTTAAAATTCAAACCCAGATATGTCTGAATCCAAAGCTTGTGCTATTTCTAAGTTTCCAAACTTATTATTGGGTGCAAAACATTCTGTATTGACTGAAGCCATATTTATAGAGCAGTGAGCATAAGCTTTTTGCCTATTTGACCCTCAGTTTTCAATCTGTAAAATGCAGATAATAAGACTTTCTCTTGGGCTATTGTAAGAAGGAAAGTGTCTGCTATTAGCCCTGGTAGATAAGAAAAGCTTACAAAACGGCAAATCCAATTCAGTTCCAAATTATTTCTAATCTGTCCCAGTAATAGTTACAGAGACTGGGAATTTCTTTCTACAAAGTTTAAGCATAAAAGCTTCAAAGGAATCCTTTAATCTGCTCAGCAATTTCAAAACTTAATAAGAAATTTAGCCGAAAGAGACGTGGAAAGAGTCTACTGCATGTGGAATTCTAAAACAAATGTTAAGGAGAGAGGTCAGAAGAATGTTCCGTGAGCTTCCGTGATGGTTTTAGGGCTTTTCCCTTCCATGACAGTCATTTATTCCTCTGAACCCCTGTAACATTTCATCCAGTTCATTCATTCAACAAATATCTAGTGCGTAACTATTACATGCCCAGTTCTGGATGGTGGGGTCTATAGCAGTGACAAGATGAGGTTCCAGAACTTACCTTCTGGCAGAAGAGAGAAACAATAAACAGACAAATGGCAGGTTGTCAGAAGCGCTGTGAGGGAAGGTAAAGGAAGAAATAGGATGGCGACTACTTGATATTTTGGGTAGAATTGTCAGCAAAGGCCTCTCTGCAGAGATAACCATAGAAGCCTGTCGGAGATGCATGCGCACGGTCTGTCAGTGATGGTTTACCGTCCTGAAGCCAGGACATTATTTGGAATCTCAATATCAACTGCCAAAGTATTTAATTATTACATCTGTCTTTTTATTTTTCCAGTCGATTGTGAGTTAAGCAAAGCTAAGGATGATACCTTATTAATCTTTGCATTTTCAGCTCCTGGTACAGGGGCTGATACATAACAGGCTCCAGTCAATGTCAAATGAATGAACAAAAAAATGAAATGGCTTCTAAAGAATTGCTGTGTGCTCTCAGTTCCCTTTGCTATTAATCATGTGCTACATTGGATCATACCAATCAATGCCTTAAGGCAGTGGTTTGTAAACGTTAGCGTGCATCTGAGCCACCTGGGGGCTTGTTAAACCTGGGTGCTGGGCCCCATCCTCAGAGTTTCTAATTCGGCTGGTCTGGGTGGGGCCTGAGAGTGTGCATTTCCAACAAGTTCCCAGGTGATGCTGCTGCTACTGGTGTGGGGACCACATTTCAAGGACCACTGCCTTAAGGTATGAAATGTTTTAAAATTTGTTTTGCATTTTTCATTGTCTGTAGGAGGAGACTGTAAGCATCCATCAGAACAGTTCTGGACCTTTCTGATGTCCCTCAGAACCTATGATGTCATTCATAGGTTAGCACTTGGTAAATTGTCTCTAAGTAGCTCAGTTTGAGGTACCCCAGTGACTGATTTATAGCACCTGGATTCCTGGGAAGGAAGTTCTATAAATATTTGTGATTAAATCTTTACATAAACATATAATTAAATCTAGGCATTAAAATACTTATTTGGGGAAAGTCAAGAAGTGCCTCTCTAGGAAGTGCATAAATCTGCCAGCCTTGCTCCAGTCCAGGGCATTTCCCCAGGTTGAGGTTAATGGCGGCACAGTTCAGGGGTCTCAGAAGTCCTCAAGTCTTTGAGTGCCTGACTGTGTCGCTGAGAGAGCCTGGTGCTTCCCCTGCAGGTCCATGGGTTCCCAGGCACCTTCTCAGTTCTGGGCAGGGCTGTGAACTGTTATCTCGAAACCAGCTTCTGCTGCTGCACTTCAAGTTCATGGCGTGAGTGATCTGAAGACAGTGGGGGAAAAACACACAGTAGAAGAAAATGTGTACTTTCATCGCATTCTTGCCAAACAGGGAAATTGAGTTAGATCAGCTATTCAGAATGACTGACAGAAAGCAAATATGTTTGCTTTGGGTAAGGAAATGGCAATTTCAGACCATGAAATTTGGGGCCCAAGAGTCCTTTCACAAAATGTGCTGTCATACACATTTAGGTGATTTCATTAGTCTCTAAAAAATCCAAGAGAGTTTAAAAGCAACCACATTGAACAAAAGAATTCTGCCCCCTCCCCCAACCCAGAAATATCTCCACTATTGAAACAGACAAAACAAAGGAGAAAAAGATTCTTTGGCATGAACCTCTGCTTTTTACCAGCTGTGTCACAGTGGATGGGTTACTTCAACTCATCTGTGAAATGGAGATAATCCTTAGTCTATCAAAAGGAGCTCTCAGAGTGCAGCAGGTTACACAGAACCCAGGAACTGGGCCAGGCTTCCACGTTCCCTCTCCAGTTTGCACTTTCCTATGTTATCTTGTCATCACTTGATGGAGTCATTCGCAGTTTACTGGCCTGTTGCCCCACTAGACTCCAAGCTCCACAAAGGCAGAAAGAACTTCTCTTTCCTTCTTCCTGCTCAGCAGAATATCCAGCACGTGCTGGGTGCCCAGTAAATGACAGTTATACTAAAAGAATCAAGAAGACTGGGGAAGGAGGTAGGTGAAAGGAGGAGGAGCCGGCTCAGCAATAGAGAATGGTGAAAAGGCATTGCAAGCTGAGGGGCCAGCCTGAGCACAAGCAAGGAGGAGTGAGCTTCTTTTATATGTTTGGAGGAATTCCTCTGAAGTATGGCAGTAGAAGATGAGCTAAGAGAAGATGAGACGTGACCACGCGGTGAGGAGTCCTGAATGCCACTTTAAAGATCCAGATTATGTAATGTGGGCCATGGGAGCCACCTTGACGCTGTACGGGAGCAGTATCACCATGACCCACCCCTGACCTGACATTGTTGGCTTTGCAAACCGAAACTTGAATATTCCGGATTTTCTTCCTTGTTCTGCCAAGGAAGTCGGGATACAGAGAATTATCTGATGTCCATCTCAGAGTAGGCATAAGACATCCTATGACAAAGAAAATCGTTGCTTTATAAATAACAGACCCTGAAGAAAATTTTAAGACAAGGGAAGCAGGAAAGAAAATGTAAGACTAGATACACAAAGAGTTGTTAGATGCTGTAGGAAAGGCTTTGCCTGACTTTGCAAGCAGTTCTCTAGCTTAGAGGGCAATTATTGTATCTTTCTGAACCTTCTAGTCCTCTTTTGCTGAGAGTTTTAAAAAAATCAGGAATGGATATTAGGTTTTCTCAAATGCTTTTTACGTGTCGTTTGAGATCATGGTATGGTTTTTCTTTCCTAGTTTGTTAATACAGTGACTTATACTGATAGGTTTTAGAATGTAAAACCAACCTTGCATTCTTGGGATAAACCTCACCTGGTCTTGCTGTCGCATACTTTTTAGTCTCAAAAACATATGAAATACTTAAAATAAATCTGACAAAAGATGTGAAGGATCTGGGCACTGACATTGTCAATAGGGAAGACGATGAGAGTCTGCAATAAGACAGACGAAGTGGAGGCCACAGAGAAGAGTGGCTGCATTTGAGAGGCTTCTCCTGGGTAATAGCAATGCTACTGGGTGGTATGAATCAGGGTCGAGAGTGGGAGGTGAACTCACAAGACTGGCTGCAAGCTTTGGGTGGAGGCTGACTCCTCACCCGAGATGGAGAGTGTAGAAGGAACGGGGAACCACGTGTTCTGATTATGTTGTCCAGACCTACCAGAACTGCCCGTGAGGATGGGACTTAACCAGAATCTATCCCGCTCCTGGGCCGGGGCTCCTCTTACTCATCTGTATTCTTATCAATGTTTGAGTTGTTCTCCCTAATTTTTAACTTATTACCTCTGTCACCTTGGGCAAGTTACTTAAACTCTCTGTGCCTGTGTCTTCTCATCTATAAAATGAGAATAACAATAGTCCCAGCCTCATAGGATTGCTGTGAGATAGATGAATTGTTGTGGGTTGTTGAGAACCCCAACTAGTACATAGAAAGTGCTCAGCATTATTCTTATTACTCTGAAATTCAATGGCAACTCTGCTCTTGCACACAAAACCACATCCATTTGCCCACCTCACTTCTGTCGGTCATCCCATTTTCATTTTCAAACTCTCGCAGAGGGAGCATTCCAGTCTTACTCTGGTAGGTGACTCTTGGTGTCCAGAGCACTAGAGGGGAGAGTGCTACAGAAGCATTGCATCTAATACCAGTGGCTCATCTCTCTACGCCATGCAGCTAAGAGCACTGATTTTCATTGCACTAGAAGTTAGCTTCAAAGTGAAAATACAACTGAAAGTTGGAATTTCTTGTGGAAACAATACAGAACGTAAGAACTGAGACATGTCAGTGTTTTCGCGTGCTCCGAGAGCGGTCACAAACCAGCTCTGACATTTCCAAACACCCAGAAGAGCGATGGAGAAAGGTGCCCTCTTTGAAGCTTGTTCAAATTGCCTTTTCCCATGGGGAACCATTAGCTGCTAAGGTAGTGGTAATTTGTTATGCAGCAGTAGAAAATTAATCCGGCCAAGGACGGTGCTAGGTGCTTCACATAAAATGTGCTCTACATCTTGCCAACAACCTGTAACCTTTAGATATCTCCACTTGGAATGGGGAAACTGATGCTTAGGACAGATGCTTCGTAAGTTAATACAGCTAATAAATGGTGTCTTGTGCTCCAGACCCAGGCTTGTCTCAGTCCAAACTCTTGCCCACAGTGTTGGAACCTCCCGAGTTCTTTCCTCGGTGCCATCCCCACTCTGCTGTAGCTCTGATGGTGTTGTCTTATGGTAAGTGTGTTTACTTTGTCCTTCCCACTGGACACAGAGCACTGCTGGAGACACTGTTTTATCTGTACCTGCACTGCTGGTGTCCTAGGGTAACGCGTAGCTTCGCCATGCCAGGCCGCCATCTCCTCCCATCCCTGGCTGCTCTCCTTTCTCGCATTCTTCCCTCTTGAGTGGGAGTCAAATGTGGTGTGTAAAAATGTCACCAGCATCAAAATGACTCAGTTAAAGTATGACTTTATTTTCACATTAAATATCAAGACCTGTCATCTGACAAAATGTATAAATGACAATGAGGTACAATGTTTGAAATTAGAACTGTTCTGGGGAATCAGATATTCGGTAACAGTAATACAGTAGGCATTGAACAAGTGAATGAAAACTAACTGTGATTTCTGGAAGAGTATAAAATAAAATTTGTCAAGTATCAGTTGAGTGGTAAAAAAAAAATCAACCGAGGCGTCCTTAGAAGAATCCAGGAGCAGTGTAGTTTTACATCAAGCCAGGTCAGTAGGTCAGTGGTGTTTAGCTAGGAAATAGGAGACAGAAACCCTTCCCTCAAGAAACTTAATCTGTCAAAGTCCACAGGGACCTAATATTAATAAAATTCCACAAAATAGACATGCTGGAACTGTGTAAATGAGCGCAGAGTATCACCATTGTGAACATTACGTTGCGGCCTCCGGGGTCCACACTGCAGTTTAGAGGAGGCTGGCTCAGCAGGCTGGGAGACACGGCCTGCAGGTTTGGCGGGGCCGCGATGGGGCTTTAAGACTATTTTGCGTTTGGATGTGTTAGAGAGGGGGTGTGCTTCCCAGTCCTCCCCAGCCCACCTCTCCCTGAGGCCTCATAGCTTCTTCTTGCCCATCTCCCTTGGAGGGTATGAGAACTTCTGACGCCATATGTGGCATTCCAACAGTATGGATGTCTCCAGAGAGGACTCTGGGATGCAGAATATGATGTTTATTTGAATCTCATCCTTTTAAAAAGGGACCTTTTAATTGTAGAATAGTTTTAAATTTACAGAAATCCACAAAGATTTAGCAAATTCCCATGTGCCCCTCACCAGTTTGCCCTGTCGTTAACGTCTTACATGACCACCACACATTTGTCGCCATCAGAAACCCACGTGGGTGCAGCATTATTAACTAAACTCTCTCCTTTATTCGAATTCCACTAGTTTGTCCACCACTGTCCTTTCCCTGTCCCAGGATCCCATGTGGGATACCTGATGAAATTCAGTCTTCAGGTCTCTAGTTGGTGGCCACTTCTCAGTCTTTCCTTGTTTTTGTGACCTTGACAGTTTTGAGGAGCACTGTTCAGATACTTTGCAGACCGTTCTTCAACTTGGGTCTCTCTGATGACGTTCTTCTAATGAGAGAGCGTCGACGTGTCCTCATCACAGCGCATTGCTGATGTTGACTGTGATCACCTGGCTGGGGAGGTGTTTGCGGGGATAGCTTCATACTCGATTCTGTGGAAGCAAGTTACCAAGTGCAGCCCAGGCTCTCGGGCGGGGTCGGGGGGAGGGAGAGTGGCACTTAGGCTCCACCTTCTGTGGGCGGTATCTGTAGGAATTATTTGGAATTCTTCCATCAGGAGGATTTGCTCTGGTGTGGTGCTGCTTCTAGGCCCTCTCAGCTGACAGAGCTAGGAAATGGATGTGTGTACTAACCCATGTGTCTACACATATCTGTAATTATGTATTTATCCATCGGTTACGTTCACATCTATTTAAGTTAAAAATGAGTTCACACTGATGTCTGACTTGATCCCGTCCCACCCGGTTCCTTCTTGTTTATCTGGACCTTCCCTCTCCAACAGCAAGAAACCTGGCCCAACATCCACTTTCTTGTTTGTTTGACCCCCGTACACGTGTAAAGCAGTTTCAGAGTTGTTCATCTGTACCCCATGAGAAAGAGCATTACCAACTCGAGTGCAGGGTTTCTGGGTGGTTCCTTCTGTGTGTACCCTACAGTTTGCAGTCAAAACGTTGCCTCCCAAAGTTCCTGTCTCTTCTTTTTGAATATTCATTTCTGCATATGTTTTAAATTGTACATGTATATAATTTAAATAAATGTGCATATTGAAGATGCTTTCTGAAAAGTTTTTTAACTCATAGGGGTGTGTAATAAAAAATTAGGATCTATGGATAGATTATGGTTCAGATATAAGGCAGGAATATTTACCTTTGGGATGAATTATGTTTATTTGTATAGCTTTACCTTAGTAATTTATTGATTTGAACAGGTGTTTATTGGAAACAGCATAATACAGTGGAAATAGCAAGGATTCTGGGGGTTAGATAGCCCTGGGTTCCAATTCCGTCTTGGTCACCTACTAACTGTGTGGTATCACGTGAGTTAATTAACCTCTCTGACCAATGTTTTCCACCTGTAACATTGGTTAATGTGCATCTCACAGGATTCTTGTATAGATTGGAATACTTTGCATTCTGGTTGTTCAAAGTATGGGCTACCAATTAACAGCATCCATGTTCCCTGGGAACCTGTTGGAAATACAGGCTCTCAGGCCCCACCCCAGACCTCCTGAAATTGGTATCTGCATGTTCACAATATCCCCAGGGGATGCTGAGGTTTGAGAAGTTGTGAACCAAACAAACCCCGAGCTCCCCTGATTCTTCTTCATTCTTACCCTGTTTCAGGCCTTGGCTGTGCCGGCATCTCCTCCAGGAAGCCCTCACTCACCCACTTGCCATGCGCTTTCTATTGCAGCATTTAGCCTACCCTACCTTCTAGAAGTCCTTCTCGCCATCGTATTCTCCATTTCCAGCACAGGGTCTGGCACGTTGAATGTGCTCAATAAGCATTTGCCGAATATAAGAATGTTCTTGGTCCTGTGCCAAGTTCTGAGAATACAAGAGGAAAGAGATGGTCCCTGCCATTCGGGAACTCTGCCGTGGAGGGGGCCGACTTGAAATGGACAGCAGTGTTGCATGGTCACGTGCTGGATGCTGTGCCTGCCTGGAGAAGGGAAGCGGAGCCGCTTTCCCTACAGGGGTGTTGGCTTCTGCGAGGCTGGAAGAACAGCCAGCAAATACATCAGCCTCCTCCTCACTTCACTGCACAGGCATCTCAAGGAAATTGCTGCTCTCTTGCTCTTGAATGTTTGCCTTGGATGCACCGGCAGGTGCAGACCGGCTCCTCTCAGGTGCCCTGCAAGCTTCAGGGAAAGACTCCTTCTGGGCCTGGGACCACTCACTCCGTCTGTCTTCAGCCTGGGATGCCTCCCCTCACGCCAAATCTTGATTTTTCCCCTTTTGTTCTATGTTCTTTTGTTTTATGTTCTATGATCTTAAAGAGGTACAGCTATTTTAAAAAGCAACACGAAACTTTAAATGAAATATCCCTAAGGGTTGGATTGTAGCCTGAGTGTTATTACATGTCTGGTGAGGAAAGAGGAAATTAAAACGCTCGTCACTCTGTTTCATCTGGAGAGTCCTTGATACCGGGGTGGACAGGCCCCAAAACAAGCCTACATACAGTGCAAGAGGAAAACCCACCCTGGGCTCGAGTCCAGGTTTTGTTCCCCGATTCCTGTGTCCTTGGGAAGGTCACTGGGCTGCTCTGGGCCTCAGGTTTCTCATCTGCAAAGTGGGAGGGTAATGGCTGCCCTGCTTTCTTCACAGGCCTTTTGAGAGAGAGGGTTCACTCGCCTGGTGCCAGGGGTAGAATTTGTGGCTCCAGGTAAGCACCGGAGGCAGGCCTGGATGCCCCGTTTCCCTTTCGCAAAATGAGAACACGGTAGCTTCCACGTACTGGGAACCAGCTTTGTCTCAGGTGCTGTGCTGAGGGCTTTGCCTACGTTATCGGTAATTCTCAGAACAACCTAGAAGGGTAGGTGTTGCCATCCTCGTTCACAGTGGTAGTTTGTCCAGTCTGGCTGCTTGGGAGTTCCTTGGCTGCCTGACCTCAAAGCACATGCTCTGCCTCCCCCCGGCCCAGCCTCAGGCCTCCAGTTAGATGTTCCAGCCGTAGTTAGAATGATCAAACAAGCGTTCTTTTCTCAAGGTCCAGAGATTCCTCCTGCTCTTATGCAGCTTTGTGGAAAAGTGTCATTTTCTCTTCTGCCTCAGATTTGAACTCCTTAAATTTGCCAGTGATCTAAAAAATAAACAGTTCTGTCCTCGATGTTTTAAGCTCAACTTTGCAGATTTATATTCAGCTGACTCAGGTTGACTTTGCAAGGTCTACAGCATGAAGCTGCTCCCTGTTCTGAAGGCAGGTCACTCCTTTTGGGTTATTTGTGTTTGGGATTTTGAGCTGAGATCTGCAAGAACCTGTGCCTCAGCTCTCAGTGTGTGATTTACACTGAGTCCTGTGGGGACAACCAAGACCTCCACAGAAGGTCGCCTTGGAACACACTGTCACATTTTAGATTGTTGAGCCAGGGGTTTAAAATGTCATTTATTTAGAAACTTTCCTCCAAGTAATCAGGAGTTGGGGGTATGTGTGGCAGAGGCGTTTGAAACGTGTCTTTCCTCAGCAGGAGTCTTGTTTTACCTCTGTTAGTTGTAACCAGCCATTCCTTAGAAGTTTGGGAAAAACACCTAAGAAATAGTGGCTACTAGTTATTATTAGCAGTGAAAATGGTTAGTAATAGCTGCCTTTCTGACAAGCATTCTGCTTAACACGTTGCATATTATTTCTAGTACTTAAAGGGAACCTAGTTGGAGTAGGTTTTGCAGGTGCTGAAGCGGAGTTCCACGTACGTTGCTTTAACTTTCTGGAACCCCTTTATGAGGCTTGGCCTTCTTTGCCTGGGTCTAGGTTTGCAAATTATAGTCCATTCAAGGAACCTGTGTTGAAGACTGGCATTCGAAATGAGCACAGCTGACTCAGATTCTCCTGATTAGCCCCAGCTCTAAGATGTTAACCTTTATATAGAAGAGAAGGGCTGCCTTATTTCTCAGATGCCTGCTTTGTGCCAGGCAATGTCCACGATCTCATTTAATCCTCGCGACAGTCCTGAGTGGTAGGCACTTACCTCCCTTCAGGGTGGCGGAGGCCCAGGAAGTAAGTAATTTCTCAGTGTTGCGGAGGTGGGAAATGCTAGAGAGGAGATTCAAACCCAGTTCTTACTCTCAGCCTGCGCTCCTCCCACGCGCTTTGGGGTTTGAGGCCAGTGACGCTGGCCTTTCGATGGGCAGCTCAGTATTGTTGGAGGGAATATGGGACTAGGAAAGAACTTTTGTTCTAACGGTAGACCTGGGTTCGCGTGCAGGAGTCCACCAGTGTCTGTCACTCATACACAAGTTACTGAGCTTCTGTGAGCCTCTGTTTCTTTATTTGTAAAATGGGAATAATATGGGCTCTAGAGAGTTCTTGTAAGAGAAACTGCACGTGAAAGCTTTTGGCACATAGTAGGCCCTCCATAAAAATTGCTTTTCCTTCTCTCCTGGTGATCAAAGCCTAAACTGATGTATTTGTGCCTTGGTGGGGCAGGGGCTGAGAATTTTAGAGGATGTTGTGACCTCCCCCTCATCTCCCCGCCCCAAGTTCTCTTCTGTCGGCCAGTTTGGCCTAAGGTCGCCACTTCTGCTTACGTGGGAACAGGGACTGCCGGGGGCGTGACTCCAGTACTGAGAGTGACCCTGAGAATCCCGTTGTTGAGGAAGCCCTCGCCCGTGCAGCATCAGAGACGACGTTCTGTTTGTCTCCATGAAACACGCTGCTGTGCCCTGAGGTTTTGCTTTACCCTCTGTGAATCTTTGTTCTTATGTATTTGACCTTTTTCTTCGGTAAAGTCTGGGCAATAGAACTGAGTAAGTCCTTGAATTGGCTGAGAGCATTTCTTTGAATAATTTGCTATTTGAGAAGCAGATTTTCTAGAGTGAAGAGGAGGGGAAAGAAATGACAGATAAGAAGCTAGCAGGTTTTCTTCTGTTAAGCTTTTTGCTGCTTTCTCTCTACGACGTTCCTTTGTGTAGCAAGGTGAGTACTTTTTCTCAAGAGAGACAGATCTGGTTCATTCTCGGCTCTGCCTCTGTGTGCACTGGGCAATTAGACCTGGTCTCTCTGAACCAGTTAATACCTGCTTGGAATTCCAGCTGGTCCTCATCCCAGTGCTTGGCTGTTACCTATGGAGTTTTAGTAAAGTGTTCTCCTCTGGTTTCTGACCAGAGCTTCTGGTACAGTGAACAACAGACTATCACTAGCTTTGATTTCTCTGTCTTCTCACTTCAACTCACCAACTCTTTATGGAGGTGCTTGTGCTTCAAAACTGACTGCAGAGTGTCACATGCCCATGATGGGCAGGGAGCTGTAGAGACCATGCGTCTGTCCTCTGCAGCCTGGCTGCTGTTCCAGGACCGGCGCACATGAAGTGTTACTGAGGAGGAGGAGTTTGCATGGGGAGAAGGGCAAGATGAGACTAGAGTGAGCTGGGAGCCAGAGGGCTTATGCTAGGGGCTGCAAATGCAAAGGGAAAGATTTTGAAGTTTGTTCTTTTATTTGTGCTTATTATTACATTTTCTTATCCCAAAAGTAATGAATGCTTCCTTTTAGGAAGATTTGAAAAATTAAGAAAAATGTAAAGAAGAGCAAAATATTCCTGATAATCTTGCTACCCAGAACTGGTCATTTTGATGTTTTTCCCTGTGCATTTTTTTTATATTGGTGAGATCATAGCTTATCGACAGTTTAGTCTTCTGCCCATTCCACTAAAATTCTATCATAAGCCTTTTCTCACTGCATGAAAGACCCTTTGCAAGCATATTTTTAAGTCACTGCCCAGTACAATCACGGCGTGATTTATAACACAACTCTACTTGTTCCATGCTTGCGTTGCTAGTTTTTCACGATGATAACACTTTGACTAATCTTATGAAATAGTGAGCCGGCAGAACTTTGTGAGCAGGGAGTTGTGTATCAGCTCTTTCTTCCAGGGCCATCCCTCTTGTGGCAGTGTGGAAGCTAGACTGGCAGGAGGAGTTATTGGAGGTAGCAAGAACACTGTCCATTCGTTTCAGCTTTCTTTAAGCAAATATATGGCAGGCATGTGTCAGGCCATTTAGGAAGCTGTTAAAAAAGCCCAGGGATAGATGATTCAAGTTTTCAAAAGGCAGTTTTAGTGAGGGTAAAGAGGAGAGGGTTGATGTTAGGAGTATTTGGTTGAAAAACAGTATTTGTGTATAGAGTGGGTTCCGGAAGCAGCTGGAGTAGATGGAGCATGCAACAGATGTCGACGCCATCCCCTGGGATAGTGACAATGGGAGGAGGGCAATTTCGGGGGCATTCGGGAAGTTAGTTATGGGGCTGCTTGTTGCACATCCAAGTGGATGTGTTATATCAAAGAAGTAAATTTCAGCTGGAATTCTGGAGGGAGGTGCAGGCTGGTGATCATCAGGGATCATCAGCCTGTGGACAGTGGCTGAACTGTGTGTGATTCTTTGGAAAGAACAGAAAAGTAAAGAGGGGCAAAGGTGGATCCCTGGGGAGCATCACTGTTTAAGGGCGGTCAGGAGAGTGAATAGAGACTCAAAGGAAAATGCACACTTTTCCAAGAGGTAAAGGGCATTCCAGGCTGGGTGCTGCCTGTGCAGGCAGAGGGTGGGAACAGGGAAAGCCACGTTCCAAAGCAGCAGCGGGTCAGTGTGAACTGGAGAGCTGCTCTGTCAGGGCCAGAGTGGAGCTGGGGGGCAGTTTGGAAGTTTTTCAGGGGGCGGGGATCCAGTAGAGGTATAGCTATCAGACGTGCACCTAAATGCTTCCAGTGCCCAGTATAGTGAGTGATTGAAGACACGGTCCTCTTCCTAGAGGAAATTATGGCTTAGTGGTAGAGAAAGCCAGTACTGGGAAAAATATATGGTGAATTCAACGGCATTTCTTTCTCCCCTGTTACATTTTGTGTGAGAAATGAGTGACATGATGTATATGGAAGGTTCTGGTTTATACTGGAAGGTAATATTAAGTTAATTATAGTGACACAGACAAATGGTTCTAGGAGAGAGAGATTACCGGATCCTGTTCTTCAGAAAGGCTGCACTGGGAAGCTGATAGTGAAGTCGTGGTGTGAATGGTGTGTGGAGGTTCATCAGGCAGAGCAGAGGGCCACAGCACGACATATGGCGCAGGTGCTGAAAGTCAAGGTGTGCGTGATGATGTGTGTGGCTGAGAACGTGGAGCAGGGCTGGGGCAAGAATGTCTTGATGGCCAACAGGTGCATTTTTAGAATTTGAGATTTCTTGCAGTTGGCTCTCAGGATTTAATAGTCAAAAAGCACAAGGACTTGTTCTGCCAGCCCCTGATATTCTTTATTGGAGAATAAAATGAAAGAGCTCTGAGCAGGAGGTTGAGAAGATGCTTAATGAAGTGACACCTTTCAATGGATCAGTTAAATCTTTTAAAAATTAGTATGAAGGTAGAGCTGTGTGGTTCAAGAATTAGCAGACATTAGTGTATTAGTAGTGAAGCTTTTTTCTGTTTGTTGAATAACAGATTGGGGAAGCAGCCATTCTCGGAAATATTTGTAAAATTGAATTTAAAATAGTGGGCAGTTATTTTGGGAAGCCAATCTTCCTAAGCCATATTTCTTTTGATTTAGCTGAAATATGTGGAAAATAGATTAGTAGGCCAAGTTCTTAGGGAAAGACACTTTTCTGAAACACTCGCCTACTTCAACCCAGAGACTATAATTTGATGAATTTTTTGATGTATGTATACACTATAAACTTAGAAAGTAAGACTTTCAGATAGAAGAAAAAGGAAATTCAAAAACTGAGTGATTAATGGAACTAAAGTGCCTCCTTGTGATAAACTTTACCAGCCAGCACTGGGCTTCTCGTGCTGATGTAGAGAAGGGAGTTCAGGGCTGCAGGCTTCTGGTGCTGAGTAAGGAGGCTTCCCTGAAATTGGACCAGGAAAGTCTGCTCTCCAGATTGGGGGAGTGGCATGGAAGCGTGGCACGGAAGCATGCCACGCTCAGCAGCGTGGGTATGAAGTCAGCGCTTCACTGAAGCCTGCAGGGAGCGACCAAGTCAGTTAAAAACCTGCTTGATAGAGACACCTCCCTGGACAAAGGCAGTGAACTTTCCACATAAAATAGTTTCCTCAGAGGATGAGCATACAGTCAGAGACTGCAAACTACATAAGGAGACAGACTGCCATGGAGGAGAATCTACAGGTGCAACAAATGGGAGAATTTGATCTAGAAATAATAGGATAAGCTGAAAGGAACTCTTAAATACTCCCATTTGAAATGGTCAGAATGGTATTGGAAGAAATAGAACCCCAAGGATGAAACAAAAGCAGGCAGACTTGAAAAAGAACCAAAGGAAATTATAAAAATTCTAAAATAAAAAAAATATGGCTATTGAATTAAAAAAATTAAAAACATGCAGTAGATGGGTGAAAGAGGAGACTGGATGCCATTGAAGACTGAAGAGAAAATAAATGAATTGGGAGATAGATGTAAGGAACCTCCCAGAATGTGTCACAGTGAGACAGGTGGACGGTGTGGAAGAGTAGTTAAGAGGATACAATAAGAGGCTCCAATGTATGTCTAATAGGAGTTATAGGAGTAGAGAACAGGAAAAAATCCTGGAGAGAAAAATACTCGGAGATGATGAGTGAGAATTAGCTTAAGAAATACACGAGCCCTTAAGTTGAACAAGTGTGTCAAGTTTAATGAGAATAACAGCTCCTTAGATCCAAGAAGCTTAACAAACCCCAGTCAGGATAAACACAAAGAAAAGCATGTCATAATCAAATTGCTAAAAGTTGGTTGTTGTGAGAAAAATCTTTGGAGCAGTCAGAGAAAAAGCACACATTACATGGGAACACAGATGATAGTGATTGTAGACATCTGGTCAGAAAAAAATGCAGCCAGAAGAGGTGGAATTTTATTTTTTACTTGGTAGAAGAAAACACCTGTTAACCTAGAATTCTATATCCAGCAAAAATATCCTTAAAAAAGGAAGATACAATAAAGACTTAGAGAGAAACAAATTTTGAGAGAACTCATCTCTATCAGACTTGCTCTGCAAGAGTCTTTAAAGGAAGTTCATAAGGCAGAAGAAATCGATGCCTCAGATCTTGAAACATGTTTGAAATGGTAGAAATATGGGTAAATATAAGGATAAATATGAAATGCTTATTCTTAGGAGTTTAAACAGTTCCTTGAAAGAAAACTAACCACATTTTAAACAAAAAATAGCATTTTATTGCATTTATAAACATATATAGCATTACAAATAGGACAAACAGAGTGGGAGGGAGAAATGGAAATATACAGTAGTAAATTCTTACGCTGTATATACAGTTATATAATATTTGAAGATAGACAGATAAGTTCAAAATGCACATTGTAACCATAAAAAAACACAAAACAAAAGTAAATAGTACAAGGAGTTATAGCTGAGTCAATAATGAAGCTGAAATATAATACTTAAAATATTCAATCCTAAAATAAAGCAGAGAAAGAGGAAAAATGGAACAAAAAAGAAATGGAACAAATAGCAAGATGGTAGAAAACTAAACCCAAACATATTTATAATTACATTAAATGTAAATGGTCTAAAAATTTCAATTTAATGGTAGAGAGTATCATATTGGACAAAAAAAAATCAAGACCCAACTATATACTGTTTAGAAAATGCATTTTAAATATAAAAACACAGAGAGATTAAACATGAAAGGATTAGAAAAGATATGCCATGGAAACACTTATAAGAAAGCAGAAACAGCTATATTAATCTAAGACAAAGCAGACCAAAAATACCAGAGATAAAGAGGGACATTTCATAATGATGAAAGGGTATATTCTTCAAGAAGAGCTAACTTTTTCTTTTCTTTTCTTTTTTTTTTTGACTCAGGAAGATTCACCCTGAGCTAACATCTGTTGCCCAGCTTCCTCCTCTTTTTTTTGTTTTTTTGCTTGAGGAAGATTAGCTGAGCCAACACCTGTACCAATCTTCCTCTATTTTGTATGTGAGTTGCCATCACAGCATGGCTGATGAATGGTGTAGGTCCACACTTAGAATCCAAAACTGTGAACCTGGGCCGCTGAAGTGAAACATGCTGAACTTAACCACTATACCATGAGGCTGGCCCCTAAAGTTCTTAAATGTGTATGTGCTTACTAATGGATCTTCAAAATATATGAAGCAAGGAACTGACAATTGAAATGAGAAATGGACAAATTCATAATTGTAGTTGGAGATTCCACCACTCCTTTCTTGGTAAGTGAATAGATAAAATAGAAAGAATATCAGTAAAGATATAGAAGTCTTGAATAACACAACCGACTTGATCTAGTTGACGTTTATAGATCACTCCACCCAACAACAAAATAATACCCATCCTTTTCGAGTACATGTTGAACATTTAGAAAGATAGACCATATGTAGGGCCATAAATCAAGTCTCAATATATTTAATAATATTTAAATCATGCTGAGTATATTCTCTGACTACAACAGAATTAAGTTAGGAATAAATAACCATAGGATGTCTTGATAAGCCCTACATATTTGGAAATTAAGTAACACTCTTCTGCAATAACCCTTGGATTACATGAAGTCTCTAGGGTGATTTGAAAACGTTGTGAGTTGAGTCAAAAAGAAAACACAACATATCATAATTTCTGGATGCAGCTGAAGAATTGCCTTGAGGGAAATTTGTAGCTATAAATGCTCATATTAGGAAAGGAAAATAGTTCAAGATTAATGAACTGTAATCCACCTTAAGAAACTAAAAAAGAAGATTGAATTGAAGCCAAAGTAACCAGAAAGGAGAAAATAAAGACTAGAAATCACTGAAATTAAGGGCAAACAATAGAGAAAAACCAAGGAAATCAAGAATTTGTTCTTTGAAAAGATCAATAAAATGCATAAATATCTAGCCAGACTGATTAAAAAAACACAGAAGACATAAATTATCAATACTGGGATGAAAGAGGGACATCAGTCTTTCCTACAGACATTAAAAGGGTAGTAAAGGATTTTAATGGACATGTTCATGAGAGTAAACTTGATAATTTAGATGAAATGGAAAAATTTCTTGAAAGACACATTACCAAAATCGATTCAAGATGAAATAGAATACCTAAATAGCCCTACCTATTAAAGAAAAGCAATTCATTGTTTTAAAATATTACCCCAAAGACAGCATCACTAGTAAATCTTACCACATTGTAATGAAGAAAGAAATACCAGTTTTTCCAAAGTTCTCTCAGAAAATAGAAGAGGAAACACTTAGCAGTTTATTTTATGAGAACACTGTTGTCCTGATACCAAAATCAGAGAAAGATGTTACAAGAAAACCACAGACCAATACCATTCGTGAACATATATGCAAAGCCCTTAAAAAAGTTATTGGCAAGTAGAATCCAGCAATATACTGATTAAAAGAAAAAAAGAATCCAGCAATATATAAAATGGGTAATTCATCATGTCTGGTGGGATTTATTCTAATAATGCAAGGATGGTTAAATATTCAAAATCCAACTAGTACAATTTACCATATTAACAGAGTAAAGGAGAATAACAACCATAATCATGCCAATTAAAAAAGCCTTTGACTGGGCCAGCCTGGTGGTGTAGTGGTTAAGTTTGCATGCTCCGTTTCAGTGGCCTGGGGTTCGTGGGTTTGGATCCCTGGTGTGGACCTACACACCGCTCATCAAGCCATGCTGTGGCAGCGACCCACATACAAAATAGAGGAAGATTGGCACAGATGTTAGCTCAGGGCCAATCTTCCTTTCCAAGAGAAAAAAAAGCCTTTGACAAAATACATCACACATTTATGATACAAAAAACACTTAGTAAACTAAACATGAAGGAAACTTGCTCAACTTGCTGATGGGCATCTACAGAAAAATCTATACTTACTGTGGTACTAAATGGTGAATGCTTTCCTCCTATAGCTGGTAAGAAGGCTAGGATGTTCACTCTCACTACTTGGATTTGACATTGCACTAAAAAGTCTAGCTAGTGCCATCAGGAATGAAAAAGAAAAGCCCACAGTCGGGAAAGGAAGAAATAATATTCTCTTTATTCACAGAAAACACTGTCATGTACATAGAAAACCCTAGGGAATTTACAAAAAGTGTACCAGAATAATTAAGTTATTTTAGCAGAGGAACAGATATAAAGTCAGTATACAAAACCCAATTTTATCCTCTGTGTGTGTGTGTGTGTGTGTGTGTGTGTGTGTGTGTGTGAGTGTGAGTGAGTGAGTGTGTGTGTGTGTGAGAGAGAGAGAGAGGGAGGGAGGGAGGGAGGGAGGGAGAAAGATTGGCCCTGAGCTAACATCTGTTGCCAGTGTTCCTCTTTTTGCTTGAGGAAGATTGTCGTCGCTGAGCTAGCATCTGTGCCAGTCTTCCTCTGTTTTATGTGTCATGCTGCCACAGTGTGGCCTGAGGAGCCTTGCTAGGTCCTCACCCAGGATCCAAACCTGCAAACCCTGGGCTGCTGAAGCAGAGTGCAAATTTAACCACTATGCCACCGGGGCCAGCCCCTATTCTATATATTATTAATGGACATTTAGAAAATGAAATTAAAAATACCATACCATTTACAAAAACAAACAAAATCATATACTTAAGAATGCATTTAAGAAAAGATATATAAGAACTATTGAAAACTACAAAAGGCTTATTTTCCTTGAGAAAAGAAAGATATTGAAAGATAGGCTTTTTCATGGACGGTAGTACTTAATACTGAGATGACAATTCTTTCCAAATTGATCTTTAGATTTAATTCCAACAGACTTACTTTCTAAAGAAATTGATAACTTGATTCTAAAATTTATATGGAAGTGCATAGAACCTGATGTATCCTAGACAACGAAGCTACAGTAATCAAAACAGTGTGGTACCAGCATAGGGATAAACACATAGATTAACAGAAACAAGATAGGGAATTTAGCGATAGACTCATCTGTATACTATCAATTGATTTTGGATAAATGTGCCACAGTAATTCACAGGGGGAAAGGATTATCTTTTTCAGCAAATGATGCTGGAACAACTAATTATCAATATGCAAAAAAATAATCTTTGACTCTTACCCCACACATACATAAAAAGTAAGTTGAAATGGATCGTAGACCATATAAAAGATAAAGTGGTAAATTTTCTAGAAGAAAACATTGGAGAAAATCTCAGCCTTGGAATGGGCAAAGATTTCTTAGGACACACAAAAAGCATGAAACATAAAAGACTAAATGATAAATTAGACTTAATTGAAATAAAAAACTTTCTGCTCTTTAAAAGCCACTTTAAGGAGATGAAAACGCAAGCCTCAGCCTTGCAGTAAGTATTTGAAAAATATATATCTGTTAAAGGACTTGTATCCAGGATGTATATAAACTCTTCAACTCAATAATAAGACAAAGAACTTGATTTTTAAAATAGGTGAGAGATTTGACTGGCTAATTCACCACAGAAGATACATGGATGGCCAGGAAGCACAGGACAAGATGCTCAGCATCATTTGTCAGTAGGGAAATGCAAACTAAAACCGTACTGAGAGACCATTATGCATCTGTTTGAATGATGAAATGAGGAGAAGAGATGATTGCAAGTGTTGGTGAGGATGTGGAGGAACTGGAACTCTCCTACATTATTAATGAGCATGAAAATAGTACAACTACTTTGGAGACCCATTTAGCCATTCCTTATAAAGTTACCTTAGGACCCAGCAATTCAACTTACAGTTATTTACCATAGAAAAATGCAAACGTAGGTCCACACAGAGGCTTGATTGAATTCATGGCAGCTTTATTCCTGATAGCCCCAAACTGGAAAAACACAAGTGTCCATGAACAACAGGTAAATGAATGAATAAATCATGATATATCCATACAGTGGAGTATTACTTGACAATAAAAAGACCTGAACTACTCTTATGCTTGACAACACAGATAAGTCGCAAAACCATATACTCTGCTAAAGAAGCTAGACACAAAGAATACATACTGTATGATTCCATTTATAAGAAATTTCTGGGTTGTGTGAAACCAAACTGTAATGACAGGAAGCGGGCCATTGGTTGCTGGGGGCTGCGGTGCAGCAGACACTGGCACTGACAGGGAGGCGGCAAGAAGGGACTTCTAGGGGTCATGGAAGTACTCTCCATGTTACTTGTGCTGGCGGTGACACCAGTAAATTCATTTATTAAAGGCTGTTGTTCTGTATACTTTACCTGGCAGCATTTAATTGCATGTTAATTATTCTCAGTAAATTGATTAAAAGAACTTTTCCGTGTTCAAAGAAGACTTCCTTGACTGTCTTTCCTCACGATTCAACCTGCTGATGTGTTACGTAGCACCCTGTGTGTTTATTTATCGAATCACTCAGCACACGCTGAGTTGTAATTGCCTCCTTCTCTGCCTCCCACCTCAGACTTTCAGCTCCTTAACAGCAAGGAATGACTTTTATGTGTATATCCCCAGAGCATAGCCCAATATTTGGCATGGATATTCATCCTCAATTTAAATGTGTATTCAGTATAATATTTTCAGTTTATTGATTGCCTCCTGTGTGCTGATGATAGTGTGAAATGCCTTTCACTTACTATTTCTGATCTTCAGTAAGTGTTGGTTGCACAGATAAGAATCCTTACTACATTCCAGATGTTATGTAGCATGGTTGCATGCTGTCACAAAGTATATCTAACAAAGAACTGAAGCTATAATGATTTAAATATTTGCTTAAGATCGTTTATCTGTGCCATCCAATCCCGGCCTCCGGTGCTCCGCAATCAGAGCAGCTTCTCCTTCGGGAAGTGTAGAGGAGGCAGTGCACACTCACTCGCTCACTCACATTATGTGTGTGTGTGTGTGTGTGTGTGTGTGGGTGTGTGGTAGACATCTGAGTCTACCTTGTGTACAGCAATGTGCCTAAGAAGTGTTAGCTCCCACTGGTCCCACTCTGGCGGCAGTAGTGGCCATGTACTCATTCAAGTCTGGGTTTCTCTAGCAGGAGTCTTTGCATTGTTAATGGCATAAACCTCAGCTCTAAGTGGTGTACTCAAAAGAGATAATTTTTTTGTCTTATTTAATGGAAAAGTACAGGTGTAGATTTATTGTCAGATTCAGACTTCATCTCTCAACTCTTTTCTCTGTTTCCTGCAAATTGGTATCATTCTTAGCTTCCATGTGGCCGAAGTAAGGCTGACCTATAACTCTAGGCCTATATTCTTCTAGGCTTACGATGAGAGGAAAAGGATGTGCACTTCGCTTTCTCGACTAATTGGGGCCCACCTCCCGTTACCCAGCCACTCGGCCCAGATGAGTGGAGGCTGTCATTGGTTAGGCCTGAGCCCCAGGCCCACTCTGAGGGTGGGGGCAGGTCATTCCCTCCCACAGTGCATGAATTAGGCATCTTCCAAAGGAAAATGGGGGTACTGTTATCAGAAGAGGAGTGAGTGGATGTTGGACTACAAAACAACCCATGTCCTCCATGCTTCCGTCAAAGATTCCTCAGTGTCTTCTTTTCCAAGGACTCTTTCTGATCTTGTCAAACTTTTCCCAGTGCTCTTTCCTCCGCACTCTGTGGTATGTTCCTTAAGCCTCCTGAAACTCGTTCTGCTGTGTATCAGAGTTTGATGTCTGTGTGTTTCCCTCATTGGATTTTGAGTTGCTAAAGGGTAAAGACTTTTTCTGCCCTTCTCCCACAACCCCTGGCGTGTGTCAGATGCTCAATGAATGTTTCAGAGGGCACCAAGCAGAGAGAGCATGGACTTGGAGGCAGACACACCTAGCTTCCAGCTGGGCCTGTTCTGCTTATTAGCTGAGTGGTCTTAGATTATTTTGCCTCTAAGAACTCAGTTTCCTCATCTAGAGGACAGGTATAACAGTGTCTCCTTGTAGAGCCATGCGAGGATATGTAGAGTGCCTAGCATAGCAATGGACAAAAGTTAAAGATGACGGCTCTTATATGCATGAAGTAGAGGACAGTCACACTGCAACTGGTGCTGTCCCCACCCTACCCCACTGCTGCCTTCAGAAATCACTGTGAGTATCCTGATACAGCTTCTGTTTGTTAAAACATCAGTCAAAGAGAATTCATAAAATAATTTTATTGTTTCCAATTAAATGCTTGAAAAAAAGTTGTGTAAAATATACATTTGAGACATTTTTGTTTTCAAATATATTTGGTTCATTTCCCTTGTTGCTTGGTTCCAGCATATTTCCAGGATCATGTTCTTTGCTGCTGCTTTTGTTGCTCTACTGAAAAGATTTCCCAAGCGCTGGTCTCACCCACTCCTTGTGCTGACACAGACGTGCGCACACACAGGAAGATGGGAGGCCTTGGAAATAATGAAGTCATAGCTGCTGATGAGTTGTGAGAGCTCTTTGACTCCTCATGGTCTTTGGAGTTGAGTGTGTATTCCTTTATGTGGCATTTCTTGCTCTCATGTCTGGTCCTCTCTATAAAGCTGGGATAAATGGATTGAGAGCCAAGAGATGAGGTGCTGCCCAAGGGGCCAGCATCCAGAGGAGCAGGCCTGGGGCCAGGCTCTCCGGCTCACAGGTGCATTTCACTCTCTCCTGCTCTACCCTGTTTCCCTGTGCACTTTTTCTTCATAGCCCTTACCTCTAACGGTTATGTATTGAATAGTTTATTGTGTGTCTCCTTCAATAGAATGTAAGTTTAATTGGGGACGAGGATGAGGTTTTGTTTACTGCTGTGCCCTGAGTGTCTTACACGATGTCTGGGACATAGTAGCCTTTTAACAAATGTTGAATGAATGACAAGACACTGGAGATACTGATGTGAACTGTCTTCCAGGGGCTCACAGTCCCTTGTGGAGACAGGCAGGTGAGCCAACAATGAATGAGGTAGGCAGGGGTGAAACATGAGCTCCGAGGAGCCTAGACATCCCTATGGAACCTGGAAAAATTCCTTTAAGTCAGTAAGAATAGCATTACTGTTAGTATTTTACAGTGAATATTGGTTATACTTGTAATCACAAATAGTGAATGCAAATCAAAACCACAATGAGGTACCACCTCATACCCACTAGGATGGCTATTATCAAAAAATTAGTAACAAATTTTGGTGAGGATGTGGAAAAATTGGAACCTATTTACATTGCTGGTGGGAATGTAAATGGTTCAGCTGCTGTGGAAAACAGTTTGGCAGTTTCTCAGAAAGTTATACAGAATTACCATATCATCTAACAATTCTACTCCTACGTATATACCCAAGAATTGAAAATGTGTTCAAACCAATACGTGTACACTCATGTTCACCAGAGATCCCCTTACAATAGCTGAAAGGTGGAAGCAGCCGAAATGTCTATCAATGGACGAAATGAATAAACAAAATGTGGTATATCCACACAGTGGAATATTATTCAGCCATGAAAAGTTATGAAGTACTGCTACACAATACAATGTGGATGACCCTTGAAAACAAACTCAGTGAAAAGAAGTGCAGTGAAAGTGTATGATTCCACCTGTATGAAGTATTCCGAATAGGTAAATCCGTAAAGACAGAATGCAGATTGGTAGTTTCTGAGGGATGAGGGCAGTGGGATGAGGAGCAGCTGCTTAATGGGTGCGGGGTTTCCTCTTGGGGGATAGAAATGCTGTGGGGCTGGGTAGAGGTGGTGGTTGCACAACATTGTGAATGCACTAAATGCCACTGAATTGTTCACTTTAACATGGTTGATTTTGTTTTGTGTCAACTTCACCTCAGTAAAAAACTAGTTATTGAAAAGTTAAAAAAAAAAAAAGTCATGATCACTTTGAAAGGCTAATTGTGTGTGGTGACAAAGTGATAAGGATGCCACGCTAATAAGACATCTAGATGCCTGTTTAACCTCCCTGTTGTCACTGCATTTCTTCATTAGTTCAGCTACTGATGGGAGGAGGGAGCCCTCATTTCTGGAGTGGGAAATGGTGGTTCACTCTCTTTTTCAGTCTTCTCCGTTTATCCAGCTTACAGACACAGCCTCGTTTCACGCAGCTGCCGCACCTTTCTGCAAACCTCACCTTCTCCTCTCATCCATGGTGCATCCTCCTGGGGGCTGGGTCACTGTTGCTCCTGGAGTGGGTTCACCCAGAGCAGAGCACTCTTGTGAAGGGGACTCTCCCTTTTGGTTAGTCTCCACGGGACTCCATGGGAGTGGTGGCGTTCTCCTATAATTACAGTTGTTTTTTTTTTTTTTTTTTTTAGATTTTATTTTTTTTCCTTTTTCTCCCCAAAGCCCCCTGGTACATAGTTGTATATTCTTCATTGTGGGTTCTTCTAGTTGTGGCATGTGGGACGCTGCCCCAGCGTGGTTCGATGAGCAGTGCCATGTCCGCGCCCAGGATTCGAACCAACGAAACACTGGGCCGCCTGC
The DNA here is from genome assembly GCF_041296235.1 of Equus asinus. Lineage (NCBI taxonomy): Eukaryota > Metazoa > Chordata > Mammalia > Perissodactyla > Equidae > Equus > Equus asinus. The sequence goes on along the minus strand of NC_091801.1, from coordinate 81,887,674 downwards.
AGCGGAGCGCGCGAACTCAACCACTCGGCCACGGGGCCAGCCCCTACAGTTGTTTCTTTATAGAAGCAACAGGTCAGCTTGCATGTGGCCTTTTATTTTGGAAGTGAAAGAAAAAGAAATACATATTTATGGCTTATGAAATATTAGGAGCTTAGCACTCATCTTCAGCTCCATTTTCTTACCTGCTTTACTCCTGAATTTCCACTTGTCTTTGAGGGGGTCAGATACAGATGGCTTCATGGCCTGTAAATCCAGCATGTCTAAATTGAAGCTGCCTTTTAACCAGACAGACTTAGGATTGAGACCTGTTGCGGCTGCGTACCGGCTATATGATCCTGATCAGCTCTCAGAACCTTGCTTTCCGTCCTTTTGGAGTGGCAGTGCTGATGCCTGTCTCAGGTTGTTCTGAGACTAAGTGATCCTGTGTGCAGAGTGTCTCACATTGTGCTTTGGGTATGTGGCGTAGGTGCAAAGATAATTTCTTCCTCTCCCATCCCAATCCCTAAACCACTTCACTCCTGTTTTTTAAATCCTCTTTAAGAAATCTTTGGCACAACCAGTTACCGTCTAATTATCAGTGTCACTGTTATGTCCCCGGAGACTTAGCTGTTCACTTTGTGCTTGTCGTCTGTGTGACTTTGCCATGACCTTGATTCAGCACGCTCATGCTCTCAACCAGATGACAGGTTGTGTTTTGCTTTAAGCCCAGGAACTATCGCTCGGATTACCCCATGTCTTGGGTGACGTGGTATCGTTGTGAAAATAAAGGCACTGACAGTGAATACTTGTGTTTGATTGATTTCGCTTCCTCTATTTTTGTCTGCAGTGATATGATGGAGAGAGTGTGGCTTTTGGATCCAGACAAATCTAAATAGCAATTATTCTAGCTGGGAGATTTAAGACAAGTTGCCCTCCCTCTATCTCTTGAATGGAGGTAATATGAGCTCCTGGCTGAGTTGGGCGGAGTTTGGGGTAGGTATTAAGCACAGGCCCAGTCTAGGGCTTCATAAGTGGAAGCTGCCGTTCCTTCACTGGATAAGAGCCTGTAGACACACTTTGAAGAAGGAAGGCTGATGAGTGAGGGGTCTTGTTGGTTATGCTCCGGGTGCAAGTGTCCAGAGCCAGCACTGCCACCCCACTGGGCCAGCCAGTTCCATCCTTACTGCACATGGCCTTTGGGGCCCAGCCCCATGTCCTCACACTCACCACTTGTTACACCTGTCACCAGATGGTCTGGGGCAAAAGAGTCCCTAGAAATACTGCTTCTGCCACTCCTGTTTTCTTCTGCCCTCTTCAACCGTACTCTTCCATAGCCTCTGCCACATTTTCCTGTGTTTACTTATGATCCTCATCCCCTTGGTGAACTGAGCCCCTAAAGGCTGTCACCATGTACTTCTTCAAGTGTCACCATGTGCTGACTTTGTTCCAGACCCTGCACTGTGACTGGGAACATGGCCCTCAAGGTGCTCAGAGGCTCCAGGGGAAACAGAGGAGGAAAGACTTGTCAGTCAGTGTTGAAAGTCCTACACTAGAAGGTTTGGGCTGGAGGAAGATTATATTTTAACCAGAAAGTTTTATATTCTAAGCTCACATCTGGAAATTGGTGTGATGACACTCATTGAACCCCACTGGGAGAGAAAGCCATCTTACCTGATCAGCACATAGATTTCAGTGTTCTGTTTTGGTGACCTTTCTGCCTTGCCTTTTGAGCATTATGATTAGTGTCACCCTCTGACATTTCCATCCCAGTCACCATGCCACCTGGTCCTGTGGTAGAAGTATGCAGAAGGTGCCGTGGCACTGTGCAGAAAGGGCTCCTAAAAGAGGTGGGGAAGGAGTGGACAGTAAGGGCTCCCTGGGGAAGGGGCTCCCGAGATGTGTTCTGAGGGATGAGTTGGGTCACTCCAGGCATTAGAGGGAGCAGTGTGAGTGAAGAAAGGTGCAGAAGTGGCAAGCAATTTTGTCTTTCTGGAGTGTACATTTTGAGAGGGTCAGTGGTGAGAGATGATACTGAAGAAGTGGCGAGTGGTGACGGGGAGAGTGGCTGATGGCACGGTCCCAGGGCCAGATGGCTGTGGTTCTACTGCCAACTTCCGTGTAGTCTCAGATAAGTTACTCCTTCAGTTTCCTCATCTGTGAAATGAGGATAATAAGACCCATGCCATACTTCCCTGGTGAATTCTACCAAACATTCAGGGAAGACTTAATACCTATCCTCAAACTCTTCCAAAAAATTGAAGAGGAGGAGACACTTCCTAACTCCTTCTACGAGGCCAACATTACCCTGATACCAAAACCAGACAAGGAAAACACACACACACAAAATTATAGGCCAGTATCACTGATGAACATCAATACAAAAGTCCTCGGCAAAATACTAGCAAATTGAATGCAGTAATACATTAAAAAGATCATAAACTATGATCAAGTGGGATTTATTCCAGGGATACAGGGATGGTTCAGCATCTGCAAGTCAACGTGCTACACCACATTAACAAAATGAAGAGTAAAAATCACGTGATCATCTCAATAGATGCAGAGAAAGCACTTGACAAGATACAGCATCCATTTATGATAAAAACTGAATAAAATGGGTATAGAAGGAAAGTACCTCAACATAATAAAGGCCATATATGACAAACCCACAGCTAATATCATTCTCAATGGAGAAAAACTGAAAGCTATCCCTCTAAGAACAGGAACCAGACAAGGAGGCCCACTTCACCACTCTTATTTAACATAGTGTTGGAAGTCCTAGCCAGAGCAATCAGGCAAGAAAAAGAAACAAAAGGGATTCACATTGGAAAGGAAGAAGTGAAACTGCCATTATTTGAAGATGACATTCCTAAAGAATGCACCAAAAAAACTTAGAAATAATAAATGAATACAGTAAAGTTACAGGATAGAAAATCAACATACAAAAATCAGTTGCATTTCTATACAGTAACAATGAAGTTACAGAAAGAGAAATTAAGAATACAGTCCCATTTACAATTGCAGCAAAAATAATAAAATACCTAGGAATAAATTTAACCAAAGAGGTGAAAGACCTGTACACTGAAAACTAAAACATTGTTGAAAGACACTGAAGAAGACACAAAGAAATGGAAAGATATTCTGTGCTCTTGGATTGGAAGAATTAACACAGTTAAAATGTCCATACTTCCTAAAGCAGTCTACAGATTCAGTGCAATCCCCATGTCGGTCCTTGATGTCAGTTTATCCTGACGCAGATGAGTACTTGCTGACACCTTACTTGAGGTGTTGTCTTACTACTAGCAGGGCCCAGGTCACGTGGGGACCTTTTTACCTTGCGGTGAGGTGTTGTCCATTAGGTGTGTGTTGTGGTCTTGTCATCTGGCCGCTCATGGGAGACTAGGGAGGGGGAGGTGGCGGGGGGGATGGGTGACTGTAGGTCCTTGTTGCTGGGAGATGGTGCAGGCTTGAGCCAGGTGTTCGGTATGGATAGGAGAGGAGGCATAAAGGGGGCATTCAAAGGAGAAAGTGGGGACGCCTCAGATTGACAGGATCTGGTGGGATGGGTTTCGGTTTCTGACTCGGGTGGCTCCCGGATGGAGGGAGGAGTGACAGGTCTATCCTAAGTTCTAGTTGGACACCCTGAGTCACAGTCCCTGTGCCTAAAGTGCAGCAGCTGGTTGTCCAAACAAGTCCAAGGCTCAGGGGGCGAGTCTGAGCCATAGATGGAGTCCTGTCAGTGAGCACCAGACAGGGGAAAGAAAGCCATGACGTGGCATCCATCACTCAGGTGATCTTGGGGGAGAAGAGATGGGCTGTGCTGCAGTTCTGCATCAGCAGTGTCCGAGGGATAGGAAAAGGAAGAGATGTTTGTGGAAGAGATGGAAGAGGAAGAGGGAAGAAGGGTAGGTCACAGAAACCAAGGATTATCAAGACAGATGAAATGCATAATAGCAAGGAGATCCAGGAGGAAAAATTGGAAAATATTCCCTGAATTTGGCAATGTGGAAGTTGTTGGTGACCTTATTCAGTTATTAAGAGAGGTCTCAGTAGAGAATGCAGGCAGAAGCCAGACCATGATGGGTGCGGAGTCATTGGGATGAAGCAAGCAGCAAGTGGGATTCTTCTTTATGAAGTCTGGCTGTCAGAGGGATGAGAAATGAGTCAGAAATGAGAAGTGGATTTATACATCTTTGTGTCCCCACTGCCTGGAACCACCTCGGCTTATGGGAGGTGCGTGGCAGTGTTAACTTTTCCCCACTGTCTGTCACATACTTGATAAAAGATGTAACGATTTTACTCTTTCTCACTTCTGCATATCGTGTCTTTATTAAAGATTTAAGTTAGCAGCTCTTTTATTATTTGAGATAATTTCATTAGGTGAAATCGTTTTAGTTTCTATTTCTTAACCCTAAAACTTTTTTTATATATTTTTTCTTTTCTTTTTAAAAAAAGATTGGCACCTGAGCTAAGATCTGCTGCCAACCTTCTTTTATTTTGCTTTCTCCCCAAAGCCCCCCAGTATATAGTTGTATATTCTAGTTTTGGGTCCTTCTGGTTGTGCTGTGTGGGACGCCGCTTCAGCATGGCCTGATGAGCCGTGCCATGTCCGCGCCCAGAATCTGAACCAGTGAAACCCTGGGCTGCCAAAGCGGAGTGCGCAAATTAACCACTCGGCCCTGGCCGGCCCCCGTATATTTTCTAAATCAGTTCTCTTTTTACAACTCTGTTCTTGGGCCTGGAGCTAATAGACCTTTGCATTGAACTTATCCATTCCTTGAGATCTGAATTAGTAATTATATTCTGAGTTCTCTTTCCCTCTCTCCCTTGATTTTCCCTTTAGGTTGCAATTTCTTGAAACAAAGGCTATGATAATTTAGTGGAAAGTCTTGATGTATTATATAAGCAGAGTCAGGGGGACGTGATTTTAGGACTCAGTTCCTAAGATGTTGTCTTCCATTTAAGATGTGCAGCATGGCTGTCTAAGTCCCTCTGGTCCTGCTGCCTGCCACTCTCTCCGTTTCTTACTGAAGTCGTTCATTCAGTGCTTCATTGATGCATTTTTTGATTCATTCAGCACTGAGATGGCATCAGACTTGGATTTGATTCTCCTTATTGGTAAACGGCAATAATATAACATCCAGAATACCTAAATCATAATTTCCACTTGGTGGTGGCTACTGTCCTTTTTTACTGAATGCTTGCTGGGTCAGGACTCTGGGCTGGATTCTGGCATTGGAAGAGGTTAGTCCATCTCCTTAAGGAGCTCACAGCCTAAGTTAGACACTGGGATGATTTGATTTTGAAAGTCTTTGTGAGGTAGACATACCTGGTGTCCAGGTGGGAGACTATATCTGTTGAGGGTCCTGGATGTGGAAGGGGCCTTGTAGCCCATTGCACACCTTCCTTGTCTGCATAGCTCTTCCTTGCTGCAGGAGGTAGGTAATTCTATTGAGCTGAATGAGTGTAAACCATGGACTATGGCTTTTTTAAAAAAAACTATTTTCAAAAGTTGTGGTAAAATATACATAAGATAAAATTTACCATTTTAATCACTTTTAAGTGTACAATTCAGTGGCATTAAGTACATTCATGTTCTTGTGCAACCACCACCACTATCCATCCACAAAACTTTATGCTTTTGATTCTGCTCTCCTCCCACAATTTAATTATTCTGCAGTGGCGGCCAAGCTACATAGAGTTTATTGATTATTCTTTTATTCGTTCATTAAATATTTATTGAACACCTACTGTGTATTATGTTCTGGACTGAGTCCTGGGAATACAGATCAGATACTGTCTCTGGAACTCAGACTCTACTAAGGAGCTCAGGAAGAAAAACCAACCCTGGACCTGGCTAGAGTGCATGGAGAAGCCTTCCACCGAGAAAAGACAGCCCAGTAGTTTGGGGGAAGCTGGGGAGTTTCGTATGGCTGGAGCCTCTGGCGGGACATTGAGTGCTAGCATACGGCGTGGTGGGAGGTGAGGTTGGAAAGCTGGGTGCCAGGTTGTGGCAGTCCTTAGATCCTTTGTTTGGGTTTTTTCTGTAACAGCAAACCAAATTTTTCAGTCACTCTTAATTTCACTTGGATTCTGAAGGTCCAGTGCAGCACAATTGCACTTCAGAGCAGCAGGCCATAAGCATGAGGCACGTCAACTGTGTCATGTGGTGGGGCTGCTGCTGTCACGAAGTCTGCTCAGGGCTGTCCAGAGAAGGCAAGATGGAGTGGTGCGGTGAGTGGCATCTTCAGGATAGGTACCTCTCAGCGCTTGGCAGCCAGAGCTCGTGGACTTGGCCTGGGGAGGCTGCTGTGGTCAGGAATCAGGGTTTTTTTGTTAGTGTCTCTGTGTTGTATGGTTGCTCTGGACATCCTGGTGGTCTGTGCCAGCTGGTGCTCACATCCCTCCTCTCTCTGCCCTTTTAAAGCCTTGCATCACTCAGGTTTAGATATTGAGCCTGTCGTGTCTGTTGTGGCCGCATGACATAGTTGAATGAACATCATTCTTACCTGGAGCAGCAGGACCAGGGAGTGCATGTTGCCTCTACTACTTGCTGTGTCATCTCTCAGAGGCAGCCACTTCATCTCTTAGAGCATAGCTCCTACATCTGTAAAATGAGAATGAGATTTACCTTGAGAATTGTGCAGCGTAGGCATCATGTCTGCAAGATGCCTGGAGCACAGTGAGGGCCTGTGATGCCTATAGGTGAGATTTTCCTCTGTCCCACTAGAGGGAAGAGCAGAGGAAGGGTTGAGCCTGCTTGCCTCGGATGAAGTGCACCTGGGTTCCAGCGAACTTGAGGGTTCCTTGGTTATTAGCTGTGAGACCTTGTAGTGAGCCATTAACTCCTCTAAACCTCAACTCCCTAATCTGTAAAATAGGGATAATAATAGCCACATATGACTAAGACCGTGATTTAGGCCCTGGACACATCATATGGCACATGGTGTGTGCTCTGGAATTGATGATGAGTGCTTACAATTTGTGTTTGTAGTAATAGTACTATTTTCTCTCTTGCTCTTGTTTCAAAACTCAGGATGGTCTGGTTCACTGCTATCTCTTCCCCTTCGTTCACTATTAAACGGGGCAGCAGCTTCTAGAACAGAGGCCAGCAGAGTCGCTTGTAGCCTGTTTTCTCTGGCTTGAGAAAGAGGAGCAAAGTTGATGAGGCGATCAGGCAACGTACAACGCTGCAGTTCGTCTGTCTCACCACACAGGGCTGCTGTTTCTCAGGGAAATAGCTGCACTGCTGTTAGTGGGCGCTTGTTTCAGAAATAGTATCGATAATTTGATTTGGTTTTTTTCGTTGTTCTTTTACATCTAATGCTTGATTTTCTTTGGATTTTCAGAGTGAGAGAACTTATTTCCTTCCTTCCTTTAGCTGAATAGTTTCGGTGAGATTTGGCAGAAATTCTGCCATCATCTATGAAATACTGCTTTATTTAAAATGCAGACTCTCGTTTTTCCTCGCCTGATATGCTTTACTCGTGCACATGATTTGGAGGCAGGTGGGAGGCAAACCTTCGCAGGGAAGACACCCCTGATTTCTACAGAATTGGAAAACAGTGAGATAAAGGGTATGGGTTTTGGATGGTAATTCGACAAGTATTTATTGAGGGCCCACTATATGCAAGGCACCATTCTAGGAGTGTGGGGGACCTCAGTGAACAGAGAGATAAAGGTCCCTGCCCTCTCAGAATCTGCCTTCTAGCAGGGGTGATGGTGGATGTAGGAATGAATAGAGTTAGGCATTTTGAATCTAAAGTAACCTAGGTGGGATGGTAGGTAATGAGCCTTATGAGAAAGAAGGGAAAGTAGAGCAGGGAAGGGAGGCTGGCGGGCTTCTGTGTTAAGTAGCGTGAGCGGCGGACTCACTCCCAGCCTGGCTCCCCTGCTTCCGGCTTCTGTCCTCTGGAAGAGGAGCTCTACTGGGGCTGGGGACTCTGTCTTTTCATTGCTGCATCTTCATGCCTAGAACTTCAGTGCCCAGGCGATAGTAGGTGTTCTTTCACTATTTGTTGAATAGTTAAATAAATAAATGACTTTGGGGGAGTCACTTGACCTTCTTGAGGGGTATTTTGTTAAGCTGTAAATCAAATAAGTCCATGCTTACAAGTTTAGGGAAGAGATGTATAAGATGAGCCCAGCGTGGTGCTTGGCTCATAGCAGATGCTCAAGAACATGTTAATTCCATTTTCCTGGGCACAGTGGCCCGCCCATCCCTAGCAGTGGAGCCTGGGGTAGCTGCTGAGCAGGAGCACCGATCAGCTGGCGGGACCAGGATGGGGGAGTGGTATTGAGTTATTGAAGGCAGTTCACTTTAGCAGTAATAACTACCTTAGCATTATTAAAGAAATAGCACATTTATTAAAAATGTGTATGTTTCCTATTGCTCTTGTAGCAGAAGTCATAAACTCAGTGGCGTAAAACAATGCAAATTTATTACTTTCCATTTCTTGAGGTCAGAAGACTCTCTGGGTGAAGATCAGGCCTACCTTCTGAGGCTGCAGGGGAGAGTCTGTCTCCTGGCCTGCTCCAGCTTCTTCAGGCCGCCTGCATTGCTTGGCTGCCGGCCCCTTTCTCCATCCTGAAAGCCTGCTGTGTACCCTCTTCAGCTCTCTCTGACTTTCCTGCCTCCCTTTTTCCCTTATGAGGACCTGTGTGGTGACTTTGGGCCCACCCAGATGCTCCGGGATTGTCTCCCCATCTCAAGATCCATGACTTAATTACATCTGCAGTCCCCTTTGTATGTAGGGGATCGTATTCACAGGTTCTGGGGATTGAGAATGGACATCTTTGGTGGGGGGGGAGGGGTGTCATTGTTTGTCCTACCACAATGTGCAAATCTTTTTTTTTTTTTTTTTTGAGGAAGATTAGCCATGAGCTAACATCTGCCACCAAACTTCTTCTTTTTGCTGAGGAATACTGGCCCTGAGCTAACATCTGTGCCCATTTTCCTCTTTTTTATATGTGGGACGCCTGCCACAGCATGGCATGATAAGCGGTGCGTAGGTCCACACCCAGGATCGGAACTGGTGAACCCCAGGCTGCTGAAGTGGAACGTGTGAACTTAACCACTGCACCACCGGCCCAGCCCCTGTGCTAATCTTTTGACCTGATAATTCCGTATGTAGTTTATCGTAAGGAAAAGAAATAGACTAGTGCACAAAGATGTGTTTTCTAGGTCATTTGTGATAGCATTACTTATAATATCAGACATATTAGAAGCAACAGAAACATCCAATAATAGGGAATTCATTAAATAAATTATGATATATCCATATGATATACAACCATTAAAAATGAAGGTCTAGAAGGACATGCATTAACATGGAAAGATATCCATGACTTAAGTAATAAAAGGCTGTACCAAACAGTATGAATGGTGATTCCATTCTTATAAAATATATACCCTTATATGTATGCATAGAAAAACGTCTAGAAGAATATACACCAAGATGACAAGGGTTATTTCTGTATTTCGAGTTTATAAGTGATTTTTCTTCTTTTTGCTTCTCAATGTTTCCTAACATTTTGACAGTGAAAATGCATTAGTCTTATAAAAGAACCTGCCTTCTTCTTTTTAAAAGAAAAATTACTGGATTTAGTGAAAAAATTTATGGTCTAATGCAGAATTGACATCTGAAAGTTCCACTTGTTGAAAAGAATTGGATTTTTCTTTGAAGTGAATCTTTAGCCCCACATTGGACACAGCCCCTTGCTTAGTGCTTCAGGGTGTCACACGGAAACTTGTTCTGCTCTTGACTCTTTCCAGAGCCGTGCGCTCGTTTTGTCATCCATTGACAGTGGGTGGGTCACTCCCTGCTCCCCTCCTTGTCCGCAGAAGAAAAGGAAGCCTTTTGAATGGAAAAGGAGTGCTTTTCCAATTTCTGCTGCAGCGTAATGGTTTTATGCTTATCTTATTTGGACCTGCTTCTATGAGGCTCTCTCCTTCTTACATTGAAATTTTTGTCATTCTCTCTGCTTTTCACGTTTTTCTATTTTTACGTGTTTTCTCGGCCACATCTCCATTCTGGAGATCCTGCGACAGTCTCCACATTGTGTCAGTGGCTCTGCTCTTTTCCCTGTGGTTGTAACTTAAAGATTACTTTATTCATTCTCCTGAGCCTGAGGCTGTGTCTTCTGCGTCTGCAGAGGGCATGAAGGAGCGGGCCGCTGCTCCCAGCTTCTCAGCAGTTTTGTTTTTATATTGCAAAAGGTTGCTAGGCTCCTGGTGCAGAAGCAGATTGTTTTCGGATTTCTTTCAGGAATCATGTGGCTTTTTTCTTGTATGCTAGAAGAAAGAAAATAAATTTGTAATTAAAAAATAATTTGAAGCTATTTTTGCTTGCAGTGATAATAACAGAAGTTTAACACAGCACTTCGATATCCAGCTTTCACAGGGGCCTTACAGTAGCCCTGGGAGGCAAGCAGTCTCATTATTTTCACTTTTGAGAGGCAGGAACTGAGGCTCTGAGATGTGAACTGAATGCACTGGAGTCCCAGCTAGTGAGCATCCAAGTTGGATTGACTGCCCAGGTCTCCTTGTCCCAGGTCAGCGCTGCCAGATGTCTGTGTGACTGTCGTTTTGCTGAAGAACATGTTAACTCCATTTTCCTGGGCACAGTGGGGCGGGTGGGGGAACGTTCAGTGCCTTGGGTGCCGCCTGTGTATCAGGCCTTTTAGTGGGGATACTCTTCGGATTCCCACAACAGTCCTCTCTGTGTTGAGATTTAGCCTTTCTATTTAATGAGCTGAGGCTCAGAGAGGGAAGGAAATTATTCTCCATCACACAGCTAGTGGGATAGGAGACCTGAGCTGCCTGACTCCAAACCCCAGTGTGTTGCACCTCTCCACGCATTCCTTGTAGGCCTTAAGCAAGGGCATTGACTACTGTGGTTAGCAAACAAGGTATGCCCTTGAATGTCAGTTGCAAAGTGGTGGCTCTCAGATACATTATTTTAAAGGTTTGTAAGTGTCTCTGAAAAAGTAAGATGATATCTTTTTTGTTGTTGTTGTTAGAACATAGACCCCTTTTCCAGTTAGGCATTGCCAATCAATTTGGCAACTGTTGCAAGAACCAAATTATACAGTCAATTGGTTTAGTTAGCCTGATTTTTGGGGCATTGATTGACAGTCAGGGAGTCGCATGTCAATAGACCCAAGGAAATTTATCTTTTTGGCCATAGGGTTGCTTATTAAAACCAATGGGACTGTCTTTTTAACTTATTAAAGTGATTTCTTAGGATCTCAGTGTTGGAAGCAATCTGAACAGTCATCTGCAAGCTCCCATAGGGTGCTATGTGGGTCTTCTCTATGTCTGTTTCCCTTGTTCCTAGCGTTCATGTAATAGGTGTTCAACAAATATTTACTGAATTAAAAAAAAGAATTTAATTCAGTCTCTACCACATGCAAGGATTCCTTCTATAGCACGTGAGCAATGTCTGTGGGACCTCTGCTTGGTCATGTCCAGTGATGGGAGCTCAGATTCTTCCTCGTATTTCTGTCCACAGCTTCCACTCACTGGTCCTAGTCTCTGCCTCTGGGCCTCACTAACTCCACATTAGAGACTGCTAACACTGAGTAGAGGGCCCCCTCCCCCTGCTTCTGTGCCTTTCTGTCCTTGAGCTCAACAGTCCTGGTTTGGAAACCCACCTAGGTCTCCCTGCCCCTGTGTTCACCAGTGAAAACTTTTGCCCTTTAAATTGTAGCACTCAGATGCCAGCTGTCCATTGAGTGAGCTCTTCAATCATGAGATAATTATTGAGCATCTGCTAAGTGCCAGGGATTGAAATGAAAAGCTTCTATCCATGTGGAACTCAGAGTCCAGTAGGGGGAGATATAGCAATAAAGTTTTCTAGTAAGATAGTCTAAGTTCTGTGCTAGAATTCTAGCTAGGAACAGAGGAGCCCACAGGAGTGAAGTGGTCATTTCTACTTGAGAATTTGCAATGAGTAAAGATTTCCTGTAGGTTTATTCACTTAACTTATACTTATTGAGTGCCTTTTCTGTGCCAGCCATGTGCTGGTACAATAGGGGCATAATGACGTGGTGCCTTCTCTCATGGGATTTATAGTCTGTAGACATAGTACTCTGATTCAAATGAGGCTATTATTTGAAACTGAGATAAAAACTGTGAAGAAAAGGAATGTGATTCTTTGAGGCCATAGACTGGCCTAGACAAGGGTATCAGGCAAGATTTTCATGAGGAGGTGCTGAGATCCAAAGGATGAGTAACTGTTAGCTAGGCAAAGGGATGAGAGGGTGGGCTTTCAAAGCAGATGTAACAGAGAGGGCTAGGAGGCTGGAGTGGTGGTCAGGGAAACTTGGACGTGCAGCTTCTGGCCCACATGAAGTTTGGTGTTTATCATCAGGGTGGTGGGAGCCTTTGAGGGTTGCAAGTAGGGGAGGGACACGAGGAGTGAGATGATAAGATCTAGCACCCCACCTCTGGTGTGGGAGTGGTGTTTGAAGGAAGGCCAGTGTGGAAACGGGTCATTCGGAAGGCTATTATACTAGACCAGGGGAAAAACAATGATGGCTTGGAGTAAGGTGATGGCATAGAGCCAGAGAGAAAAGGGTGGATTTCAGAGATTTTGGGCAACAAAAAAGGATGGCACTTGGTGATGAAGGTACAGAGAGAGGAGATGGAGTTTCTGACTTAGGCATTTGGACTAACAGTAGAATCGTTATTGAGCTAGGAACTGGGAAAGGAAAAGTGTTCTCTTTTACTTGGCAGTGGCAGGGTAGAGACTGTCATGAGTTCAGTCTTAAATTTGGGGAGTGTAGGGTGCCTTTGAAATATCCAAGTAAAGTAGACAGCTGTATAAACAGAGTTAGAGCTCAAAGGTGATGTTTGAGCTGACTCTTGAAAAATGATTGGGTGGTTTCCAGGTGAACAGTAGAGAAGGACATTGGAGGCAGTCCAGCATGGAGGGTGTGACATGCAAAAGTGGGGAGACTTGAAAGAGCTCTGGTGTCAGGGGAGCTGTAAATGGTTTTCAGGGTTTAGAGAGTGGTGTGTGTAGCAAAAGGTATGAATAGAGAGATGTCGGACTGGGCAGGTCGTGGGGAATCTTTTATGCCACATTAAGAAACTCGGACTTTATCCTGTAGGGTATTAGTAGCTATTGAAGGATTTTTAGCAATTATTATAATCAAATTTTCACTTTAGAAAAATCAGTCTGCCAGTAAAGTGAAGGGTCAGTGTGGTCAGTCGTTCATTCATTCATTCACCAGTGCCGTATGTTATATGCTCTATGCTAAACACTGTGTTAAATGCTGGGGAAACAAAGGTCAATACAGAAACAGTGCTTTAATGTGTTGTCTGTCTCTTGTGGAAGAGAGACCCATAAATGTGAAATTATAACACAGTATGGTAATTTTAAGGATATACAGGTTCGCAAGGTATTGACAGCATGGAATAAGGGAGGCTCACCTGGGCTCTGTTTAGAGAGTTTCCGATACAATAAGACAAGATTTAACAGAATTGTAGGGGGAATGCGTGGTCATAGAAATTGCATTCCAACCACAGGGACACACCGAGTAAATTCATGGAGGAAAGAAGTAGCAGAGTATGTTTGGAAATCTCAATCAATTTGTTGCCAGAAGGCAAAGAGCAAAGTGAAAAATGAGGATGGAGAAGTGAGGGAGGGGTCTGAGCTTCTGCAATGTCCTGTAACCTAAGGAAAAAGCTGTTATATGATCAGCTTTGCATTCAGAAAGATCACTTTAGCAGGTGTGGGGAGAATGAATTTGCAGGCAAGAGACTATGAGGACCCCTTCATAATAAAAAATCACTCCTCCAAACCCCAAACTCATTAGGAATAGAAGTGAACTTCCTCAAATGGATAAAGGGCATCTGTGAAAAACCCACTGCTAACATCATACTTAATGGTGAAGGGCTGAACACTTTCCCTCTAAGATCGGGAATGAGACGAGGATGTCCACTCTGGCCATTCCTATTCAACATTGTGCATGAAGTTCTAACCAGATAATTGGGCCAGGAAATGAAATAAAAAGCATCCTGTTTAGAAAAGAAGAAGTAAAACTACCTCTACTTGAAGATGACATGATCTCATATAAGTAATTCACTAAAATACTATTAGAACTAATAAACAAGTTCAGCAAGGTTGTGGGGTATAAGATCAATATACAAAACTCAATTGTATTTGTAAACATTTACAAAGAGCAGGAAATTAAGAAAATTGTTTTCATAATACTGTTAAAAATAACAAAATAATTAGGAATAAACTTAACAAAAAAGTATAAGACATATACTGAACACTACAAAACATCATTGAAAGAAGTTAAAGAAGACCTCAGTAATGGAAAGACATCCCATGTTCATGGATTGGAAGACTGAATATTGTTCAGATGGCAATACCACCTAAATTGATCTACAGATTCATTGCAGTCTCTGTCAAAAACCCAGCTGGCTTCTTTGTGGAAATTGATAAGCTGATCCTAAAATTCATGTTTTTCTAGCATGAGTTTCTGGGAGAATGGCTTTACTCAGATGTAACTAACCTAATAAGTACTTCACGTGTATGAGACATAATGCCAAGGCCTTGTTCTAAGCCTGCAACATATATTCAGTGGTGAATCTTTATAAGAAACCTGTAAATCCCCATTCATGGGTGAGGAAATGGGAAGGAACTAGCCCAAGGTCACACAGCTGGAAGCGGGGGAGCCAGGATTCCACTCTGGTTCTTCTGGCCCCACAGTCCATGGTCTTGACCTCCATTGAATACTGCCTCTTTCCCTAATGAGACAGAGAATACAAGAGCAACATGGGACGTTTCAAGTTGGAGGTTTCTGGACATGTAGGTGGAGATGCTCAGCAGGCAACTGGCTTCACATCTGAATCTTGGGGAGAGAGCTAGCCTTATGGTAAAGATCTGAGCATTACTGACATAAAGGCAGCTATTGTCATTGTGACTGGGAGGAGAATGTAGAGTGAGAAAAGTAGTTAGCTGATGACAGACTTGTGGGTCACAGAGAGACTAAAGGTCATGGGTTGAATTGTCCCCTCCCCAAATTCATATTTTGAAGTCCTAACCCCCAGGACCTCAGAATGTGACCGTATTTGGAGACAGAGTTTTTACAGAGATAGTCCAGTGAAAATGAAGCCATTACAATGAGCCCCAATCCAATGGAACTGGTGTCCTTATCAAAAGGGTAGACCAGCACACAGGGAGAGTGCCTTGTGAACATGCAGATGGCAAGCTCCATGCCAAGGAGAGGCCTCAGGTGGAACCAACCCAGACTAATGCAGAGAGGAAGGAAGGATGTTCAGTAGGAGGCATTATCAACAGTGTCAAGTCCATCAGAGGATGGAATCCAGACCTGCCTGCAAGGTCTGACCCAGTGCTGAGTACCTGAGATCACAGCATCCTCTGTGCAGGCCTGCTTTGTTGCTAATGTGACCTGAGGTTATAGCCCCTGCTGAGTCATGCTGTTGGCCCCTATTGAGCAGGAGTGAGAGTATCAGGGACCCCTCCCTCCCTCCATCTTTATCACATCATCTGCTGTCAATCTCAACCTCCTTAAACTGTCCCTGTGCAATTGATTTTTTTTTGCAAACTAAATGTGGGAGTTAGGTGAATCCTTGTTAGATGTCATCTTATTGGTTTTGATTCCATGTATCAGCCAGTAGAAGTTGCTTACAATTTCAGCTCTGCAGTCTTTCAGGTTAGCTTTCCCTAGAGACCTGTGGTGTCCACAAAATTGAAATAAACTTGCTTATTTTGTCCTTGTTTAAGTCAATGACAGAAAAAAATGTAGGAGACAGTGCCAAACGGGCAGGATCAAAGGGCAGAGACCCAGCCATACCCCTGGGGTCCTTGTTGAAAGTCTTTCTCCTCTTGGCTCCTGGGTTCCAGGACCGTCTCAGCACCCCTTAACCCACTCGTCTTTGACCCCTTCATAGGTGCCTCCTCTTCCCTGACCCCTGAATGTGGGCATGCCTGGAGTTTGGTTATCAACCAGCTGATGTTTACACCTTTCAGTCTCTATCTTGATGGTCTCCTCTCCTCTCCTAGTTCTAGTTACTACCTTGGTTATCAATGATTCTTTGGGCTAATTCCTTTGACTCAGCTAGTATCCACTCCAATTAACTCTTGGGTTTCAGTTTCCTCATCTGTAAAATGAGGGTAGTAATAGCAATGTATACATATGAGGTTGTTGTGATGGTTAAATGAGGTAATATAAGTAGAGAATTTGACAGTAGCGCCTGGTACTTGCTAAGTCCTCAACATATGTTCACCATTATTATAGTCACTGTGTGACCACCATCACTGCCACGTACACATATTTCTCACCTGAGAGTCCTGTCCGCTTATCTCCCCATGCCTTTCACTGCATGGCAGGCTGCAAATGTTTAGCTCTAGCTGAGTAGCTCTCTGTTTCCCCTTCTCTTCCAGTCTGGAATCCTTTGGAGTTTATATAGTGTTATACATAAACACATACCTACCTACACATATACGTGTGAGTGTGCGTGTGTGCACGTGCGTGCATAGTGTGTTATATAGAGTCCTCTTGTGGTTCCTCAGGGCTCATACTTGTGCTTCATATACTGGGTCAAGTTGAGCAAACACTTGGATGCGATGAGCAGGCAATTGATAAATATTTGCCAGGCCCCTTGGAAGAAGATGATTTGTACACATTTTAATCAACACAGCAATCTTTCATGGTAGATATTTTATCCCCATGTCACAAATGAGGAATTTGAAGGCCAGTTACTAATGCAAGAGAATAATATTGTTTTTCTTACTTGAGAGCTGAGGAACCTGCAGTTGCTTTTGAATTTCCTGGTTCGTTTGGGATTGGCTTGATGTCTGGGGCCACGCCAACCGTGCTGGCGGGACCCGTTAGTTGTTTGCAGGGAGAACAGAGCAATGGGAAGGAGATCAGAGGCTGACAGCACCATTGCTCTCAGGAGTGTAATAATAATAGTTCCTGCCACCTGGAAAACGTTTTCATGTATATTATCTTATTTAGCTCCACCAGGCAAACTGGTTTAGCCCATCAAAGTACAGACTGAAAACGTAAAAGACTTACCTGTGCACTTTTTCTGTTTTAGATGCAGTGAACTTAACAAGAAAACCACTCCCAAATGGGTTAGCTCCTTTCGGAAACGTAATCAATAGAACATGGCAGTAAATAGTGTCTATAAGTTAACAATTTGCAATCCCAGTAAAGTATGAACAGATTGCAACAGTAAATAGAAAAATTGAGCACAAAATGAGACCAGCTCTGTTCATGTTGTTCCTTATATCATTCATCTTATGCTCAGAACTGTGAATGTACCAGTTCCAAAAATCTTTTTATGCCTTCTGTTGCAAGGTGAATATAAGTATTGTTGGATATGAGTCTCTAAATGAATTGCCTGAAGTTTTCTCTGAATTGCAGCAAGATAGCTGGAAGGTGTACACCTCAAAGGAGAGGCTTTCTGGAGGAACCTGATGGGGTCAGGGTCAGTGTGGACGTGAGGCTCTCAAGGAGACGTGTTGGGACGATGGCATGCCAGGCATGCTGCCTGAGGGATTCTCACTGTCCTGAACTTGGGTGTGGACAACGTATGGCATGTGGTACCTTAACATGACTCTGGGCAGAAAGAATGAGATGATAAATGGACAGTCCTCAAGTTTCTTCTCAGGTAGTGAATCCATTCAGTACCTTGGGTATGTTTTTTATCTCTGACAACAGACAACTTGGCATAGAAAAGAGTTCAGCATAATAAAGCTGAGTCCAGAATCCAGATGTGAAAGTCAAGTGAAAATGAGGTTAATTCCTGTGAATGGTGAATGGAAAATAATTCTGAAAGCCCAGAATCCCCACTGAGGGACTCATTTTTATTAAAGTGGTCTAGGTGTATATGCATACTAAATGTTCAGGCACACCTGGCCCTGTCAAGTGGTCTGGGTGTTTTCCCTCCTCGCCACACTCATCCACCTTGTTCTGTTGCTGTGGGCATTGCTTGTCCGTAGGACGTTGTGTGTATGAACGATATTGAGGGTGAGCCCCCTGAGGGTAGGGCTTCAGCTGTTCATTAACCTACTCCAGGGACCTGGGCCAGCACCTGACACACCATAAGATCTCAATGAATATTTCCTGATTAAGTGAATGGATACGTGGTTGTCTTCCCTCTCTATTGAAAGTGCCACATGAGAGTTTGTGCTTACCTCCTCCAGCCCCAGAACCTCTTGGTGCCTGGCATGAGGTGTGCGTGTCGGGACCTGTGGCCTGGCACTGACTCCATACGCTTTTCCTGGCTGATGGTACGTCACTTTGCCTATTTCAGCTTCAGTTTCCTCTTATGTAAATTAACTCTCTGGGCTTATTTTGAGAATCAAGTGAAATAATGCATATAAAATGCTTTTAAATCCGTGAAGTGTTGTTGGTGATTGAGCCGTGTGTGTGTGTCTATCATCAGTCATTGTAATTATGCTCATTTAGGCCAGAGTGATGTTCACGCCTAAGATAAAAATAACTCTGATAATGTTCGTAAGTTCTGATTTATTCTTTGATTTCCCATCTTCCTGCCATGAAGTTATCAAGCTATAAATAAATATTATGACTCTTTTATGACAAAGGAATTGAAGTAGCTTCTTTTCTGACACAGCCAACCTATCTTTACAGTGTTAGCCAATGCAACTCGCCATCTCCTCTAGTTCTTGATTGTGCCTTTCTGTCTCATGCCTAGAATAAGGCATCACTGAGACATGGAGACGTTTCTGAGATGGGGACTCCTGCATGTGTGCTAAGAGCATCTGCTCAGCCTCCACTGAGGAAGACGCTTCATGTAAGTGTGCACTGAGTAAGAGGCGCGAGCGTTGAGCTTGGCAGCTGAGAGGGATTCAGATGTGGAAAGATGTTCTTGCCCCAGGAAGCACTTATGCTTTACTGGATTTTCTGCTTAAGTTCATACTAAAGTAGGTATTTAGCTGTTTAATATTGCAGGGTAGAGTAAAATATGGAATGAAAAATGAGAGAAGAGGTGATAATATAAAAAGCTTCATATACTTTCTTGCATTTGGTTACTAAAATCACACTGCAAAATGAGGGCTCTTAGCTCCATTTTTTCTATAAAAAGTTGAGGCTTGTAGATATTAAGTAACTTGCCCAAAGTTATAGAGTTTATAAATGACAGGGCAAGTGGTTTCAGAGCCTGGTGTGTGGGAAACTATAAGGAGCTCATTATTACTCATTATAAAGTATAAGAGGCATAGAAATATGCAGGCCATATCATCAACGTAGAAGTTTTAAAAGCTCAGATTAATTATAAAATGTCATACTGTTCTTTTTTAAAAAACAGTTTTGAGTAGAGGTGTTTGCTTTTTTGATGGAGATACTTACAGTGTCTTGAATGTAAGCTGAGTTGAAATGTGAGTATATGTAGACAATCATGTGCATACCTCTCCCCTCCCCTGCCCCTGCACACACATGCACACATGGTACCCGCTGACACACATTCCTATAGGTTGAGTGTAGGATTTAGTTCTTGACCAAACCCCAGTTGGAACCTGCTCTGATATCAGTGGGCAGACAGGTGTCTGCTGTGGCACCTGGCATGCATGCCTCAGTGGCCCGCACAGTTGCCTCCTGCATATACAGCATTGTGTAATGTATTGCCAAAGGAGGCAGAGAAGGTACTTAGAAACTCCAGCACAGAGAAGAATTGAGTAGCTGGTGGAGAACTTACTAAGTATATCTTCATAAATTGCTTAAATATATAACATTTCTGAGTGCTTTCTTCTTGAAAAAAGTTGGTTTTAAGAATTCAACCAGTGTATTGGATATTCAGCAACTTGTTAGCTGGATTGAATCAGCTCTATTATATGTTAGGTATTCTACTAGGAACTTTAATATGCGTTGTCTTACTTAAGGCAGTAAGTACTGAACTTAGATGAGGGAGAGACGGTGAGGATGGAGTTACAGAAAGGGAATTGGCATGGAATTCCATCAAGGTGGCCCAGTAAGGTCCTGCTTTGACTCGTCCTTGCTGGCATAGGGCTTAGGCAATAACAGAAAAATTTAAAAGGAGAAAACCAAAATACCTCCGTGAGTTAAAAAATAAGATAAACATTTTGTGAAATAGAAATAAAATACGAAGCAGTTAGCTGGGTTCTGGGTCCAAAAGGGTCATTTGTGGTTAGGATTTTAGCACAATGCAAAAATCCTAAATAAAACATTAGCAAATCAAATTCTGCCTGGTATAAAAGGAACAATATGTCATGACCAAGTAGGCTTTATCTTAGAAATGCAACAATGGTTCTGTGTTCGAAAGTTTCTCAATGTTACATATCATACTAGCAAATTAATTGAGGGAAAATATGATAATTTAAATAGTTACAGAAAATTTCAATATATATTCATAATAACAATTCTTAGTAAACTAAGACTTCAAGGGAGTAATATCAGCTTAATAAAGGGTGTCTGAAAAATCTATAGGAAACATCATACTTAATAGTGAAACTTTAGACTCATTACTTTTTAAGTCAGGAGCAAGACAGGGATGTCTGCTATCACTGCTTCCACTCAAAATTATCCCAGTTCTATCTAATGCAATAAGAAAAGACAAAGATGTAAGAATTAGAATGGAAGAAACAAAACTGTCCTTATTTGTGGATGAGAGGATTGTCTATGTGGAAAATTCAAGAGAACCGATGGACAAACTGTTAGAATTGGTGAGAAAGTTCAACAAATTTTCTTGGTTCGAAATAAAAAGTTATAGCATATCTCTATACCAATGAAAGCTAATTCGAAAATACAATTTAAAATATTCCTGTTCACAGTAGCCAGCAATACTCTAAGATACCTTGAAGGAAATCTAACAATGTACACAAGACCTTTATGAAGAGTATTACAAAGCATAAGAGAAGACCTGATGAAATAGCAAACTATATACCATATTCGTGGATGGGAAGACTCAGTATTGTGAAGGTGTCAACTTACTCCCTGATTAATCTATGAATTACATGTAATTCCTAGCAAAATCCCAACAGGAGTTTTTAAATCAACCTAGCAAACTAATCTTAGCATTCATATGGAAGAAGAAGGCCCAAGAATAGCCAAAATAAACGGAAGAATGGGACCAAGTGGAGAAATCCTGCTCTAGGAGATATTAAGGCTTATCAAGCAAGAGCAATTAAAACAGTCTGATCAATGTACAGGGACAGATAGGCAAATGGAAGAGAACAGAAAGCCCCAAATCAGATCCATTGGTATAGGGAAGTTTGACATGCCCTATTTCATAAATTCTAAGAAGCACTCTTGTTTTCTCTCTGAAGTATGAATTCATTTTACAATATATGATGTTTTAAAATTGTTGTCAGCCAGATGGCAGACCTAACACAGGTTTATAGAAGTCTTCTGATACGAATTTTAGAATCAATGGAATATGGAATGACGGAGGGGGGCATTATAAATAGCGGGAGAAAGTAAGAACCTTTTCATAAATAATACTGGACCATTTGACTATTCCTGTAGAAAAAAATTGGAATACTGTAAGAAAGATCAGTATCAGGTAGGATCAATGCTCAAGTATGAAAAAGCAATATGTTCACAATTTTAGAAGATAACATAGGACACAATGTCAACGACCTTAGGGGAGGGAGGGGTTTCTTAGGATTGGCATATAAAGCACCAACTATAAAGAAAAAGGCTGCCCAGTTTGATTACATTAAACTTTTACAAAATTCTGCAAAGGAGACTGTGAACACAATTTAAAGTTAAGTCACATGAATATTATTATATTATGCATCTTTAGGTATATATGATATATCCTCATGAAAAAAATTAAAAAGACAGAAGGAGAGAGAATCCACAGAAAGGGAGATATGACCAACACACATCCCCAGAAGGGACTGGTATCTAGAGTGTACGAGGGGTTCTCATGATACATGACACACGAATCAGTAAGTAAGAGAGATGGTGGTGGAGCTGAGTGGGCCTTTCCCAGAAGATGAAGCCTGAGCTGGCACGGGTCACACTGCCGGCGCCCCCTGGCTCGGCCATGCGAGTGCTCCTGTCTGCTCACTTTGCTTGAGCCCTGCCTGTGCCCCAGCCCGTGATTAAATGTCTTTATAATGCTCCTGTAAATGTGAACCAGGGAGATGCATATTAACGTGCTCTGATGTACAGCTCCCTCATCCTCCCTGCTTTTACCCTGCTTTGTTGTTCTCCATGGCACTTAGTAGCCCCTGACGTTACCTTCATTATCTCTTTGATTTTTGTTCATTGCCTGCACCTCCAGAAGGGCAGTGATTTTGTCTGTTGTGTTGTCAGTGTGCTTCCACAATGCTTGGCACAAAACAGGTCATGTATTTGTTGGGTACGTGACTGGATGGATGGATGAGACAGGTACAGTTTCACATTTGTAAAATCTGTACCCATCAGACTGGGAAAATTAAAAAAAAAATGTCTGTAATACCAGAAATGGCAAGAATATGGCAAAAGAGGAATTCTTATAAATATAATGTTGGCCAAAGTATAAATTTGTACAACCATTTGGCACTCTTAGGAAAGTTGAGGCTGTGTGTGTTTTTGACCCATTATCCCTCCTTCTTGGACGATCCATCAGAGGACCTCTTGAACAAGGGGCCAGGTCCAGGCTGTTCCCGCAGTGCTGTTTGAATAGTGAAAAATTAGAAGCAGCTGAATGTCTGTTAATAGAGGCCTCAAATAACAAGTGGCAAATTCATATATTGAAGTACCATACAGTAGTTAAAGTGAGTGAACTAAATCTACATTTATCAGTGTGGTTAAATCTTGAAATGATCATATGTTGAGTGAAGACAGTAAGTTTCAGAATAAAGTGATTAGTAAGATTACATTTCCATCATGTTTAAAAACATGCAGAACAATAATATATCTAGATACGTAAGTATATAAAATATATGTGAATGACCGACATCAGCTTCAGGAGGGTGGTTACCTCTGAGGAGGAAGATAGGTGCATTTAGGGGCTTTACCTATAAGGAAATACAGCAAAATGTTAAGATTTGTTAAAGCCCCCTGGATTTGGGTCCGTGGATGGTGATTACCCTATACTATTTAAGTTTTACATATCCTATACATCAAAAAAAGTTGAAAAAAGAGGTATCTGGATTCAAATTCTGGTCCTTACTGTGCAACCCTGGCTCATTTCTTGATCTCTCTGAACATTAGTTTCTTCATCAGTAAAATAATTACTCCTTTGCAAGATTGTTGTGATCATTAAAGTTAGTGCCTGTGAAGTGCTGTGCATGTAGTTGTGAATTCAATAAAAGCAACTGAATTAACTAGATTAAAATACTAACACAGATACTTGAAATATAGGAGGTGGCAAGGTGCCATAGACAGGACCAGACGGATCTGGGTTGACACCTCTTTTCCATGACTGGCTAGCTCTGTGGCCTTGAGCAAGGTAGTCATTTTGAACCTCAGTTTATCCATCTCAAAACTGGGACAATTATAGCTCTCATTGAAATGGGGAGGAGAGGAGGGAGGATTCAATGAGATCAGAGCTCCTAGCCCATCAGGGAAGGTGATGATGATAATGACCAATGTTGATTTATGAGATCATTCCATTCCTGTCCTTAGTACTTGCCATGCGTAACCTCGCTCAGTGGTGACAACAAGCCTAGGTTCTGTTGTTACCTCTCCCTGCTTCAAAGATTCAGCACCCAGACTCAGAGGTGATGTCACTTATATGGGGAGCGGTGGAACCAGGTTTGAAGCCAGCCACTTGAGAACTACTTCACCATACTACCATCGTCGTGAAAATATATAGAAATTATATTACAGTGTGATAATTACAAGAGAAGTTTGGGATATTGGGTGCTGTTGACTATGTCTGGGAGGTTCAGTAAGGCTCCAGAAAGAAACTGACATTTGAATTGTGCTTGAAAGGATATTTAGGAACTTCTTGGGCACAATAAATGACAGACATGCTGGCCAGAGAAAAGAAGCACATGGCCTGCCAACTCGCAGCCTGTTTGGGCAATGAGTTGGGGCTCTGTGTGTCTGCATGACAGGATGGATGGAGGGGCAGGCTGTCACCATGGATGGGCTTCTAGGCAGCTGGTAAGGGCCTTGAATCCATGCCAGAGAATAGCGACTTAACTCTGTGGGCCTGAGTTGCCTTTGGAAGTTTTTAAACATGAGATTTATTTTAAATTGTGAAACTTACAGAAAAAGTATAGAGAATAATATAACTAACATCCATGGACCACCCTACCCCACCCTTCAGCTCATGGATTCTTAACATTTTACCATATTGCCTGCCTGCCTCCCTCCCTTCCCTTTTAAAAAAATCAAACATTAAAGATATAGTTGAGTTAATGTAGCATATAAGAAAATGCTCTGATTTCATTCCTTGTCCTGCCTTCCCACTCCAGAATTAGCTAGTCATCGTCTTGAATTTGGTGTTTGTCATTCCTATGCCTGTCAGGTTGGTTATTTGCTTACTCCTATTTTTATAGAGGACTAGAGATGGGCAAAATTTGCAAAATATGCCAATATTGTGCCTTTCTGATCCTTTGGCAGAGAGCCCCCCCTCCGCCACACCCGAAGTGTGGGACATGTCTCTTCCTCTGAGGGGCAGGTGATAGGGAAGAGAAGGTAGATGCCTGTAGTGGTCAGGGCCTAGCAGGGAAAAGCAGGCAGGCGCAGGTGGCATTGTGGGCGGGGTTAAGGGAAACGGCAGGATGTTCAGCAACTAACAACAGTGGGAAGCTGCCAGCCCCTCTAGGCCTGAGGGGGTGAGGGGACAAAATGGTGTGGCCAGAGCCTTCTGAGAGCTGGAGCCATGGAAGAGTAGCAGACAGGGTGGGCACAGGGGCACAGCCCAACAGTGCTGTGGCGGAGAGGGAGGAGAGACAGACATCCCAGACTCTCCTCTTCCTGCCCTTCTGTCTCCTGCCGTCTCTCCGTGGGCTGAACCCAACCAGAGAGATAGGTGCTCGTGATACAGCCTGAGGGTCACCTGTCACCCAGGCCGTGCCAGACAGCTCAGGCAGAGGGTGGGAAAGCACATTCAGCACTTTCTGTGCTTTATCTTATATATTCTTCCCAACACGTCTGTGAGGTAGAGCCTATTGTCTCCATGGAGACTGAAGCTTACACATGAGATAGGTGAAAACATGGGTTGAGGGGCCTGAGGTCAGTCCCTCGTGTGCTGACTGACTTGGACCTGGGTACCGCGGCTGGCCATCAGGTCCATAGGTCCAAGTCATGGGACATGACTTGCTCTTTGAGGGCAGTGGCATATATTGGCACTCCCCTCTTTGTAGGTAGAGTTTTTCTCTGCCATATGTGTTTTGTTGCACATGTCCTTTAGGGCTAGAGGTGTCATACTGTTTCATCTCTTCTTTTGAAATGATAGAATGATTGAGGAATTGTGGCAGATGGGAACAGAGGAGGAGGCACCACATCTGGGCCTGGGAGGCAGCCAGGGTGGCACTTCCGTTCTCTGTGTTCTAGGGACCAGGACGGAGCTGCAGTCACTCATTCATTCACCCCGCTAACAGGGGTTTTTCTCTTGGGCACCACGCCACGTGGACGCATAACTTGAATGGTTTGTTGCCAGCCTTCCAGAGGGCCGGAATCAATGAGCATAAATAAGAGAGTGCGGAAAGGAAGGAAACTCACAGGTTGAATGCTACCAGGTACTGGACATCTTTCTTTTACTCTCTGACTTTTTCCTTATAACAGCCCTCTGATTTAGACATTGCATGGTCCCTCTTTATAAATGAGGAAGTGAAGGTTTGGAGAGGTTGATTTGTTTATGCAAGTAAACTAGTAATGTGGCTAAGCTGGAATTCAAGCTGGCAACTCTCTGGCTTTAAGCCCCCTGCTCCTATGTAGAAAATAATCTCTATTTTAGGAGGAGTGTGGATAAGATGTCCCTGCAGGTGGAAGTAGCAGAAAGAAGAGAAGACTGCACGGAAGATGTGGCCTCTAACCCGGGTGTGAAGCAAGGTGGGGATGGGACCCGCCTCCCTGGGAGCTGTGTTCACCCTGGCCTGTCCTTCTCCACATGGGGTCATTGCAGGAACAGCCGTCCCAGTGAGCATTACACGTGAAGTCTGCCAGGGGGCTGCCCTGCTGTGGGGGGTGCTGGGGCAGTCACTTGAGCCACTTGTCCAAGCTGGACCCTCAAATGGCTGCCCTTTCTGTCTTGGGGGCTTCTTTTTGGAATATTGTAGTAAGAGAGGAAGGTCATAAAATGTCACATAGTCTATTGTGTGCCTCCAACGTTCACTTCTTGGCACTTGTAAAAAAGAAAATTAAAAACCATTCTGTGCGTGTGTGCACGAGATGCAGTGTTTCTGAGGACACGTCTTCAAATGCAATCGTGTGGAGCTATTTTTAGGCATCCTCTCTCCCAACAGTGCTGTTTAAAGATTCAGCTCAGGCTGCTAATAGGTATATTTATAACCGTTCTGTCACTGCCCCAGCATGAATGCTGCTGCAGATGATGCTATTCTTGGAGGCGGTTGCCATGGTCACCATTAACCCTTTTGCCTTGGAAGAGTCTATCAGTCGGTCTGCTTTGTTCCCCCAGGGCGCTCAGCAGCATTTGAATGCATACATGTACTTTGAAGTGGAAACAAAAATTGAGTGCATTTTATGCTTAAACGTGAATAAACTCGATAAATGAATGGGCAGCATGAGTAATTAACATTAGTAGAGGTTCCTCCCTTGCCCTTAAAAAAAATAGAACAATAAAGTTAGCTTTGCAGCCACTGCCAAGCACTGCAGTGCTAAAATCATCTTTTAAATTTGAATATAGATTCACACTGGAGGAAGAAGAAGACTCAGTCCCTTAAGATGCATTGTTCCTGCTTCACTACCTACTATTTCTCTAACTTCGCCACATATTGCTTTAGAAGTCCAAGGATCTCTTTATTAATATTTACTCATTAATTATTAGAATACCACTACGAGGGGCTCTAAAGCTGGTGTCCCTTAGGGCATACGTTCAGTGCTGATTTATCTAGAAGGACTCTTTGATCAGGGGGTTCAAAACAAATAGAATGGAGACATAGTCTAATGAGTAGACTGGTTCCTCTGACTTTTAACGAATCCCCACTGTGAGGCATGCTGGGGTAGAAATGGGGTTGGTTCTCTTACCCACAAGTAGCTTACAGCTGGAAGAGAAATTAAACAGTTGACTCTTCCCACATGAAGAACAAACTCAGCGTGACAAAAAGATAGAAGAAATGTTCTACGGAAAGAGAGAGAGTGGCCATTTGGGCTTTTTCTCAAGGATTAGTTACAATTAGGATAGGTGGAGGAAGTAGTTCAAAAATTACTGGCTGAGGGGAAAACTGTGACAATGTGTGGCCTTTTAGGGCAGTGGCTGTAGCACAAATAAATCTTTGGAAGACATCTAGTGGGAGTTGAAGCTGGAAAGACAGCATGGGGCTTGACCCAGGAAGGCCAAGAATGCCATGCTGAGGAATTACTATTGATGAGCCGTCCAAGGTTTTTGAGGAGAAAGGTTGCCCTTGATCTGCCTCCTGTTTCGTGAGGATAGCTGTGTGCATAATGTGGCAAGATACTCGAGGCAGAGAGATGGTGGAATATGAGGTATTGTTGGGTGGAATTTTGAAATTCGTTGAAGTTTTCTTAGTTGGTATGTAAGAGCATTGTTTGTTGAATTGAATTATCTTTCCTTCATCGATTGAGATGGATATGAGAGACATTTTTATGCTCTTGTTAAGTGCCAGGCGTACTGGGGGAAGCAAGGCATTAAGTGTATACACACAGACACATACACACCCCAATAGGAAACTAGAGATCGTTCTCGCTATTTAGAACTTATGACTTAATTGGAAGACATGCATCTATGGAGTGAACAGTCTATCTGGACAAGTTAAAGGTGAAATATATTTTATAAGCATGGAATGAGTGGTTTGAGGATATAGTGAACAGGTCACTACTGGGAGCTGGGATGTCTGAATTCCAAGTCCAGCTCTTTGGCTTTTATTTCCGTGTGTAAAATGAAGAGGAAGGAGAGAACAGCTGTGGTTTCAATGAGTGATCCATCTAAGAGTATGGGCCCACTTCCAGTAAGTCCTCTAGCTTCCATCCCTCTGTGTCCATCTCCTCGTTTGCCCCTGCAGCTGAGTGCCCCCTTGTGGTGGTGCCTTTTCAGGGTGTGGTCATTATCATTCGCTCTCTCCCATCCCCCCCTCCCTCCCCATCCCCCCTTTCTCTCTCCCTCTCCTTCTCCTCTCCTCCTTTTCTCTCTCCTCTCTCCCTCTCTCCCCCACCCCCAAAATATCAGACAATGAATATGTTCCTCAAGGGCATGAGTTGATCTTAGGTATTTGTGTATTTACTGTTCCTGCCATGGAGCTTGTCTTAGAATAGATACTGGTGAATGATGAATGAGTGAACAAGGGAAAATAAAACTAAGAAAAGATTAACAGCTTTTTGGTGGAGTAGGTTTTAAAAAAGTCCTTAGGAATTATTTGAGATATACCAAAAAGGTATAAAGAAAAATGATCAATTGTGTATCTACCACCCAGGTTAAGGGGTGGGTTCCTTTGATGCCTTTAAAGCCCCTGTGCACGAGGATACGTCAGAGCCTTTCCCTCTCCACAGAGGGAAACCACAGGCCCCAGTTGGATGTTTATCATTCCTATGCATTTCTCTGTACTTCTGCTAAAAAGGTACTACTCACTCAACAGTATCTGGTATTGCTTTGCATCTTTTAACCTTTTAATAAATTGATTGGCATGTTTTGGAGTGGAATATAGAGACCACCTTCCAGGGCAATGTCAGACACATATTTGGAGAGAAGACATGAGAGTCAGAGAGCTGAGTCTTGGAACCTACAGCATATTGGAAGGGGTGGGTCAGGGAAGGGAGCACAACCCAGTGAGGGCATCCAGAACCAGGAAAGAGGTCACACGTGTCAGTGTGTCTTAAATAACGAGGCCCCTACTTGTGTACAGACTCTGGTTTACAGGGCACTTTCACGTTCATTTTCTTTTTTTTCTGTTATTTGAGAAATAATCATGGCAGATATTATCTTTATTCTATGAATAAGGAAACTGAACCTTAGGAATATGATAAAACAGGAGTTTTCATCAACCACACCTGAAAACATCCCAGAAAACCATGAATTCCCAAGAAAACTAGGAAATTCTAGACTTTCCTTGGGCATCAGTTTTGAAACATAATGCTCTGAGTTCCACTTACTCATGTTTATTTGTAAATAAATTACATGGGTCAGACTTTGTAATATTGTTTTTTTTAACCATAAGAAAAAAATGAGCATATTGTCCAATACATCTTTTCTTATCATTGAGCATGCCAGTGGACTGCTGCAGATTAGGTACCAACTATGGATTACAAACCTGTGGAGAATCTTCTAGAAAATAGAAAAATATTTTATTAAAAAAAATTTTATTAAAATATTAATATCTTAAAAATATTTTATTAAAAAAAAGGACGGCCATGGGATGGATTTCATTCTCTTTTAAGGGATTGCTTAAATTGTTTGATTTTTCCTGGGCTACCGATACCAAACTGGCTAGCAAAAGAAACCACAAGGAAATTTCAGGAACAATCTAGCACCTTCTGACCGTATATACATTAGAAGTGTATTTTTGAATAAAGATGCTATTTTTAAAATGCCATGTAGTTGGTAAAGAGACAACGCTATCAATCCGTGGTTGAAATTCTGGACTTTTTCTTATCAGCTTGATTACCCACTTAAAGGTGGATTTAGAACAAGATTGTATGTGCCTTCCTTGGGGGTAGTTTTGGTGCTAACTGGGTTTATCTGGTGGAAATGGTGAGTCAACG
Source organism: Equus asinus (assembly GCF_041296235.1). Classification (NCBI taxonomy): domain Eukaryota; kingdom Metazoa; phylum Chordata; class Mammalia; order Perissodactyla; family Equidae; genus Equus; species Equus asinus. The sequence continues at coordinate 81,857,890 of NC_091801.1, read as the reverse complement.
GGAGGTAGCGGGCATGGTCGGCTGGGGTGTAAAGAAGTCTTTGCCTTTGCTTATGGCATGTCCTATGGCAAGTTCCCTCACGGTTGGTGGGGCTTCTCTGGCATTTAAAACTTCACAAGGGGAGAAGGTGGAATAAATCTTTAAATTAGTTGAAAGTACACTCTAATGGGAAAATATTTATTGGAGCAAGCAGGAACCCATGGGTTGAGGGAGCTACGAACTTTGGAAGATGTCCTGGGCCACTGTATTCTCAGGGCTGTGGCTTATTGCCCTGGGTCCATAAGGGTGGAGAAGCCCTTCAGGTTTCATTCATTCTTTCACATCCAGGAATACATGTCTTCACTCATTCCATTTCATCATCAGTAAAGCAGAGATAATAGTATCAGCGTTATAGAGTCATGATGAGGATTAAATGAGATACTCTAGGAAACGCTGTCAGCACAGTGCCTGCCCCTTATTTAGTGCTCTGTCAGTCTCAGCTGTTGTTGTGTGGTCGTAATCCTTATTCATTCCTCCATCAGGCCTGTGCTGGGTACTGGGGATGCAGAGCAAAACAAAAGGCAGGTTATAGTCAAGGAGCGTACTGTCTAGTTAGTGAAGTCATTGGGTCAACAGATGATTACTGATGTCTGTAGTATAGTGAAAATATCGTTCAGGCTTTATTGTGAAAAAGCCCCTGGGTTACGTCCTGGTTACAGAGTGACGTAGGCTACATGTCACAGTGGCCCCTAGCTGCAGGTCCCCATCTGGAAAATGAAGATGGTGCCTACCCAGCAGGGTTGGAGCCAGGTTCAGTGAGATCGTGCATGCATGCTCTCTGCTCAACCTGGCATGGTCCCATAATATTTGCTCAGTAAATGGTAGCTGTTTTTGTTTTTTTTTAAATGAAGTTTTTATTGAATTAAAACAGAAAAATACACAAATCATGATACAGCTTAGTAAAATATTGACTGCCCTTGTGTAATCATGAAATTTTAAATCTTCTCATGTAACCATTTCTCAGATGAGAGGTGAAACACTAGTGGCCATCCCACATGTCCTTCCTGTGGTGCCCTGCTCATTCGCTGCCCCTCCGCCTCCCCAGTCACCGCTATCCCAGAGTCTGAGGCCATAGATTATTTTCCCTGTTTTTGAACTTTACATGAATGGCTGTGGAGGATACGTACTTTTTTTGTTTCCTGCTTCTCCTCAACATCATGTTGGCGATACTCATCCACATTGTTGCATGTGGCGGTAGTTTATTCATTTTGCATTGGGATGTGTAGTATTCTATTATATGAATATTCCACAACTGACCCATTCTACCATTGGTGGACCTTTGGGTTATTTCCTGTTTGGGGCTATTATATAAGAATGCTGCTGGATGGATGTCCTTGTATGTGTCTTTTTGGTGGACTTATTTGCATGTTTCTGTTAACTATAAACCATGGAGTGGAAATGCTGGGTTATTGGCTCTGTAGTGTTCTTATGAGAAAATTCTAGGAGCACGAATGTAGTAAAAGTGAAATGGGTGCAAAGAGAGGAGAGTACCCAGCCCTTCCAGGAGGGTTTTAAGGAAAGTTTCACAGAAGCTGAATGGGCCATACAGTGTGAGTGGGAAGTGCCAGGAAGAGGTGGGCGGGCATCCCTGGCAGAGGGAGTGGAACTCATGGGCCCCCACGGTGCCTTGACTCGCCATCCTCCCTTGAACCTCTGTGCCTGTTGGACTGAGTTCAAGGGTGTCTTAGCCATGTTGTCCTTTTATTCTGAAGCCTTTCATTTGCCTGCCCGTTCTAGAATGGGTATGCTGTCGACTTCTGTGCTTGACTCAAGAGTTCCCAGATACCCTGCATGGCTACTCCCAATCTGTGAGCTAATGCCATTGAGTCTGACTTGAAGTCAACACAGCTGGTCTGCTGTGCCGGTTCAGCAAGGCTTGTGCGATGCCACGTGCTCTATGCCCTTAGACAGCACACGTGGCTCAGTGCCCCAGGCTGTGGACAATGCCACCCACCTGGACCTGGGTCAGGGTTGACTCCGCCCTTTGTATCTGAAGCCAATACCCTCCTCTCTTTTTTTTCTTTGGATTTTTTTGTTTTGTTGTGTTTTATAGCCACTTGTCTCTTTCTCGTTAAGGCAGAGCACACTGGATATATTCCTATCATTCTCTATTTCTGCTTGTTTAGACTCTGAGTGGACAAGGCAGAATGCGCTTATTGTTTTGAGCCGCTGTTCCCATACAGGGCAGTGTCAACTGGGAGAGAGAAGCCAGTCTCGCTTGCCCTCTGGGATCAATCAGGCCTGAACTGAAAATTGCCATTAATTCCAACGAGCTCGTAGAGGAGCCTGGAGATGCACTGAGAGTGCATCACACAGATAACAGGGCTGGCACGGATGCTGTTTTAGAAAGGGCCCTTAGGGCATGGCGTGTCCTTTTGGCTTCTCCCAAGCCCCTTCTTAACAAAATTCACAGAGCAGGGAGACATTGTATCCAGCTAGACACAGTGCCTGGTGCATAGTTTAGTGCTCCAAAGTATTAGGTATTTCAATTATTGCCTTAGTGATATGACAATAGTGTTGCCATGTATGTGCCAATATTTTATGGAGATTTGGAAATACCACATGATATGCTTAAGAGCACAAATTTCAGAATCAGATGTACCTGGATTTGAATGCCAACTTAGTTACTATCTTGGACAAAATGCATCCTATCACTAACCTCAGTTTTTCATATATAAAGTGGGGATGCTAATAATGTACTTCACAGATTGTAAATGAAAGGCTGCAATGTGAAGCAGGTTCTTCTCAGACGTCAAAGAGCAGGTGAATCATCTGAGGGTCAAGTTAAAAGTAGCCGATTCAGCAGGTGTGGGGTGGGGCCGGGGTTGGAGATCTGCGTTTCCAACAGGCTCCCAGCGGATCCCTGCTGCTCCTGGTCCTCGGACAGCAAGTTGAGTAGCACCGGGTGAAGCCCATGACAGGCGGGTTTGTAGGAGGCGCCCTGGAAATGTCCGAGTTTAGACCTCGCCCTCCGCTCCGCCCCGCCTGGGATCCGAGTTTAGACCCCGCGCTCTGCTCCGCCGCATCCTGGGTCCATCCGAGTTTAGACCTCGTGCTCCGCTCTGCCACACCCGGGATCTAAGTTTAGATCCCATGTTCTGCTCCAGCGGACCCCGGGTCCGTCCGAGTTTAGACCCGTGCTCTGCTCTGCCACACCCGGGATCTGAGTTTAAACCCTGCGCTCCGCTCCGCCACACCCGGGATCTGAGTTTAGACCCCGTGCTCCGCTCCGCCAGACCCCGGGTCCGTCCGAGTTTAGGACCCCGCGCTCCGCTCCGCTGCACCCGGATCCCAGTTGAGACCCCCGCGCTCCGCCCCACGGCACTCCAAGTCCGAGTTTAGACCCCGCGCTCTGCTCCGCCGCACCCTGGGTCCGAGTGTGGACCCTACGTCCGTGCTGCCACACCCTGGGTCCAAGTGTACACTCATTGGTGCACCCCAGATCCTAGTGTACACCCCGCTTCCACGCTGCTCCAACTGGGATCCAAGTGTGGACACTGCGTTCTGCACCGCCGTGTCGGTGATCTGAGTATAGACCCCGCGCTCCGCTCCTCTGCACCCCGGGTACGAGTATAGACCCCTCACTCTGCCGTCTCCCTGGCTTTGTGTGTGCTTCCCGCAGCTTATACAGCTCCCTTCTATCTCCACCTCTCTGGGTCCTACCTTCCCTTCTAGACGCAGCTCAGCTACTACTTCTCCCCGAAGCCTTGTGCTCCCCTTCTCCCTCCCTCCCCTGGAGTCCTTTCCTCCCTTCTGGCTGCGGGCCATGCATGGCCCTGGCCCCAGGCTTTAAGTTCCGGAGGACGGGAGTAGAGTTGTGATTCATTTCAGTGCTTCCTAAAGTGTCTCACAGATCCTTGCCCATAGATGCCGAGCAATGAATGCATGGGTGCGCTCGGTGAGGAGTCGTGAAGCTAGAGCTCCAAGGATAGGCTCTGAGCCGGGAGTTCATCCTGCCCACCCCCCAGGCAGCCCAGCTTTCCCCCTGGCCTGTATGGGCTCCTACTGGTCACCTGGTTTTGTGCAGCTTTGCTTTTTCTGGTGGGAACCTGATTTATGCCCACCCCCCACCTCTTTTTTTTTTTTTTTTTTTTTTGCACGGTATGATGAACCTACACCTACCTTCCTCTCCAAATTACTGGAAACATTACAGATAGGAAGGTGGAGAGAGATCCAGTTCCTTTTCTTCTCTCCTGATTGCAGCTTAAAAATTTGTCACTTTTGTTTTATTATCATAGTGTATCTTTCTAAAACGCCTGATTCTGTCCCTCTTCTTGAAACTCTTGCTTGCAGAATGAGAGCCCGACTCCTCCCCTGCCTCACCAGAACCCGGGCCCCCAGCCTACTGCTTACCCATCCTGCCTCTTCCTCCTCTCCAAGTGCAGCAACTATTTAGAGTTCTCATTCTCTTTTTAAAAACTGTATTGTTATATATGTATGGATATGTAATTTTAACTGTTTTTACATGTGTAATTCAGTGACAATTACATTCACAGTGTTGTGCCTCTATCACCACTATTTCCAAAAATTTCCATTACCCCAATTAGAAACTCTGTGCCCATTCAGGAAAAACTCCTCGTGCCACCATATTCCCAGCTTTTGGTAACCTTTAACCTACTTTATCTCTATGAATTTGCCTATGCTAGATATTTTATATATATGGAATCATGCATTATTTGTCCTTTTATCTGATTTATTTCACTTGGCATAATGTCTTGAAGGTTCATCAATGTTGTAGCCTGTATCAGAACTTCATTCTTTGTTGTAGAGGGATAGTATCCCAGTGTATATGTACAGCATATTTTGTTTATCCATTCTTCTGTTGATGGACACTTGGATTTCCATCTCTTGGCCAATGTGAATAATGCTGTAGTGAACATTGGCATACAAGTATTTAAGTCCCTGTTTTGAATTTTTTGGGAACATACCTAGGAGTGGAATTGTTGTGACATCTGATAATTCTGTGGTTATCTTTTTGAGGGGCCACCAGACTATTTTCCATGTTGGTTGCACCATTTTGCATTTCCACCAGCAATGTACAAGGGTTCTAATTTCTCTATGTCCTTAGCAACATTTGTTATTTTCTGATTTCTTTGATTATTATTAGTAGGTGTGAAGTGGTATCTCATTGTGATTTTGATTTGTATTTCCCTAATGACCAATGATATTGACCATCTTTCTGTGTGCTTGTTGGCCATTTGTATATCTTCTGTGGAGAAACATCTATTAAAGTCCTTTGCCCATTTTTTAATGGAATTGTTTGTCTTTTTGTTCTTGAGCTGTAGGAGTTCTTTATGTATTGTGACTATTAAACCCTTATGAGATATGATTTTCAAATATTTTCTCCCATTTTGTAGATTGTGTTTTCACTTTTTTTGAAAATGTCCTTCAATGCACTAGAGTTTTTAATTTTGAGGGAGTCCAATTTATCTTTTTTTGTTCTTGATTTTGGTGTCATATCTAAGAATCCATTGCCAAAATCAGGGTGATTAAGATTTATGCCTATGTTTTCTTCTAAGAGTTTTATGGTTTTAATTTTTATATTTAGAGCATTGATCCAGTTTGAGTGAATTTTTGTATGATGTGAAGGTAGGGGTCAACTTCATTCTTTTGCATATGGAAATCCAGTTACCCCAGTACCATTTATTGAAGATACTGTTCTTTCCCCTAGTGAATGGAATTGGCACCCTTGTGGAAAGGCCATAGATGTATAGGTTTATTTCTGGACTCTAAATTCTATTCCATTGATCTGTATGATTATCCTTATGGCAGTCCCACCTTGTTTTGGTTACTGTGGCTCTGTAGTAAGTTTTGAAATTGGAAAATGTGAGTTTGCTGTAGTAAATGGAATTCCTTTCTTAATTTTCTTTTTGGGTTGTTCAGTGCTGGTTTATAGAAATACAACTGATTTTTGTGTGTCGATCTCATACCCTACAACTTTGCTGAATTCGTTTATTGGCTTTAGTAGCTTTGTTATATATTCTTTCATTGGGATTTCTTATATATAAGATCATGTCAAATAGAGATAGTTTTACTTCTTTTCCACTTTGGATGCGTTTTATTTCTTTTTCTTGTCTAATTGCTCTGAAATGAATAGCATTGGTGGAAATGGGCATCCTGTCTTGTTCCTGATCTTAGGAGGAAAGTTTTCAGTCTGTCTCTATTGAGTAGGATGTTCGCTATGGATTTTTAATAAATATCCTTTATTGTGTTAAGGAAGTTCCCTTCTATTTCTATTTTGCTTAATGTTTATATCGTGAAAAGCTGATGCATTTTGTCAAATGCTTTTTATGCATCAATTGAGATGATCATGTAAGTTTTTTCCCTTGTTGTAATAACGTGTTGTATTACATTGACTGATTTTTTTTCGTATGTTAAACTATCCTTACATTCCAGGAATAAATCCCACTTGATTATGGTATATAATCCTTTTAGTATGCTGTTCCTTTTGGTTTCCTAGTAGTTTACTGAGGATTTTTTGCAACTATATCCATCAGGAATATTGGTCCATAGTTTTCTTGTAATGTCTTTGTCTGGCATTGATATCAGGGTAATGCTGGCCTCATAGAATGAGTTAAGAAGTGTTTCATCCTCTTATATTTTTTGAAAGAGTTTGGGAAGGATTGGTTTTAATTCTTTAAATCTTTGGTAGAATTCACAAGTGAAGCCATCCGGTCCTGGACTTTTCATGGTTGGGGGGTTTTTATGACTGATTCTACTGAGAGTTCTTTGGATGCTCGCCTGCCTCCAAGCCCTAGCACACACTGCTGGATCCTCCACCTGGGTCCCCTCCCTTCCCATTTTTTCCTTCTCTTCTTGGAAGTTTTTCTGACCAATTCTCCCCACCCCCTAAGGGTGCCCCTCCTCTGTGTCCCTAAGGCTTTTCACAAGCTCTCTGTCATATCATTATCCTATCATTGTCTTGTGACCTGTCTCTCTCGCCCACTAGGCTAAGGTCTCCAGGCCTAAGGTCTTTCCTGTTCATCTTTGTGCCTGCAGTTCCAGGCACATAGGAGTCCCTCTCTCAGTGTTTGTTGAAGAGGACAGGAGGACACCTCATGTGTATAAACACTTCTCTTTGTTCTTTCTTCGTGTCAGATTCCATGGTGGTGGGCTTGATGAAGTGAAGTTGCAATAGCAAAAGCAAAGCCCTAATTCTTAGGGACTCAGAGTATAAAACAGTGAAGATGATGGTCAGCTTCCGAGACTGAAGTTTGGCTGATAATAAAATAATATGGAGAGAATGTTTTACTATTTTTAAAACAAAGTCTTACAAAAGGCAGTCCCCTTTTATGGACTTTTTCTTCTTCTGAGATATAGTGCTTCTTTAAGAGAGTCCTAAGAGTAGTATTGTATTGGAGGCACTGATTTCTGTGGCCTTTGGGCATATTACTCTGGAACAATGCCCAGCTGTGTGAACAGGGCTGTGCTGGGCCCTGGGTGCACAGATGAGAAAGCCTCTTCCGTCACTCATTTTCTGTAGTTCCCAGGCAGCAGGAAGAATGATAGAGACAGCTCTTCCATCACAGTATGGTGGAGAGGGTTGGAGGGCAGGGACCATGTGGGCTTGAGGGCCAAGCTGGAACCCCGTGGTGGAAAAGGAGTGAGAGAAGTGCTCATGGAGAGGCTTACTCTGCTAGTATGCGGCTGTGTCATCCACTGTGGTACAGGGACACGTGGTCCCCTCTTGTAGGACAGAAGTCTGGAGAGTAGCTTTGAATCAGATGATGAAGAGCTTTGGTGGACTTTTTGCTGAAGTTTGATGCCTGTGAGATGTTAGTGAACATGTGTGCAGATGAGCAGTTGTCTGGGACCCCTGGAATGTCTGGATGGAGAGGACCACATGGGTGACTGAGTCTGAGCAGCTCATCATCAAGATTTTGTTCCCTCGAGATTTCTGTGAAGAAAGAGGTCTTGGGTGTGAAGAAAAAGTCAATGCTCCATTCACAGCAGGCTGGGTTGGCTGGAGAAAGGGCTTGCGATTTCCAGAGACTGAATGGCGTGCACAGCTCCATTCTTTACGAGCTTTGAGGTCTGGAGCAATTCACTTAAGCACTGAGCTTGGCTTTCGCAGGATGTAGTTAGAGGTTCATCCTAATTTCTCTGCTTCCTCAGGGTGTCGTTGCAGAGGCCAGATGAGCTGTGTCTGCCTACGAGAAAGCCTTCTAAGTAGCTGAGTGCTGGACAGATGGTGATGGTGTGAAAATCTGAAGCAGTTTTTAGCAGACACTCTGAATACAGCCTGTGTAGTACAGTTGAGAATAATGTTTCTGTGGGGCAGTTGGCAGTCCTCTATGTATGAAGAACCTTTTTTTCTTCTTCTTCTTTCCCCAAGCCCCCCAGTATATAGTTGTATTTTCTAGTTGTGGGTACTTCTGGTTGTGCTATGTGGGACACCACCTCAGCATGGCTTGATGAGCCGTGCTAGGTCTGTGCCCAGGATTCAAACTGGTGAAACCCTGGGCTACCGAAGCAGAGTGTGCGAACTTAACCACTTGGCCATGGGGCTGACCCCTCAAGAACCTTTAAAATGTATAAACCCTGTTACCTGATTCCACTTCTACTAATAGACCCTGAGGAACAAAAATCTTATGTGCAAAAGGATTTGCATGTAAAGAGGGTTATTGCAGTGTTATTTATAACAAGGAAAAAATTGGAAACAATCTGTGTATGACATAACAGAGGATTGGTTAATTGAATTATTGAACACCTTTACAATGGCATAATATGCAGCCTTTGAGAAAGTTTAAAAAGTACATTATAAAATATTTTTACAGTGTAATTTCAGTTCATTAAAAAATCTATGCATAGAAAAAAACTGGAAGGCTGCATATGGAATTAATGGCTGTTACCTTAGTGATGGAATAATAGGTTATTTTAATTTTCTGTCCTATTTTATACATTTTTTTATGATGAGTATTAGAATGCTTGACAAATTTTTGTGTAATTTTTTTATTTTGAAACAATCGCAAACTTACATGTTTTAAGTATAGTACAAAGAACTCCCTTTTCCTCAATTGAGAATAAGTTGCCATCTGATGCCCCGTCACCTCCCAATACTTTTCTGTGTATTGCCTGCAAACAGAGGCATTCTCTATGTAACCATGATATAATCACCAAAATAAGGAAACTACCATCCAGTCCTCAGACCCCAGTCATGTTTTGCCAGCTGTCCCAATAGTGGCATTTATGACAACAGGGTCTTGCTCTGAATCAGTTGTTTCTTCAGGCTCATGTCCCTTGGTCTCCTTCACTCCTGCAATCTGGGTCAGTTCCTTAGACTGACTTTGAGTTTCATGAGTTTCAATATGAACTCATGGTCTCATTTTATCACAGGTTGTAGTGCATTATTATTGTTTATTTTGCTCAGATTTGACCAGTGGAAGTCTCTTCAAGCTGCCTTTGTCTGTTTGACATGTATGCATCATTTTTTGAGGGCTTCCTTGCTTTTGGCATAAGATGTTCCAAGCTAATATTGTACTTTCCCTGCTCCAGCTTGGTAATCGACCATTACTCCAGGAGCTCTGGTTCCTTGGAAGACAAGATCTGGGAGCAAAGTGTGCCCATAGCTATTGGGATGTCAGTGCTTTCAGGCCCTCTCAGTGGACAGGTTTTATATATATATATATATATTCATGTGTGCACACACGTGCACACATTTACCTGTATAGTGATTTCTTATCTATCTCTATATATTGAGAAACATGAGTTCTCAGTAATATACCTCCAAGTCCAATCCCAGTATCACTGTCTTTATCCTAATTTTCTCTCTCCATATTTATAACTTTTCTCTCAGGGAGAAGCCTGGCTCTCTCTCAACATATTTACTCACTGTTCAGTCCCCTGTGTGAGCAATCTCCCTTTGACTCACCACTCCTGCTCCATGCACATGACCTTCTCATCCCATTTGGATTCTCATGCCCTGTGCCAGGCTGTACTCTGACCCTTGTGTGGACGTTCTTCTCACCCTGCTCAGGCTCCATCCCCCCACAGACTGGTTCATGCCCGGGTGTGGACACCCTTTGTACCCCTCTTTGGTTCAGATGCCCCATGCCGGTTTGCCTCTCCACTAGGATTCCCTCCTCCCCCCATTTGGCCCTTCACATTGGGCTGTGTGGGCTTCACCACCCATGGCAGACCATTCTCCACCTACATGCACCCTTCCAGGGCCTGCCCTACCGGTGGATGTCCTCCTCATCCTCTTTGGGCTTTAACTTCTTACACTAGGTGCCCCCTCACTTGGCATCACTCACCTCACCATTCTTGGGCTGACACTCCCCATGAAGGCTCCCCTCCCCATGGATGCCTGCCTTGGTCCACCTTACTCAGTAACTTGAGGACTGAATTGTTCAGAAGGGAGATGGGATGCCAGTTGTTGTTGTTAAGGAAACAGATTTAAGTAAGGAATTGAAATAAGATTTAGAGGTGACTTGAGGCTTAGACAGAAGGACTTTGCCTTCTGCTAACTGAAAATCTCTGTGAAGATCAACGTCATTGGCAGAGCAACAGAGATCTACAGAAAAGCAGTCTTCTTAATAGGGAGCTTAAATGACTGTGAAGTTGCTTGCTTTTGAAATGAGTCAGTCCCTTTATGTGCAGACCTTTCACAGGAGTGTTGACTCATCATGAGAAGGATTTGACGGAGGCAGCCTGGATAGGTGGAAAAGGAAAGGGATTTGAGCTGGATAGACCTGTTTCCAATCTAAGCTCTGCTGTGTATTGGCTAAATCATGCTGGCCCCATTCAGACCGTCTCACCGAGCCTCAATGTCCTCTTTTGTAAAGTGGAGTACTGATGATGCCTGCCTCGCAGGACTGTTACGAGGATCTACAGGACGTGGACTGTGGTCGGGTTCAATTAGTGCTAGTTCCCTTCTTTCGCTCCTGTCAAAGAAAATGGACTTGCCTCACCCAGGCCCTCGAGTTTATTATTATTCTGGATGTGGGAGCTCCAGACTTTGTGCTGAGAGGTGTTACTGGATGATGGGTAGAGGCTCACATTCCCTTGCGATGCTTCCTTGGCATCCCTCTGGCCCTGAGATTACCCTAGCCTGTGTCTCCATCATTGGTCTTTAGCCTGCACAGCAACCTTAGACCCTTATTCATTGATTCCTGTGTGGTGGCCACATCTTCTGGGTGGGCATAGGGTGACAGTAGGCCCACCGTGATCACTCTGTGAGTGCTAGCCATCTCCTTGTGGGTAGCATGCTAATGTTGGAGCTGTGATTGGTCTCTGTGAAAACGCATTTTTTTTTTTTCTGCTCCAAAGTAAATGAAGCCATACGTAGGCTGTCTCAATATCAAGCAAAATCTTGATTGAACTGTGCTATGGTGATCTGAATTAAGCAGTGACTAAAGAGCCATAGGAAAATAAGATGAACATTCCTTGCCTTTGGTGTTGATAAAAAGAAATTAAACAATGTCATTGTCTGTCCCATCTTTGTTTTTGGCGAAAAAGCCAATCTAGATGTTCACTGTGAATTATTTTAAGTCAAGTAGACACTGTCTTTGTTGGTTGGTTGATGACTCACCCCCACAAAAGATGCAATATTACCTTGCTTTCGTAGTAAAGGTGAATTTGGATTTTAGAATTTATGACTTTAGGTTAGTCTAGTAAAATCCCCTTATCTCCTATTCTAGGGGCCTCATTTTTGGCAGGAACCTGGTGGAGCAACAAACATAAATATTTGTAAACTTAGACTTTCTTTAGTATCGTGGTTTTAGATCCTTACTGGTCCATGTACAGGAACAACACTTGTGCATATGGTAGATAGTTCCTGTGATAGGATTGCATTTGCAACCGAGAACATATCTCCTTTGAATGTTCATTGATAACATGAAATAATTTCTGGAATATACTTTTTATCATCAATGAAAATTGTGGCTTAAAAAAATATCACATCCTTAAAGTGACTCTTTAAATTAAGGAGGCCAAAAGATACTTCAGTTTATTTGGCTCGTTGGATATTTATTGAGTGCCTGATATATACCAGATACTAACCTGACTGCTGGGGATATGGTCGTGTATAAATCCTGGCCGCTGCCTCCAGATGCTTAATGTCTATTGGAGAGAGCTGTGTGATCATGCATTTTATAGGGTGTGGTATATAATTATGGAATTTAGTTTTTCCTGACAGTAACTCACTCATTGAAAATCATTTTGATTCTGTTTCTTTACTTTGTATTATGCTTGGTTGTGTGTGTGTATGTCATGAATCTTTTCAGTCATCCATTTATTTGTTTGTTATAGATCAACAAACACACGTTTATTGAGCCCCTAGCCATCATACTGGTAAAGCCAGATTGACGTGGTACATGCCCTCAAGGAGCTTCTGTCTAGATCCTTGTTTGTTCTAAACCTGCATGTTTTAAAGAAACAACTACCAAACATCTGCTTTGAGCCAAATGCCGTACTAAATGTTTTTTTGCACAGTACCATATTTAGTTCTCACAGCTCGTTGGAAGGGGTATTTTTCTCTCTCGTGGTTTACAGATAAAGAACTGGTGGCTCCAGATACCTATGTCAGAGAGGCACAAACCTGGCTGTTGTGGACAGGTAGACTGTAGTTGCAGACCCGGCCTGGCCCCTCCTTGTGAGCCTGCACTTTCCCCTAGTGCCGTCTGTGGAGGGGTTGTCTGAGTTAGGACTCATGTCTGTGCATGGTATAGTCTGGAGCTTGGACCCCCAGGGCCTCCTATGAATCCAGGGCCCCCGGACTTTGCAAAATTGTGAGGCTTCCCCCACATCCCTGCAGTTGTCAGGCTCGGAGAGGAGACTGGTGAAGTTAGCCAGACCAAGCCACTTCTCACTACTTGTGCTCTGGCTAAATACGTTGTCCTAATTAAATGTTGCTTTTTCATTTACAATTCCACAGTGCTGCGATTCAAATTAGAATGCTGCTATTTTGACAGATGATGTCTTTTAATTTTAGGATCATTGTGCTTCTTGTATTCAACTGCAGACTAAATTGGACCCTATCTTGGAGCATTTATACATTATAAGATATTACACTTTTACGAGTGTCTGATTAACTTGGCATGACAGGGTGCTTGAATTCCCTTGTGCTGATATTCTTTGAGAGAACTCCTTGACATGGGTGGGGGCTGATTACTTTATTTACTTGTTTGGAACCTAGTGCCTAGTGAATCCAGTTCTGAAATGGACCTGTAAGTTTTCATTTGTCTCGTGGCCACAGACTATGTCTCATGCTTAACATGCTCCAAAGGGAATGCACTCTTTTCCGTCTTCTGGGAGGCTGGTCTTCGTCTTCCTTCATGCACCTTCTTAGTGTGTTACACCGAACTGGGGAGCCAAGAGTAGCTCTTGTTCTTCTCCTCATCTGATTTGCCTTCAAATCTCCAAGAGATTTAAAATTTCTTTTAAATCTGCTTTACTGAGGGATAATTTACGTACAATAGAATGCAGCCATTTTAGTTGTATCAAGGATGAGTTTTGACAAATGTTTATACCCATGAAACCAATACCACAATCAAGATACAGAATATTTCTATTGCTCCACAGTTTCCCTTGAACCCCATCCCTGCCACTCCTCACACTTGTCCCCAGACAATTGTTGTACTCCCTGTAATTAGAGGTTAGATTTGTCTTTTCTAGGCTCCATAAAAATGAACGATGATCTCTTTTAAGTCTGTTTCACACCCGTAGACTTGAGGTCTTTGCCCTACTGCTGGAGTGTTGGTTCTTGTCTTTTCTTGCTGGATTATTGCAGCAGTCCTCTGAGCAACTTTTCTGACTCCAGTGCATCCTCTCTTCTGTGCATCCCCCACAGTTTCCAGAATGATCTTTCTCAGAGACCACCCAGCCTGTGGTCCCCTCTCAGGACCTTTTGGTGAGCTTCTTTGCAGCCTCAGAGAGTGACGTCCTGCACTTGGACTCTTGATGGTCTAACATCTGCTGCTTCGCCACCTGTCCTGGGCTCCCGCCACCCTCCATGGCCTCATTTTCCCTCACAGTTCCTTTAAGAAAGCGATAAAGGGATTACCATCAGCTCTGTTTTATAGATGAGAGAAACAGCGTCCAGGATTTATCCAAGGCCACCCGGCTGGGGAGCACTGAGCCCTCACCTTTATCAAGAGTGTCCTTCAATGTACGGGGGCTTGTGCTCTAGAAATGGCAAAATTTAAATCTGAGGATCCTGAACATCTTCTTTTCTAGCTCTGCAAAATATAAAACTATGTAATCCTGAGAGCTAAAGAATGAAGATTGTTTTCTCCAAGAGATCACCCCTCCTGTGGTAGATAGCATTGTTATTAGGTGGGCCTGGTGAGGAGGTGGGTGTGGCTGAGCGTTGTGAGCAGAGGACAGGTGGAAGCAGATGTGATGGATCCAGAACTGGCAGGACCAGATTACACAAGGCCTCTTAGGCTGTGGGGTCAGCGGCCTGGATTTGGTTAAAAGGCAGTGGACGTCAGGGCAGAGTTTTTAAGGAGGGAGGTAAAATTTGCAATTTCACTTAAAAAAAAGTCACTTTGCTGCCATATTGATAATCAGTTGAAGAGGCCAAATGTGGCAGTGGGAAGGCCAGTCATGAGTTCAGGTGAGAGTTGGGGTGTCTTGACGGACCTTGTGAGAGTGGGAATGGAGGGAAGTGAAGGGCTTTGCAGTACATTTCAGGATGAATTGTCAGACTTGCTGTGGCATGAGGGAGACTGGGCAGCAACATGGTGGGTGGTGGGGCCCTTCCCTGAGATGGGGAAGCCTGGGAGAGAATCCGATTTGAAGGGAAAATAAAAAATTCAGTTGTGTAGGCATTAATTTTGAGATGCTGTGTGACATTCAAGGGGAAATCAGGTTGGCGGTTGTGTGGGTGAGTCTTGCCCAGCATGTACAATAGAAGTAGAAACTTACAAGGCTCAGTACAGCTTCTCCAGATGTGCATTCAGCAAATATACAGTGTGGAAAAACTGTGAATAACACTGTGCTCAGCTCGGCTGCAGACCTCAGCCTGGAGAAATTGTTCCTGTCCTTCCAGCCCAGCTCAGAGGCCGCTCCTCCACAGCTCCATGAATGGGGGGGAGTGATAGCTCCATCCTCTGCGTTTGTATTGTGCTGAGCACTTTCCTTGAAGGCACATCTGCCTCAGACACCTGAAGGAACTTACTTCTCGTCTGTCTCTCCCTCCTTGTTACCAGGTCTTTTACATACAGGAGAGGCGTGGAGTGATGGTTTACTGAATTCTTCTTTGTGTCAGATCCAGCCATGCACTTTTTGAAAAATTGAATTCTCACAGAAACCCCAGCATGCAGGCATTATTTCTCCTAGAAAGGGAAAACTGAGGTTTAGCGAGCTTATATGTCTTGTCCCACATCACACACCTAATAAGTAGCAGATCTGGGAACTGAATTAGGTCTCTCTAATTGGAAAATTTTTATTTCTTCATGCTAATATGTATTAGTTATCTTTTGCTTTGTAACAAGATACCACAAATTTAATGGCTTAAAACAGGATGTATTTATTACCACACAGTTTCTATGGGTCAGGAGCCTGGGCATGGTTCACCTGGGTCCTCACAAGGCTGAAGTCAAGGTGTTGGCTAGAGCTGCAGTCTCATCGGGGCTCAACTGGGGATGGATCCATTTCCGAGCTCCCTTGGGTAATTGGCAGAATTCAGTTCCTTGAGGCTGTAGAACTGAGAGCTTCAATTTTTAGCTGGCTGTTGGCTGGAGACTGCCTTACCTTCTGGAGGCTGCCTGCAGGCTCTTCCTACATGGGGGATTCCCAAAATGACTGCTTGCTTTGCCAAAGACAGCATGGGAGAGGGAAGGAGAGGAGACTCCAGCAAGAGGAGCCTGACAATCTCACCTAATGTAATCATGTCCATGTAATCACAAATATCCCATCACCTCCTCTCTGGTCTCTCAGCCCAGAAGCAAGTCACAGGTTCCACCGTCACTCAAGGGGAGTGGATCACAGGAGTATTAACATCAAGTAGGGATCATAGGAGGCACTCTATGAGCCTGTGTGTCATACACACAGAGGACTGTGTCTTATTTATCACTTTAGCCCCTATGGAAGGAGCATAGAGTTCTACAGAGGTGGCCTTTAGTAAATGTTGGTGAAATTTAAGCCATTGATTTTTCCATCAAAGAATGTAAAGTTGAGTCTACAGTAGGATAGGCACACAATTTTGCCTTTGGTAATAACTTCCCAGTGTGCCTATAATTATAATATTGGTGAGAAAACTAGGTCATCTCTCTTGAATCTGTTCTGTCATCTCTCGTGCTGCTGTTGCTGTTACTGCCCTGGCTCTCAGCCCCACCACATCTTCTTGGGCCACTCGACACTTGCCACCCTGGTCTCCCTGTCTTTGGTCAGGCCCGGCTAGTCCATCCTCTCCCTTACTGCCAGAGTACCCTTCTTCAGTGAAGATCTGACTGCCTTCCCCAGGGCCTCTGGAATGAAACGTAAGCTCCTTGGATGGCGAGGTCCTCCGTGATCTTTCCCATTCTTACTTCTGCAGTCCTGCCTCTTGACACTATCCTTGCATCTCAAGGTCCAACAACACCAGAGCCTGTGATGTGATGCCCTCCTCACTTTGTCCTGCCTCCTGCCTTGTGTCTCTGCACCACATGTTCTCTCCCTAAAATGTCCTTTCATCCCCTTCCTCACATTATTCTCCCCATCCATGTGCAGCTTGGTGGATTCCTACTTCTCTTTCAAGATGTGTTGCAAAGCTTCCTCCTCAGTGGAGGCCTCCCTGATGTCCTCAGGAATAGCTCATACTCTTGGCTTTACCATGCACTGCTGTGTAGACCTAGACCCTTTTATGGAACTCCATATGTTATGGAGTGATTTGATTTTGTTCCTTGGCTTTTTAAAATATGCAGCTTTGTATTCTCAGAACCTTGTACAGTATTTGTTGATAGCATGTGCTCCATACATTTTGATTGAATTAATGAAAAGGATGAATGAATGAGTGATTGAATAAGAGCATCGCAGTGAAGTTGGGTGGAACTGAAAATCTTAACAGCAAAATCTGTTTAAAATTCCTTTCTGGGAGAAGCACACTATATTGTATTAATTAACTCAGAAGCTTGCAAGTCAGGGAAATGCTAACGATCTCTTTTTCCAGTTACTGAAGAGAGGAGTTGGCAGAGTCCCCATTTCATTCATCATTTTCAGCTTAGGTCTGGCTGTGCTTATTTTTCTGGTAAATAAGGAAAAGAAATTACACCATATTTTGAGTTGAAAGGAGTATCTTCTGGATTCCAAATTTGCCTTAATTTCCATTTTGTGGGTGCATATGGATATTATCCAGTTCAAGGTTGGGCCATGTTACCTCCTCCTTTGGACTCTGCCACAGTGCCTAGACCAGGGCTGAACATATGCGTACTAAAAACCTATGGGCTACCTTGAGAAATAACTCCTAGAGGATGCTCATTGTCACATTTATCTTCACTCAGATCCTGAACATTTATTGAGCATTTGTTATGTGAAATTAGGCGTCAAGGAGTCTGAATAAGACTTGGAGCCAAGGAATTCAGTCTCTTGGAGTGTTAAGATGGATGTAGAAAGAGGTGCAGTTAGATCTGGCGGAGGTAAATACTTCCAGAAGCCCGCAAACAGTTCTGTGGGAGCCCAGTTGAGAGGGAGGGGTGTAGCTGAGCTTGGAAGGTTGCGGTATAGGTGTTGACATTTGGGAGACCTCATGGTATGAGGAGGAAGGATTTGGAGTCAAAAGACTTGGCCAAATCCTCTGTTTTATTTCTCAGTGCAGCTACCCAGAGAAGTTACTAGCCTCTTCTTACCGCAGTTTTTTAGCCTCTAAGATGGGAATATTAATGTCTACCAAGATGTGTATATGTGATTATCAAATGATATAACAGTATAAATGTCTCTTAAGGGATTAAATTCGTTTCAATTATTTTGTTTGAGCTGGACCTTAGAGGATGGGTGGGAGTTATACATAAAGTAGCAAGGATATTACAGCCAGAGGGCCAGCAGGAGGTGGGGCCGGGCTGGGGGTGCAGCTGCAGGAGAGGGCCAGGTGGCAACTGAGAATGCTCCTGCTCAGCCAAGGTGTTGGCGGTGTGCTGGGGACTCAGGGTGGAAAGGAGATTGAGAGGAGCCATTTTAGGGGTGATCCTGAAAGGACTTCTGTTTTGCTTTATCATGTATTACATTTTTGTTCAGCCAATTCATCATCCTGATCAGTTTTTTTAGGCTGTGGATAAAATTAGCCTGAGTTTCCTGAACTCATTCCAAATGACAACCCTCCTGCCATGTGCTTGCTGGCTGCAGGCTGACACTGCCTGGAACCGTTCGGCTGCCCCTCAGTGTGCTCTGGCTCCCCACTCCTCTTGTCTCTTTGCCCGTATCTTACAACACAGCTGTGCCCCCCTGGGTCTCCTGGAGACCCTTAGACTTCTGCTGGCTTTGGTGTGACATTAGATTACATCTGAAAGGGGCTTGTCTAAATTAAGACTCTTGATTGTAGTTAGCAAAAGCGCTTTCAAGCTATCTTAAGCAAAAGAGGCAATGTGTTGGAGAGGAGCTCGGATATCTCATGGAATCCAGGGACATGCTGTGGAGCCAGGCTGCAGGTGGGACCACAGGCTGGAAAGCTCTCACACCAGCCTGCCAGGCTTTCCACTCCAGCATGCTCCATCTCTCTCACTCTCTTGCTGGTTTCTTGTCATTCCTTTGTCTTTCTCTAGTCACTGTCTCTTATACTTTTTCAAACCCGTGGACCCCATCTCAGCCCCAGATTCTTTCCACTTCAGGTGGAACTAACAACCCTAACTAACTAACTTCCAAGAGGAGGCATCTTCTTGACCCAGCTTCTGTTACGTGTCCTCCCTCTGTCCTGTCACCTGGGGCCAGTGCGGCCTGAGCCTGTGACAAATATGGCTACTGGTGGTGTTGCTGGTGTATGAGAAGACAGATTCCCAATAAAGGGGCCACTGTGGGCTGGGTAGAGACTTCAGATGGTATCCATGAAGGTACCTGGAAGTTCCTGAATCCTTTGCCTACCAACCTGGAGTTCCTGGAGTCTATAACAATTGTAATGAAGGACATTCATTTATTCAACATTTATTAATCCCTGCAGTGGCCCTGCCTGGCTGATTCTGAGGGTAATGTGTGTGTTTCTCTAAGGACTCTCCAGAAGCCTGGAAGAAATCGGACTTCACCTGTCATGAAGCTTTGTTTTGGCTGGACGTTGATGAACTTACTGTCTAGATCCCATTCCTGACTGTTGGACTGTTCTGCGGACACTCCAGCCATCAGAGTCCTACTCCTCATCTAAGTGCATTGTGCAGGGCTTCACCCCAAGCAAATCTTGGTTCTTAATTTGTAAAATGAGATTAGGAGTAACCATCTCATGGAATTTTTGTGAGAAAATAGATTTGTATGGACTTTGTAAGCATCTAAAGTAATTTGATGTGACTTCAAATTACTAGCAATTGCAGGTAAATAACATAGTTTAGTCACAAGAGATGAATTACAAACGCACTGTTAGTTTTTGCAGGTCTTAAGGCTGGAAGGAATCTATTTTTT